>NC_142593.1:1621785-1944642 GCF_965207765.1 Zootoca vivipara | reverse complement strand
GGAGCCGCATGTGGCTCTTTTACACCTTTGCTGCGGCTCCGGAGCAGATACGAGGGGAGGAGGCGTCCGAGCCATGTGCCGCCTGAGCCATGCGGCGGCGCCCGCCACGCCCGCCAGACACTCGCACGGTGCCCACCGCCGCCGGAGCACACAGCTGCGGCGGCGCGCTGTGCGCCTGCGCCCCGCACGGCGCCCGCCGGAGTCCACAACTCCGTTGTGCGCTGTGCAAAAAGGACGCAAGGTGATGTTAGCAGCCCCCTCCCTGCATCAGCCCCTCCCCGCTGCATTTCTGCAGCCAATAGGCTCACGGGGGCGGGGGCGGAGTTTTTTTTAAAAAAACACGGGCGCACTTCTTCCCACCCAGCAGCAGAAAAGGCTTGCGGGCTCGGAGCGCGTGTTTGCTGCTGCTGCTCCTGCCTGCGGCCTCCTGCCGGCCTGGTCAGGAGATTGAGGTGGATGTATTAATCAATGGGTTGATTCAATATGAGGAAATTTTATAAGTTCACTTGATGGGAGCAACACACATGAAACCATACAGGTGTCCTAATAAGGGAGTCAGAGTTTTGCCCATTCCCAGTAATCAAGGCAGCCCAAACTCAAAGTTATTTTTATAATGACAATGATGACATTGGGCCCTCATTATTAATTATTATTTACATCAGGCACTGATTATGATTTATGGTACACTGGGGCCCTGATTAATTTTCTATGGCATTTTGGGGCATTGATTATTGGGCATAGCAAATTTTGCTATGGGGCCCTCTGATTTCTAATTACATCCCTGTTTTGCGGCTCCCAGTTTATTTTTTTCCTTCGGAAACGGGTCCAAGTGGCTCTTTTTGTCTTAAAGGTTGCAGACCCCTGTACTAGAGAAACACTATAGAGTTGTATCCATTAGTGTTCCTCACACAGACAGCAGGGTCTTTGATCCAGTGGAGGCTTCCTTCAATGGAATAGTGTTGGGAGGAAAGTTTCACAGTTTTCCTATTTTCCCAGGAGTCGCCCAGCTCAGAAGCAAATTTTTGGGCATGTGGGGACTGATGGGGGTGATGAGGATTTTGCAGATACTGCCTTTCTCTTATCTGCAGCCAGAAACCTCCACTGGAACAAACCACCTTCTATTATCATGAATGCAGCATTGGATGCAACGTAACCCAATATCTTATATTCTTAAATGGAATTGTAAGGAAATTATTCCATTGATTTGAAATTCTTGGATAATTTGAAATGCAGCATCAGCATTCTTGTGTCTTGGCAGGCGGGGAAGGGGTGTCCCTCAGTGATGGAGCATTTGCAAAATGCCCTAGGATATCCAGGCAGAAGCTGCTGTTTGAAAAATACTAAGCTAGTCTGATTTTGATATTAGGCAGTTTTTAAAGTTTCTATGAGGAGCTTATGATGTGGAAGCTGGAGGGACTTGGAAGCTCCTTTTAAGAGACACCTTCTCTCTCTCTCTCTTTCTCTCCCCCCCCCCATTTGCATATGAGATGGGGAATGTGTGTGCTCCTATGGTGTTTGCAGAGCAATTCATGGTTTTGGAGTGCAGTCTTGCAGAGTCCTCACTGCACTGATTTTGAAAGGAAAGCAGTCTACTGTTGCCACTCCCTTGTCCCCTTTAAAACCATAACCTCAACATTGCACCTAGAATGCCATGCAGAGGTTCATAGTATAGTCTATGGCTTTTCACTGTAATAGTGTAAGCCCTCTCAGCAGGCATCCTAGCCAATTCAAACATACGTTGAGAGAGTGAATAACATCCATATCTGAGGTACCTGGACCTGCAGTTGGATTGTTTTGTTTAAAACAGGTGACTGTACAAGCTTTTCATTAAGAACACTGAGCTAAAAATACCACACAACAGCTTTCTTGAGCAGTTGTGTGCTGTTTAAATTTAGCTCTCCACTTGTGGAGGTTCTGAATGTAAGAATTGCTGGAAATGTTGATACCAGTTGGCATGCAACTTGAAGGAAAAGAGGAATGCTTGGAAAAAAATGAAATCCCTTGGCTTTGGTGCTGCCAAGTCAGAGCTGGCTTAGATTAAAGCTAATAGGAAAATCAGGAGTAACTAGAGGCATGAATGTAATGCTAGGGCAGTATAGCTTTTCAAAGCTGGGGTTAGAGAAGAGAGTCTGGAGGAGGCTCTTGGCTTGCTTTCTGCTCTTGAACAAGTATGGTAAGTTATGGGGTGTCTACAATGAGGGCTCCATGCCAACCTACTAAAATGTCCAGCTGCAGCACTGGCAATCTTTTATCAGCAAGGCTCCAAAAACTATAAGCATGGACCTACCAAAGAGTTTTCTTCAAGATGCCAAGGCACACATTTAGTTCCCCTGTGGTTCAAAATGCCAATCCTGTTGCCTCTTTATTAGGGAGGCATAACACCCTCTCCATCCCTACAGGTTGTTTCAACACAATAGAAAATGTAATGAATTTCACAGAGTTAGGGATATATCTTTTACTGTTTTATGATTTTTATTGGATAATATACCGTACAAATGTATGTACAGGTTTCCATTTAGAGGAGAAAGTACTCCTTTCCGGACAATTATGGGATTTAATTAAAATCTAATATTTCCATCTCCCACACTGAGAGCGGGGCTTGTACTATTTTTTCACAAGCAGTTGTGAGTAGGACACAACCGTCTATATACATCCTCAGGGTTTTTTTTGTGGGGGGGGGGATATGGCAAATGTTGCAAATTCTTGTGACTTCTGACAAGGAAGATGATAGCAATAGTACTTACAGCCTTATGCCCCAAAGTTATAAAATTGTTTCTCCTTTTCTTAAAAAACGGATTTTGAAGAATGTTTCAGAAAACTAAGAATAACACTTTCTAATACATTTGTACATGCTATATGCTTTGCTACTTGTAAAGACCTGCACCAAGGAAGAGTTTTTTATTTAAACATGTATTTTATTCTTTCCAGGCAGGCCTGGGCTTTAGTTGGTGTAATTGGTGATGGAGATTCATCGTGTAATGAGTCTGTGAGAAACTCTGAAAACCACAGCACGGGAGGGAAAGCTATTGCACAAAGAGAATTTTTTACAGTGGACGGTCAGAAGTTTGCTGTGAGAGCTTTCAGTGAATGGAATGATGGTATGAATATACTTAATTTTTTTAAAGCAATACAGGTAATGCAATAATTGTAAACAATCTTGTACAGCTGGAACTACTTTAACTACTTAACTACTGCACCTTCCATGCACCTCTGCTAACCACTGTCTGCTGTGAAACCAGAAGTAGTGTCTGTTCCAAAGCAAAAATCCAAAAGGGAATGTAGTTTATATTGTTCTGTTCATAGAATTGTAGAGTTGGAAGGGATCCTTAGGATCATCTAGTCCAGGCATCCCCAAACTTCGGCCCTCCAGATGTTTTGGAGGCTACGAGTGATCACCAAAGATAGTAGATCACAGCCTTCCTCTGACTTGAGCATTATAGTTCAGTTCAATTTATTGTGTTTAGTGAGCAACCATTACACACATAAAAATAATAATAACAAGCATACTGCTAATAGTAGTGGTTTACATATCTACTCCCTAACCTCTACAGGATAAATCATTTTCCATTTCTCCTTTAAGTTTTATTACACAAATTTGTAATGCCTTGGCAAGAAATATGGATGTTCTAATGGTTCGCTCTTTTTTCATTGGTCTCTTCCTTTGTCTTTAGTTCCCCGCCATTCCATTCTCCTTTCTACCTGGTTTTCAGTTTGTTTCCTCTTAATCAGAATTGTGTGGTTATTGAGTCTTTATTTAGGCTGGTGTTTTGCAGGGTGTTTACCCCTTAGGAGTCTTTTTCTGTTGTTGTTGTTTAGTCGTTGTTTAGTCGTCTTTGTGACCCCATGGACCAGAGCACACCAGGCACTCCTGTCTTCCACTGCCTTCCGCAGTTTGGTCAGACCCATGTTGGTGGCTTCGAGAACACTGTCCAACCATCTCGTCCTCTGTCGCCCCCTTCTCCTTGTGCCCTCCATCTTTCCCAACATCAGGGTCTTTTCCAGGGAGTCTCCCTGAGGTGGCCAAAGTATTGGAGCCTCAGCTTCACGATCTGTCCTTCCAGTGAGCACTCAGGGCTAATTTCCTTCAGAATGGATAGATTTGATGATCTTGCAGTCAATGGGACCCTCAAGAGTCTCCTCCAGCAGTCTTTTTCTACTAAAGACTTTTTGTTCTGTATTTCTGTGAATTTTGAAGTAAACCACAAGTCTGCTGATACCTCCCTCTGTGCTTCAGTAAGCATGGGAACATTTTTGGGGGTGGGGAGAATGGATAAGGAATCACATGAGAGGATAAGCAATTGATAATTTCCACTTAGCTGCTGTACAGTGTTTATCTTGTTGATTGGTTTTAATGTGTAAATGCTTTGAGCATTTGAGGAAATTGTATTCATATGTTTTTAAAATAAATCAATATGTTTTGTTTGATTTTATTTCTTTGTTTAAGGTGTTCCAAAGTCGGGTTTCCAGGTGGAAGCAGTGCATGGAGTGATACTGGATCTGTCAGAAGATGTTAGTACCTGGAAGCCTGAAGACCAGATTGTTGTTGCAAGCACTGATTATTCTATGTACCAGGCAGAAGAATTCACCCTGCTTCCTTGTTCTGAATGCAATAGATATCAAATCAAAGTTAAAGGTATGCTGCAAGCTTTTGCTTTCCATTTGCCTGTGGTCCTGATGCCTATTATAAATGCAGTCACATTGACTTTCTGCCATTGATAAACTTTTCCAGCTGCTTAACATTCGCTGCAGTCTAAGATCCTCATTTGACCCTGACATGACACATACACACACCATTGTATGTATCAGCACAAAGGAAGGGAAGTTTCATATCTCAAGTGTAGCATATATAAGTGCTAAATTGAGTTTTGCTCTGGACATGATTAAAATGCAGCTTGCCCTTTTGTGAAAAACAGCTTCCCTTTTTACTGATTAATGTCCTATGAGCTTTCCTTTCGCTCAGTTGTTTTGAAAACAAAAAATAAAATAAATTCCTTCTAGTAGCACCTTAGAGACCAACTAAGTTTGTCATTGGTATGAGCTCTCATGTGCATGCACACTTCTTCAGATACACTGAAACAGAAGTCACCAGACCCTTATATATAGTTAGAGGGTGGGGAAGGGTATTACTCAGAAGGGTGCTGGGAATGGGTGATTGGCTGATAGAAGTGGTAAACCTGTTGATGACAGTTAACAACTGTTAACGACTGCGATTGGTATTGCAGGAAAAAGCAATGGGTGAGATAGCTTTATCATGTATAATGAGATAAGAATCCAATGTCTTTATTCAGACCAGGTCTCTCCATGGTTTTAAGCTTGGTAATGAGTTGCAATTTAGCAACTTCTCTTTCCAGTCTGTTTCTGAAATTTTTCTGTAATAAGACAGCTACTTTGAGATCTTGTATAGAATGTGCTGGGAGACTGAAGTGTTCTCCTACTGGTTTCTCTGTCTTGTGATTCCTGATGTCAGATTTATGTCCATTTATCCTTTGGCGTAGGGTTTGGCCTGTTTGTCCAATATAGAGAGCTGAAGGGCACTGTTGGCATTTGATGGCATACACAATGTTAGAAGATGAGCAATTAAATAGTCCTGAGATGGTATGTTGGATGTTGTTGGGGCCAGTAATGGTGTTGTTTTGGGCTGCTCTCTTAACCATGCAGACATTTATCATTCTTTGCTGTGTCACTGCTCTTTCTTCCTGCAGTGTTTGTGCCATATCCTACATTAATAGCTGGAGATCTCTGTATGGAGATTAGGAGATCAGGATAGTAGCTCCCCTCCCTCCCTATCTCATTTATTCTGTTATCACCAGGTTGGGCATCGCTTTCCCCTTGGGTGAAGACAGAGGGAAAGTAGGTGTTGAGGGGGGGAGGGGAGCCATTGCAATTCTGGGCTGCCTCAATAGGAGTATAGCATCTAGATCAAGGGAAGTAATAGTACCACTGTATTCCGCTCTGGTCAGACCTCACCTGGAGTACTGCGTCCAGTTCTGGGCACCACAGTTCAAGAAGGATACTGACAAGCTGGAACGTGTCCAGAGGAGGGCAACCAAAATGGTCAAAGGCCTGGAAACAATGCCTTATGAGTAATGGCTTAGGGAGCTGGGTATATTTAGCCTGGAGAAGAGAAGGTTAAGGGGTGATATGATAGCCATGTTCAAATATATAAAAGGATGTCATATAGAGGAGGGAGAAAGGTTGTTTTCTGCTGCTCCAGAGAAGCGGACACGGAGCAATGGATTCAAACTACAAGAAAGAAGATTCCACCTCAACATTAGGAAGAACTTCCTGACAGTAAGAGCTGTTTGACAGTGGAATTTGCTGCCAAGGAGTGTGGTGGAGTCTCCTTCTTTGGAGGTCTTTAAGCGGAGGCTTGACAAAGTCACCTGTCAGGAATTCTTTGATGGTGTTTCCTGTTTGGCAGGGGGTTGGACTGGATGGCCCTTGTGGTCTCTTCCAACTCTATGATTCTATTATTCTAGTTCTGCCTTTTCTCTGTCACCCAGTAGCATTTCTCCATCTTCCCCATGCAGAGGACCTACTACAGTACTTGCTTGTTGAGCTCCATCTAGGAAAAGCAAACTGATTTGTGCAGCTTGGAGCTGTGGTGAGATTGGTTAGGTGATCACATTAGAGATGGTTGGTGGTGTATATTTGGGGTTTCAAGGCTTGGATGTGGAGTGCAGGAAGAGTTGGAACCATCCATACCTGGACCTCGTAACTGTAAAGGAAAGGGAGAGGTAATTCAAGCCAAGAGATGCAGGTAGTGTTTGGATACACATTTAGCTGTGTGCAAATAGCCTAAAGTTCAAGGAAGTGCTGTCTTAGAAATTTTTATTTCCTTTTGTGGTTTGTGCAAGTTTCATACGAATTCAGAGTATTCTCTGGGGCAAAACCTTTCTGGTGTGGCCAGCTGCCCCTTTTGCTTGAAATACATATCTCAGCATCTTACTAGTGAAATTTAACTTCTGCTTCTCTTAATCCTTGGTCTTCAGCATCTGCAGATGCTCTCTCACATGAATGAGGAAAGGCAAGCAAATTACTCCCATATGGAAGCAGTTCTTCAGCTTTCTGTTCATTTAATATCCAGTTTCCTTCAGTGTTCCAAAAATGTGTCAAGAGTCTCATCCCTTCCTACTTTTCAAACGTGTGCAGTCTTGCTAGGTTTGAATGGAAGAAATAAACTTAATTTGAGCTGTTAACATCTGGAGGTGTACATTAAGTTATTTTCTTTGTTACTTTTTGTTGTTCGCATGCTAACAAGTTTGATTTGAAACTGCATCTATGCTATGTGTGTTTAGAAAAAATTATGTTCACTATATGGTTATGAAAGAACTGTTGCCCAGGTGATCAATAAAAGTTTTACAGAAGTTGTATAGCTGAACACTTTCAGATAAGAGTAATTTGGAACTTAAAGCTTTTATTGAAGTGAGACCAAGATTTGTCATGGTTTAGCTTTTTTCCCGTCGGTGCTCTGTTATTGTTCCACTCTATGCAGTGAAACCAGCCTACCAGCCTACTATGGATTTGGTAAAAAATATTGGATTCTGCTAGATAAAAGGCCACTTTTAAACAGGAGAAGTTTGATTTTGGGTTTTTTTTAAGGCGAAGTAAAGGAATTTGTGATAAAACATTGAAGAGAGAGAGAGAAATTAAATATTATATTTAGCTGTAAAATTATTCCTAACTGTAGCTATGAGACCTGTGAGTAGCTCACTCACTTTCCTTGTCTAATGTAAGCGTCCTACCCTAAATTTTGGCGTGAGTGTTAAAACTACATGAACTCAGCATGATAAAGGATTTGGAAGAAAGTAATTCTTTTTTATTTATTTTTGAATTTATTAATTTTTTTACAAGGATTTACAAAAAAATTGTCATAACCAAACCAAAATTGCAATAAATCAAAATAATAAAAATTATCACAAACTAACCAAAAATACAATAACTAATAGATAATCTTTACTTAATTGAAAAAACAATTTCCATCTCTTCAACCGCCCCCACCACCCAACCCTCCACCCACCCTTTAGTGCTTCCCCCCCCATTTATTACTTTAATTTCTGCTGCTTTTGTTGCCAAATTATAATATGATATCATTTTTAGATGCCAATCTTCTTTACTTGGTAACCCTTTTACTCTTATTAATAATCTAGCTGCTGATGTTACATACATTAAAATACATCTGTCCTTCGGTAGAATCTCCTCATCTCGCATTCCCAATAAGAATAACTCTGGCTTTTTCTTGAACGAATATTTGAATATCTTTTTTCAATTCCTTATATATCATTTGCCAATATATCTTGATTTCACTGCATTTCCACCATATATGTATATATGTACCGATTTCATTGTGACTTCTCCAACATATGTCATTACTTCCCTTATACATTTTCGCAAAAAACAAAAAATGGAAAACGCCGGAAAAAAGTAATTCTTGACTGCCACACCAACCGTCTCTCATCTCTCATTTACCGTATGTTTTTGGCCATCCATCTGCACATGGCCATTGAAGACCACTTTTCATTCCAGATAGTGCGCCTAGAAATAATTTGTATGGCAAAATCATCTGTGAACAAAATAATGAACGCTTGAGTGGGCTTCATTCCTCAAATTTGTACAGATCCTAGTAAGGTTTCATAAGATCAAACCATTTGTGAAAACTTCAGCATACCTGTTCATTTTCTTTATAACACATGGCAGGCATAGCACTAGATCACATGAACCCCAAGGTGGGACAAGACTCATCTTCCACTCCATAGCTCTGCCTTTCCAGAATGAAGCTTAACTGTGTTAGCAGGTTGCATACATTCACAGCAGATAAGAATCAGAGATCTCAATTTTTCACTTGCTTGGCCTTTGAACATGAACTTCTCTTTCAAACAGAAATCCCTCAGTTTCTTCATATAGGAGAAATTGTTGATGGAGTGGACATGAGGGCTGAGGTCGGAGTTCTCACACGGAACATTTTAATAAAGGGAGAGATGGAAGATTCCTGTTACACTGGCAAAGAGTGCCAGTTCTTCCATTTTGATACTTTCGGTGGACATATCCAGGTATGCACAGGGGGCGATGCAGGCACGTGTGGGTACTAAATTGCTTCTTGTCATTGCTCCAGTACCTTTGGCTGCTGCAGACTTCCATGGTGATTATTCCCTTCCTGTTTTGAGATACAATATTTAAGTTATTGCTGTCCACTGGGATATGTTGGGCATATTGTATTGCTGTTTGATGTTATACGATAGGGTTGCCATATTTCAAAAAGTAAAGACCAGGACACCCCAAAGTTGTTGATCCAGGAGAAAGCACCGGCCTGGACTTGAATTGTGCCCTTGAAATCCCAGTAGTGTCCGGGAAAATCCAGACATATGGCAGCCCTATTACATGAAAAAGTAAGGCTCCTTTATACTGAATACAACTATGGCAGTTGTGCCTATAGCAGGGGAAGCCACTGGGGAAATGACCTGGACACTGGCATCCAGGGCGGGCGGGCGGGGCGCCCCATGTGCCATGTCTGCGTGGGTGACAAGAAGTCACCCTGCGGGGGCTCGCAGCAGCACAAGCACCCATTGCGCTGCTGCAGCCGCATTTGTAGAGGATCCTCTGTTCGTGGCTGCAGCTGCAAGCAGAGGATCCTGGCGCTGCCGGCAAACCGCTATGTACAGCGCATATGCGGCATCATTACGTACATAGCTGCGCCACACATGCACCCTACGTAGTGACACCCGCCCAGGGTGTCACAACGCCTTCCTTTGCCCCTGGACCTGGAGTCTTACTCGTTTCAAAACTGTGCTCTGTTTATTACTCTTCAGTGTAATTGGATTTCCAATGTATTGCTATGTTTTTATCTGGGGGAAATGAGTGCCTTAAAGCTCGTAAATCCAAGAACTGTTGTTGATCTGGGGAAAAAATGATGAGATTATTTTTTGTGCTCTTCCAGATTCTAAAGAATTTCACCTCTGTTCACCTCTCCTATGTGGAACTCAGACAAATGGGCCAGCAGGTCCATGGAGCTTACCCTGTTCACTTCCACCGCTGTGAAGATGTGGACGAGAAAGGAGGGTACAAGTACAGGACTTATGTAGAAGGCCTCTCAATTCATCACTGCTTCTCTAGATGTGTGACTGTTCATGCAACAAATGGCTTGCTGGTAATAGCAGTGCTGCTTTGCCTTCCCCTCTACTTCAAATTTCCTCTGTTATTTACCTCTTTGGATCATGCAATGCTAACCATGGTTAATTGCAAACTGCCGTTTGCAACTGTGGTGCAGGCATAACACGAATCAAGGTTACAGCTGCAAAGGGAAGGGAGGCGAGTCTCTGGCACTCATGATGACTCTGGCCATTGTTAGGAGATCGGGCCATTCATCTGCACAAATCTCTGGATGTGGGTTTTTGGATATTAGCGCTTGTGAGGAGGTTTTGTCCTAACTGTAGGATCTGATGAACATGAATTGGGCAGTTTGTAATTGTTTACTTTTCTTCAGCAAAGATGATGCACAGCTGTATGGAAGACACATCATCGCTTGGCCTAAGCTAAGCTTCAGCATCGTCTGGAAGTATTTTACATTTGATTGACTGGTTTTAAGTTTTGATGATAACACTAGACCAGGCATCCCCCAAACTTCGGCCCTCCAGATGTTTTGGACTACAATTCCAGTCATCCCTGACCACTGGTCCTGTTAGCGAGGGATCATGGGAGTTGTAGACCAAAACATCTGGAGGGCCGCAGTTTGGGGATGCCTGCACTAGACCAACTTCAATGTTCTTGGCCCTCGGAACCTGGAATCATGAGATTGCCTTTCCATGTTATCAGTTGCTTGTATGAAGTGTTGGCTGGATGATTTGATCCATGGCGTGTCATGGAAATAATATTGGGGGGTGGGACAGGGCTTTCCTAGCACATCAACCGAATAACATGCCACTGGCTTATGTGTCCCTATGAATACATGTGAAAATAGGGTTTAATGTTTTCATAAGTTTTTGTTTTGTTTTGATAGTATGCTAGAATATTTTTTTTATAATCTGTATTTTGCTCCTGAACCTCATGATAATTGTCAGCTATCCATCCACACACCTGGATAAAGTGATGTATGGGACATAGTATATGAACATATCTGTTAAGAATTTGAAGCCTAAGTTCATCCTAAAGTTCTGCATTTGTGGGCAGAAAATGTGTGTGGTTCATTATTCTGATTTAACTATTACATTGCTAACAGTGAAGTGTCTGTCCTACTGCAGCTGTGTCAAAATAGTGAAGATGTAATGCAGTTCTCAATATAGACTTTTGGGAATGACATAAACTTTTATTTCTGCAGATAAAAGACACCATTGGATATGACACACTAGGTCATTGTTTTTTCCTGGAGGATGGCATTGAGCAGAGGAATACACTGTATCATAACCTAGGGCTAGTCACCAAACCAGGCACTCTCCTTCCTACTGACAGGAACAGTACAATGTGCCTGGCCATGAAGGATCATATCTATGGAAACTATGAGCCAGTTCCAACCACAGACTGCATGTGAGTGACTGGCTAAATGACTGGGGGGGGGGGGCTGGAATTTATTTGATTGGTATTCTATACAGAGGTAACTTCTTTTCAAGAAACTACCTGCAGTCTGTGTACATGGCTTAAGTGCTGGTATGTTCAAGGAGGCACTGTTGTACAGTGGTTAGCTCTCTATGCTTAGCCATTGAAGACTTGAATTCAAATCAGTGCTGAGCAATGTAATTTATTAGGCAACTTTAGGCTAGCCAAAGAGATTGATTTGACAGGTTTGTTGTTGAAATATGAGCTTAGCTGAATATATATTGCAATATTTAGCCTGTCTGAAGTCCGTGGAATGCAGCAGGAAAGGTATTGTGACTAAGACAAGCTTGGATCCAGCTAAGACAGGCTTGGATCCAGAGCTGCCATGGTACAATTCTCAGGGCTCTCTTCTATTCACGCGAATGGCTTTAATCCAGTGGAGAAGAATGTGATTTCCATTGATCTCCTTTTTCCCTTGTAGCCATTTCCCATGCTGTTCCAGGGGGTCCCCAACTCTCCAGCGCACATTTGGAGAAACTGTGGGGAGAATTGGTGAAAATCATTCTCCTCTACCCTTTCCCACCAGCAGGAGCATCCTATGAGAGGCATTCCACTCCTGAGATCTCAAGATCCAAGCCAAATATTCCTGTTTTAGGAAGCAAAATGCATAGTGTTCCAAACAACAAAAGGCTATTAATGAAGAAATTGTGTTAAATATATCCTCTCTTCCACAGATGATTCAGATAGTATGTGATTTTACTTCAGGGCCTTAAGTTTCAGTATAATATAAGAATATTATAATTTGCTGCCAAAATTTGAATTGTTTGTTTATCTACTCTCTTAAGCATTGTTGCTCAATCTGCAGAGATCCCCCACCCCAATAAAAATGAATGTTGCTTAAATTTGCAAGTTTACACCCTTACTGTGAGACATAGGAGTATCTGTAGGACTTGCTACTTACACCGTTTCCATTTGTGTCACTTTGCAGGGCTGTTTCCACATTTTGGATTGCTCATCCCAACAATCACCTTATAAATAATGTAGCTGCCGGCTCACAGGTGAGGCTCTTGGAGCACTGGGTTAACTAATTCTACAAAATGGAAGCATACTTTATAATGTTCATTCAACTTCCTTTGTTTTCTTATCATAATGTTCTCATTTTTATATTTAATATGCATAAATGATGCACTGTTCAGAAAAGCTCATAAAACCTATATTATAAATCACGGGTTGGATTTGTACATCCTGTACAATTCTATAAACTTTTATAATGTTCCTTTTTACTCAGCTTTTTTTCTAAACCCAAAAGCCCTGATAGTTGTCACTTTCCATATAGAGAAGGTGATTCAGCCCCCTGATCATTTTTGATGCTTCTTTCTGCACTTCTCCAGCTCTTCAGTGTGGTTTTTGAGGGGTAGTTAACATAACTTTAAGCTGTATTCCAAGTGTGTGTAAAAGTATTACTATACTAACTTTTTTAAAAAATAAAAATCTCTGGCATGGAATTCACTTTACTCGGCGAGCAACAGCTTAAGAGAACATTTTTAGTGAGATATTCACCACATTCTTAAGAGTTTTCTTAGCTAGTAACTACCAGTTGACACTCCATCAATGTGAAGTGGGGGGGGGGGGTTGTCCCAATGTTCAACACTTTTGCTATTTTGTTGCCCATTCACCTATTTTGGAGAGATACCTTTTGAACTCATTGCACTATATTTTGGTTTTTACAGTCATACCTCGGTTTGTGACCACCTCCGTTTGCAACCGATTGGTTTGCAACCGCCGCGGACCCGGAAGTGTTTACATCCAGGTTCCGCTGCACAGCATGCGCAGAAGCACTCTATCGGTGCTTCGCGCACACACAGAAGAGCCCCTCGGTTTACGACGAACTCGGGGGGTGACTGGCTCCCTGGAACGAATTGCGGTCGCAAACCGAGGTATGACTGTACTACCCTAAATAATTTGCTAGCATCCGTAGCTTGGGCCCCCTTGTTGCTCACCCCAAATGCCAGAAAATTTATAAACACGTTTAAAAACACTCATCTGTCGTTATATAGATCTGTGGAGGACTGTAATTAGCTGGTAGTAAGAAGCATAATGTGCTTCCTAGGATTAGAAAGCATATTATGTAGTAGTAATTATGATTGTGTCACCATGTTGCCATCCAAACGGACCCGTGACTTAGTTTATTTATCACCTCTTGTTTCCAGGATGCTGGCATATGGTACATATTCCACAAAGTGCCTACAGGGGAGTCTCATGGGTTGTTTCCTGAAACCAAAGCTGAACTGACACCACTAGGAATTTTCTATAACAACAAGGTGCACTCTAACTTTAAGGTAAATAATTCTTCAAATGAATTGAAGAATTATGTATGATTTCTTGTCTAAAGTAAATGCAAATGATGATGAATATCATTTACTGTACTTTTCCGTGTATAACGCACACCCCTCCCATTTTTGGGGACTCAAAATTAAGAAAAGGGGGGATTCCCCAAAGTTGTTGAGCTTTTTTAGGAGGGAATGCAAAAAATCGCTCACCCGCCAGACCGACAATGTCGCTCGCACATGTAGACAAAGCATCCTATCCTCTGTCCCATAGCTGAAAAAGCCAATTGGCGCAGTGACAGCCAATCAACAACAGCCCTTGCAGCAGGCACCAATAACAATCTCCAACTCGCGGCAGCAACCAATCCCATGGCCTCACAATGCACTACTCATGTATAAGAAGACCCCTAATTTTGAACATGCTTTTTAAATGAAAAAACATAGTCTTATACACAGAAAAGTATGATAATTTTTTACATTTCAGTACAGTGGCCCCTCGACTTACGAATTTAATCTGTTCCGAGTGCAAATTCGTAAGTAGAAAAATTCGTAAGTCGAAAAGCGGTTTACCATAGGAATGCATTGGGAACGGATTAATCCGTTCTGCAACCTAGGAAAAAGACCCCCCCGCCGCCATTGCGAGGCCAGCCTTGCGGAATCGGGCCCTCACTGCTGCTGCTGCTGCTGCTGCTGCTGCTGCAAGGCCGGCCTTCTATCAGCCTCGCTGCCGCTGCAAGGCTGCCCTTCTGCTGGCCTCGCGGGATCGGGCCCTCACTGCCACTGCTGCTGTGAGACCAGCCTTCTGCCGGCCTCGCGGGATCAGGCCCTCGCCGCCGCCGCTTCACTCACCGTTTTTGGGCAGGCTCTGGATCACCTTGGCGGCTGCCTCGAAGCGCGTCTCGTGCACCAAACTGCCGCCGCCTCTCTCCTCCATCTCCGCCATGTCCCGCCTCTTCCCTCCGAGGGGCCCGTGTCGTGTCGGCCGCCGGAATTGCGCTGCTGCTGCCGCCGCCACTGCCACCACTGCCGCCACTTCTTCCCTTTGCCCAGGAGTGAAGGCAGGACATAACGGGTGGTGGAGGGGACACGATTCCGGCGGCCGACACGACACGGGCCCCTTGGAGGGAAGAGGCGGGACATGGCGGAGATGGAGGAGAGAGGCGGCGGCGGCTCGGTGCACAAGATGCGCTTCGAGGCAGCCGCCAAGGTGATCCAGAGCCTGCCCAAAAACGGCGAAAGCCACCTTGCAGCGGCGGCGACCCGATCCCGCAAGGCCGGCAGAAGGCCAGCCTCGCAGCAGTGGTGGTGAGCTCAGGGCAGTGAGGCCGGCAGAAGGTTGGCCTTGCAGCGGCAAGCGCAGGGCAGCGAGGGAGGTCAGTTGCCGTTCGGATGTCAAAAAAATTCGTAAACACGCGGCCACTGTCTCCCTTTGTAAATCGAAAAAATTGGGTGTCGAGTCATTCGTAAGTCGAGGTACCACTGTACTGCCCTTCATCTGAGGATCACAGGGTGGTTTACAATATAAAAACACAAAAATGCATACCATATGTCAGGTGTGTTGCCAGCTACCCTCAAGCAAAGACGCTCCAAACCGTCTTGTCTTTAAGACTTTTATTGTGAATATTATTTACAGTGCAAGAGCTTCATGAAAACACGTCTACATCAGATTCTCGCAATGGCGCTTTTCGGCTCCTCCCCCAGCAGAGTAGTTTGGGGACCCCAAATCTCCGCCCCCTGCGTTTGCGGGCCGCTGATCGCCTCAGTTCTGGGGTGAATTTGAAAGAACGCCCCTCTGATTCCCCCCCACTAGAAACCTCTGCTGGCCCCTCCTCCCTTGCTGGTATCACGGGCTGGAGGCACTGCTCCTGGATGCTGCCTGAGCCCTGCACCACTCTGCTCATTTCCTGCTTCCTGTCTCCCGTTCGAAGAACTGCAGTTGATGAGGGGTGGCTGTTTCCTGTAAGCCCACCCCCTTACACCATACTAACAAACAAAACCAATAACCTCCTCCCTGATGCCCTCTCCCCAAATTGCAGACAGACCCATCTTTTCTCAGGATTAGTGGCTAGATAGACATCCTGAGCATCTCCAAAGAGCCCAGCAAAATCACACTACTTGACTACATTTAAAAATTGACTATGACAAATTGCCTCATTGGAATGAACTTGACATTGCCATAATTTTTCATATTCTTGTCATTTTTCCAATTGGTTTTTGATGTCCTTCCAACATTTTCTTGGTGTTCTTCCAACACCAGCCAAGCCAAAGAAAGTTTCATATTATGTGGACATGCTAGGTAGGTGCAAATAGAAAGAATGCATGCTGACATTTTTCAGTTCATTGTCCTGGAGTCCTAGAATTTTAGCTGAAAACACATTCCAAGCCTTAGGTGTGGTAACACGAACTCTTCCCTTCTGTGAGATGGCTGCTTGAGAAGAAGATGGCATTTTACTAGCTATGATCTAGGATAGTATAGTGGGTGGAATATTCTGAAATGTTCTGTTTCTAATGCAGGAGTCAATACTTTCTTGATTTCTTTTAATCTGTGAAAGCTTCAAGAACATGTTCCTGGGCACTTTTTCCTTCTCATATTAGCTGTTGTAATTAAGAACTGCAAGACTACAAACACCATACTGGTTATAAAGTCATGTGTATCTTTTTTATTATTGCAGGCTGGATTGTTTATTGATAAAGGTGTGAAAACTACCAATGCAAGTGCTGATGATAAAAGGGAGTATCTGTGTTTGGACAATAACGCAAGGTAGATCATATTATGTGCAAGGAAATGATTGAGGATTAAATACAGGAATGTTATTTTTGTTGTCCAGAATTTTCAAACCCTAGCTTAATGCACATTGAATGCCTTAGAATAATGTAGTTGTGCACATGTTTTGGCTGCTAAATCCACAATTTTTGCAGCCCCCCAAATGCTACCACTGATGTTGTTGCCATCTCACTGTTTCATTCCATTCTGCCTGTTCCTGTTTGTTGAATTGTGGTCTATGGGCACAGTTACTATTGGGATGTATAGAGAAGGGTTGGTCAGTATCCCAATTAGCATTACCACTGCTCTACCTGTGCACAGCCCTCTGTGCAGATAGAGGCATTCCAAACACCACTGGATTTTGTGTTCTAGAATTAGGTAGCCATTAGGTACTTGCAGCATTTTTCTTCCTTTTTCCCACTCTCTCATAAATAAAAGGAAGGAAAGCTTCAGCAATAAATTCCCTCAAGGACTGAAGCATCCGCATCTGTGGGTATGTTGTCCTTTTCCAGTATGAGATTGCTGGGGATTGCTTTGTGCTATGGAAATTAGGTTTTGCTTAGTGACAAAGCCCTTTGGAGTTCAAAAGTAAAACCTGTTTGTTTGTTTTTTTGCGGTATGTGTGTGTGTGCTTGAGCCAATTTTTTTTGTAAACATTTGTGTGAGGTGCTGTAGTTTTTAAAATGATGTACGCAGACTTGCAGGTGTGCAGGTCCATTCACACCCCTCCCTTCTTTTTCAAGGTTTCGACCACATCAAGATGCAGATCCTGCAAAGCCCCGAGTTGCTGCTCTCATAGACAGGCTGATAGCTTATAAAAATAATGACCATGGAGCTTGGGTCAGAGGAGGGGAAATCATTATTCAGAACTCTGGGTAGGTTGCCCATCAGCAAATACCGACACATTGTTAAAGTAAATAAAACAGATATCTTGAACAAACTTGCACAAGGTAAAACGTTGTCCTGCCATTTTTGCAAATGTAAACTATCATAATACTAAAAATCTTGGTTATTTTTTTTTAATATAACTTTTTTAAGAAAGAAAAATTTATATTTAAAGAAAAAAGAAAAGAAAAATTATTAGAAAATGGAAAAAGTGAGGTCTTTTCCAGTGGGCCTCCCTCTGGGCTCCGGTCTGCTTCTGGCTTGCTAGTGGATGGGAAGGTGGGCTTGGGCCAGGCCCGTGTTTCCTCATGGCCTCTGTCTGTCCTCCTACCTCTCCTCCTCTCCCTCGGTGGCAGTGGTGGTAGTGGTGGCAGCTCAACGGCGGAGTAGTTGGACCAGGGCCTCGTCTTTCCCCCTTCACACTCGCTCCTGGGTCCCTCAGGCTCCAGAGCTCTGGATGGCCGGGCGTCCCCGGTGCGGTGGCGCAGTGGCAGGAATGGGAAGATTGAGGCACTTCCCCTCAAAGGGTCCCTCTCCCCTTCCTCTCCCCGTCCAGGGTGGAGGCAGTGGCAGCAGCATTGAGGTCGGGGCTCTCCTCTTCCCCCTCCGGAGCACCAGTGCTCTGCGAGGTGGGCTGTCCCAGGCCTCGGGGCCTCAGAGCTCTGCTTGGTCGATGTGATTGCTGGGGGGGGGGCTCCTGTGGCTCCCCGGTTGATCCACTGGGTGCCCCTGGCACCCGCGTAGCAGTGGCGGCGGTCTTAGCCGCTCAGGAGCCGCTCAGGCAGTGTGAGCACACTGGCCGCCCTCAGGAGCTCCGCGGCGCCATGCTGCGCGCCATTTTGCCTCGCCGGAAGTCCAAATATAAACTATCATCATGTTCACCTATCTGGATTGGGGCTTTAGGTTTAGGTTATTGGTGTTTTTTCCTGAAATAATTGGTTGTCTTTTCTCTTCTAGCTTTGCTGACAATGGAATAGGCTTAACCTTTGCCAGGTTAGTGCTGTTTCATTTTTATTACTTCTGTATTAGGTCTGTCCTCTTTGAAGTTTTAAATGTCAAATCAGAAAACAGATCCTAACAAGTCTGTGCCTGAGTTGTTGTTGGAATCCAGATCAGAGGCAACACTACCTTGCTGGCTTTCACAGGAAGCTTCAGTAGCTTTTAGCTGCTGTGTTGCACAGATAGAGAATATACTATTCAGGTTTTTAAATAAGCAAGCTTGTAGTTGAAAGTATTATTTTATTTGTTTGTTTGTTTGTTTATAGTGATGGAAGCTTCCCAAGTGATGAAGGCTCCAGCCAGGATGTATCAGACTCTCTGTTTGTTGGTGAAAGCAATAATTATGGCAATTCAGGTGGCCAAAATAAATACTGGGGCACTGGAGGAATAAACAATAAAAATCGTACTTTGCCTAGAAACCGGTAAGCATACAGTGCCTGAAACAGAGTGGCCCTTCCAGGGGCACAGCTCTCGTCGCCCTCCCTATGAGAAACGCTACAAAGACCTTACAGTACATTTCTGACTTAAAGTTGGGTTTCTCCAGGATTCTTCTTTTTATTTTTGGCACATGCGAGCTCCCCTTGCATTCTTAGTAACACAGGTCTGCCATCCTGTCCAAGCACATCCATGTCTTGAGAATGCTTATGTCAGGAATGCTTTGATGGTGTTTCCTGCTTGGCAGGGGGTTGGACTGGATGGCCCTTGTGGTCTCTTCCAACTCTATAATTCTATAACTAGATCCTTCTGGATCCCATCTTCTTTCCCTTGACTTGCTGTACTGAACCTTGTTGTTAGAGCAGACATGCACATTTCACATTGGGACATTCATGTGGGCAGGCCTCCAAGTAATGCTCTTTTAAATTGCCTTTTGTGTTTCACAACTCCTGCAGTTTTTCTTACACAGTGCTTGCATTTCTGTTAAAGGAGATGAAAGAGCTCTAGTGACCTTTTAGGGAAAATGTTTGTTCAGCTTTGGGAATGCCAATTTGACTCTGCTTGGCATTCCTGTTAGTAAAAGAGTCTGGATCTCTTGCTGACCTTGCAGGAGACCTGCTTGCTTAAAAAAAGAATCTTTGCAGTCTCCTAGAATGATAGCTTCATGTCAAGGTACAAGTAGAACCACATACATGAGAGAGTTGATGTGGAAGGAGTCAGTCTGCTAGCAGCCATCAGTGGCATTTGTGACCAGTTTCCTGAAGCTGCTGGCAAATAAAGTCCTTTTGAGGTTTGGGCACTCTAATTAACAGTATTAGCAAGTTTTAGGCTTACCATGCTAGTCTAAATGATAGGCTAGAAATGAGCAAGATCAAAGTGGAAAAGTTGGACTGTTGTACAAAATCTACCTGCTAATTGGTACCTCTTCAGTACTTTTTCCCCATTTTTCTATTTAACCAGCTTCAGGGGATTCAGCTGTCTGCAGATGCCCTTAGGATAATTAGAGTAGAAAGAATAAGGTTAGAGTTCATAAATTCCTGTATTTAAATAAGGATCATTAAAGAAAAAAGACTGAGTCCTTGAGATAGAGTAAAAATAGGAGTTATATTAATTGGGTGTGGATATGGCCAGAATAAGCATGCATTGCTTAAAAAACACAAAGAAAACTCACCATTGCATTTATAATTCAAAAAATTGCTATAATTTTAAGGCTATGTTAGTATGAATTTAGCCATGTTTTAGCCATGAATATTTTATATATACAGCTTAATCCTATGCATGTTTACTCAGAAGTAACTCTCACTTGTAAGTGCCATGGATATTGTCTGCTTAGTCCATATCTAAGTAAAGAAGTGTACGTACCTGTGCTGCTTCAGGTAAAAAGGGGTCTCTAAATATGTACCTATCTACTTTTAACAGGACATATCCCATCAGAGGCTTTCAGATTTACGATGGACCTATACGTCTCTCCAAGTGCACATTCAACAATTTTGTGCCAACTCCAGATAGATTCACTAGTGCAATTGCGTTCCTAATGAAAAACACCTGGCAAATTACCCCCCAAAACAATATTTCTCTTGTGAAGTTTGGTGAACAGGTAAGTTTTCAGAATGAAACTGCTTTTCCCAAATGGGGAAAGGATGACTGAGCAATGTTTGGTGGAAATGCAGGGTACAACTTTAACAAACAAATATTTATTGATAAAAGTGTGTTAATTATTGCCATAAAATTAATGTTTCTCTTGTCTTTTAAGGTTTCTCTGAAAGTCTTTTTCGGTAAACCTGGGCCTTGGTTTGAAGAGGCTGATCTGGATGGCGACAAGAACTCAATATTTCATGATGTTGATGGATCTGTGACTGGCTACAAGGACACCTATGTTGGCAGAATGGATAACTACCTGATTCGACATCCTGACTGTGTTAATCTCACCAAGTGGAATGGTGTGCTCTGCAGCGGGACCTTTGCTCAGGTTAAAAGAGAGGCCATTGTTAATATGCATAAAACTTGAGCAGCTGATGTTACTGTCAACCCATTTCCTGCAATTGTTATAAAAGTTATACTAGAATTCTTTATGTCAAGGGATGGGCAGTCTTTTCATTCCCTTTGTCAGAGAGGTGGGCCGGACCAGAAGCAAAAGTGGCTGAGGGCTGTGTCCCCTGTTTCTGTCTCTCTTTCTGCCCCCTCCCTTTCCCTTCATTTCCTTTTGTTGCTTATATGTGCATTAAATTAGACCAAGGGTTACATGACATCAGACTGAGGGCAGCCTGTGGTACTTGGGCCCCAGCCTGTCATTCCTGATTTCCATCCAAAGCTCAGCCTACTGAATGGGTTCTCTCTTTCACACCCCCAAACCAATCTCCCTGCTCCCAAATTGTCCACTATTTTTAAAACAATGAATAGGAAGAGGACAAACACTTAGATGTATGATGTATGAAGACAGAACCAGCACTTGCAGAGAAAAAAGACTTCCTTTATCATATTTGCACGGCTTAGAGGCAGGAACCTCTGAACTCCATTCTTTGTTATCATTTCACACAAACACTGAAAAAGGCATTGGGCAAGTCATTTTATTTTATTTTTTACTTTTGCTCTTGGTCTGTGATGAAGTACTTCCTTTCTCCATTTTTTTTTAAAAAAAACCTGCTTTGCCTATAAAAAACTGTAGAACTAATGTGGTCCATATAAAGAGTACCGTGGTTCCCCCAAATTCCTGGAAGAGGTTTTGTTTACACCTGCTCTGTCCAGGCAGTCAAGTCTCCTTCCTCTCTCTTATGTGGCCCCTTTCTCTACTTCCTATTTAACACTAACCATAGCTTGTCATCATATCAAAATTTTATTACTGTATTTCCCATTTAGAGGGGGTGGTGTAACAGTGGCCAAGACCACCAAACGATGGTTTCTGATACTGCTTTCCAACTGAGGTCTCGTATGAGCAGAGGGACTTTATCAAAACTTTCCATTAAGTATGTCATGTAATCCAGTGGTAAACAACCATTTATTTCTTAATTCAAAGTTTTTTAATCCAAATATATTTAGATATCCTCTCGGCCATCCAAACAACTGAGAGCTGGAGTGTTTCCAACTGATGTGGTATAATATTTCCTAGTTGTTACATATTTATTTATTTTTGATAACTGTTAGGTGTACATTCAGACACGGAATCCACAGAATCTTACCATGACTATGGTGCGAGATGAATACCCTTCCAGTCCTATGATGCTGAGAGGGATTAATAATCAGAAAGCTGACTACCAGCAATACCAGCCTGTGGTGATGCTTCAAAAGGGCTACACAATACATTGGAATGGACAAGCCCCACAAACAACATTTCTGTACCTCATAAACTTCAACAAGTAGGTTGCCTTTCAGTGTCCAGTTTTGTTTAAAAATGCAGATATGTTCCATGAACTCTCATCTCATAAAGCAATGTGAAGCGTGTATTTCTTTGTTAGTTTTTGAAGTATAATAATGTATTATTACAAACTGAACAAAATTCTTATCAGTCGTAGACAAACAGCAATGACAACAAAAGGAAGAACTCGCAGCATAATCCTCATTGACAGCACTAACAATGCAAATTGGCTAGCTTGATTTAATAAATGGTTTAAACTTCCTCTTAGATGAGAAAACCAAGTTGTTCTGTGGCACAAGTAATCAGGCTGTCTGCGTGTGCATTGAATGTTCCTGTGTCCCTATTGAAAGAACACTGTGCAGATTTTTCTCTTTTGTTCTAATCTTCCCAGCAGTCATTTCAACCTTCCAGTAGTATTATGTTGTGGAAAAAAATATGCTCAGTATTCAGACAAAATGAGTATGGCATGGTGGACAGAACTTTGGAAGGTCTTGGTTTAAAATTATAGCTAAAATAGTTCCCAGAGAACTTTGTTCATTCTGCTGCAGCTGGTTTTACTTCCACATCTGTAAACTAGGAATTACAGTTGAAACTGGGAATCGTCTTGTTGCTGTGGTAAGGATACTTGTAAACAGTGTTAGAAATCATTTTAGTACCATGTGGTCATGCTGAATGATAAGCATTTAAAGCAGCAAATGAAAAAGCTTTCATAAGCATACTAGCTGGCCCTGCCACGCGTTGCTGTGGCTCAGTCTGTTAAATGGAGGCTCAGAGTCCCCCTTCAAACTCCCATCACCTTCCTGTTTTATGCGTGTTCTGTTTAGACAGGCGTATCCCTGTGATTCCCCCTACCTGGTCCTTCTCCCTCCCCCCCCGGCTTATCCCTGTGATTCCCCCCTCCCTGTCCTGACCCATAATGTAGAATCATAGAGTTGGAAGAGACCACAAGTGCCATCCGGTCCAACCCCCTGCCAAACAGGAAACACCATCAAAGCATTCCTGACAGATGGCTGTCAAGCCTCCGCTTAAAGACCTCCAAAGAAGGAGACTCCACCACACTCATTGGCAGCAAATTCTACTGTCGAACAGCTCTTACTGTCAGGAAGTTCTTCCTGATGTTTAGGTTGAATCTTCTTTCTTGTAGTTTGAATCCATTGCTCCATGTCCGCTTCTCTGGAGCAGCAGAAAACAACCTTTCTCACTCCTCTATATGACATCCTTTTATATATTTGAACATGGCTATCATATCACCCCTTAACCTTCTCTTCTCCAGGCTAAACATGCCCAGCTCCCTAAGCCGTTCCTCATAAGGCATCATTTCCAGGCCTTTGACCATTTTGGTTGTCCTCTTCTGGACACGTTCCAGCTTGTCAGTATCCTTCTTGAACTGAGGTGCCCAGAGTACTCCAGGTGAGGTCTGACCAGAGCAGAATACAGTGGTACTATTACTTCCCTTGATCTAGATGCTATACTCCTATTGATGCAGTCCAGAATTGCTTTGGCTTTTTTAGCTGCTGCATCACACTGTTGACTCATGTCAAGTTTGTGGTCTACCAAGACTCTATATCCTTTTCACAAGTACTGCTGCTCTCAAGCCAGGTGTCTCCCATCCTGTATTTGTGCCTTTCATTTTTATGCCCAAGTGTAGTACTTTACATTTCTCCTTGTTAAAATTCATCTTGTTTGCTTTGGCCCAGTTGTCTAATCTGTTAAGGTCATTTTGAAGTGTGATCCTGTCCTCTGGGGTATTAGCCACCCCTCCCAATTTGGTGTCACCTGCAAACTTGCTCAGGATGCCCATAAGCCCATGTCTCATTGGTATTGCCTGAAGTTGTGCTTTTAATATCTCACTTTTAACAAACTCCCAACCATCATGAACTCCCTTCCCTTTTTGTATTTCTGATCATGGGATTTCACTCAGCGTTTCCCTAAGTTTTCTGAAGTCAGCTTTCTTAAAGTCTAGAATTTGAGTCTTAGTATGCTTGGTTCCTTTCCGCTGTATAATAAACTCCAGAAGAGCATGATCACTCCCACCAAATGATCCTGCCACTTCTACCCCACTCACCAGATCATCACTATTGGTTAGGACCAGATCTAAAATGGCTGATCCTCTTGTTGCTTCTCCCACTTTCTGGACAAAGAAATTGTCTGCAAGGCCAGTGAGAAATCTGTTCGACCTTATGCTCTTGGCTGAGTTTGACATCCAACAAATATCAGGATAATTGAAATCCCCCTTACTACTATCTCACTTCCTTTTGAATGCTTGGTCATCTGTTCCAGGAAGGCTTCATCTGTGTCCTCAGTTTGGCTTGGGGATCTATAGTAAACTCCCACAATGAGATCACTGTTGTTTTTCTCTCCCTTAATTTTGTCCCAGATACTCTCAATATGACTCTGAAGTTTTAAATCCTGAATCTCTTCACAGGTATACACATACCTGACATATAACGCCACTCCTCCTCCTTTCCTGTTTGGTCTATTTCTCTGAAATAGATTGTATCCCTCTATTACTGCCTTCTAATCATGAGACTCACCCCACCAGGTTTCAGTGATGCCTATTATGTTGTATTTAGTTTGCTTTACCAAGAGCTCAGGTTCATCTTGTTTATTTCCCATGCTCTGTGCATTAGTATACAGACATTGAAGACCCCATGTCTCTTATTTAAGGATTTTTTCCTCCCACCACTAAGTTAGCGTGCTGTTTGCTCCATTTGGTCCTTGACATTTGGGTGATCATCTTCAGCACTTGGTAGACTCCTGCCTTCAGGACCACTGTCTCCCCCCCCCCCAAGTCAGTTTAAAGCCCTCCTGGTGAGGTTTTTGAGTTTCATGGCAAAAACATTCCTCCCAACCCTTGTGAGGTGCAGCCCATCACTTGCCAGAAGTCCATCTTCAAGAAACTGCAGACCATGATCTAAGAATCCAAACGGTTCCTTCACTTCCCCTATTTTTCCCTCTCTCCCTGTGCCACGTCGTTCAACTGGGAGGACAGATGAGATGACAATTTGTGCATTTAATTGCTTCAACTTCCTGCCGAGAGCCTCATAATCACTTTTGATCTTCTGAAGGCTATGGCTTGCAGTGTCATTGTTTCCCACATGGACCAAAAGGAAGGGGTATTTGTCAGTGGGTTTTATGATTTCTTGCAGCCGTTCTGTTACATCTTGGATCTTGGCCCCGGGGAGACAGCACACCTCTCGAGACGTCTTATCAGGCCCACAGATCACTGCTTCTGTACCCCTCAGTAGGGAATTCCCTGTCACCACTACATGCCTCCTCATAGGCTTGGCCGGGATTCTTCCATGTGCTGTCCCTTCCAAGGTCACCTGCATATTCCCGGAGGACTGACTTTGCTGCTTGTCTTCATATTCCTGATCAACTGTGATGAAATGGAGTCTGTTCTTCGTCTTCCATATTAAGGGAGAGCACTTCAAATTGATTGTGTAGTTCTAAACCCTCAGAGCGATCCCTGGGCCTTCTACTTCTATGAGTCACGTTTCTCCATACATCTGGCTCCTGTGTTGGGGAACTGACCTTCTCCTCAGGGATGTCCCCTGTCTCCTCCTTGGTGCAGACAGTGTGCTCTGCTGCATCCAAGAAAAGCTCCAGCTCTTTAATTCTCTGGGGCGTAGATACACGGGCCTGAAGTTGCTGGACCTTATCTTCTAGTAGGGCAATCAACTTGCAATTGCTGCAGGTGTAGCTGCCTACATCCTTTGGCAAGAATACAAACCCCCTTCTCCCCCCCCCTCGGTTCATCCCTGTGAGTGGTCCCACCATGTCCTGACCTATCCCGTGCCCTCCACCCCCCAACCCCCACCCAGGCAAGCCAGTACCTCCATTCGGCCTACTCTGTAAAGGCTTCGCCTAGTATGTAAACGGGAGCTGAGGTGCTGTTGGGAGGGAATGTTTTATAGGTGTAGTACCAGTGTAGCCACCACTAGAGGGCACTGGTTTGCAAACTAGTCCTTTTCACAGCATGCACTTTCATCTGAGTGGTGTGTTTTGAAACATGGGGTTTTGGGTGTTTTACCTGCCACAGGTGTGACATCTGTCTTAGCAAACTTTATAAGATCCTTCGGACATTCGCTTGGGATGTTGTGTCAAAATTTGAATGCAATCGGTCAAGCAGTTTTGTTGAACATTGGAGACAAAGGAACATACCCAGTTTACATTTATATATATATATATATATATATATATATATATATATATATATATATGGTAATGTTTTTGTCACTTTCTGTTTTCAGGAATGACTGGATTCGAGTGGGTCTCTGTTACCCATCAGACACTACTTTTCAAGTAACTTCTGATGCATTCCGAAGGCATGCACCTCCTAATAGTGTGGAAGATTATGTGTCTGTATCTTCGATGGCGGAATTGCAGAATAGTCGAATGGAGAGAAAGTATTATTTTGATAACAGCACTGGGTAGATATTTGCCACAAAACCATTATCTGAAGTATCATTAAATGTTCAGTTTCTTAGTATCTGTAAGAACTGGATGACTTAGTTATTTGTCAGTGGAGAGTTATACCATGAATGTACATAATTCTAAGAGAGGAATCATCAGGATTTGTGGTTGTGTATGCAGTAGTTTATCAAACTGTCAATTCCCCAAAGGTCACTGCAATGTAGGCTGTTCTGAGTATACAGTTTACATTCAACAGATGGTTTTGTTCTCCATCTCAGGCCATTCTGAGTAGGGTTTTCCCCTCTCACCCAAGGTTTGAATGCATTCTTTCAGATTGCCCTGTTGTCCCACCAGGCTTCCCAGCAATCTGTGCAAACAGTGCACTCTGCACAGAGGAGGAATTGCAGAATACATCTTGCTCCTTTCCTTGCTTTCCTCTCTGTGTGGTTATGCACTAAAGATGCAAAATAGGAAAACAGGAAGCTGCCTTATATGATGTTCGAACATTGGCCCATCTAGCTCAGTATTGCTGGCACCTAAATTGACTGCCAGCAGCTCTCCAGGTTTCCCCTGCCCTGCCTGGACTTGCACGGGATGAGGCTGAGACCCATTCCATGCAGTGAGGACTGTGGCCCTTTCAACAGCCTGATGATTTCACAGCACTTAGATGGGATTGGTGGGTGGTCGTGGATTGAATTGGGTTGCAGTCTGCACCAATTGGAGTGCTGGAAGTTCCTCTTCTCTAAAATCAGATCCACCAGAGCTACTCTTGGCTTAATCCAAAGAGCTTATTTATCATCTTCTCACCATTAACTATAACATGACTTGAGGAAAACAGAAGGCAGAGGACCTTTCTGTTCATTCTGTTCTAGACAGAACACACTTTTAACTTTAATGTGATATGATGATGACAAGCTTCATTGTCACCCATGCAGTTTCCTAACTCCATAGATAACACTTGGGGGTTTAAAAATAAATATCACTTCACATGCCCCACTATTACAAATTTAAGAGCTTCACACAAAAAGCAGGTGGTAATAAAAGACTACTTTTATGCTACATTGTGTTTTGAGCTACCTTGTGTCTCTCAGCAGAAACACAGAGGACTGCTATGGTCCACAGGTGGAAGGCTAGACTTGGGACTGAGGAAAGCTTTACCTTAGGCTTGGCAGATTATTTAAAATATTTATATCCCACCCTTATACCCAAATAAAAGAAAATGAACACATACATGTTAAAGAAGGGAGCAGTGGGAGTTGTTCTACAGCAGCTGCTGCTCTGCACTGGGACACTGGAAAATAGCCCCCTCCCTCTCTCACACACATGGTTTCATCCCTGAGGCTGGAGAACCTCCCTTTGGGAAGCTGAATAGTTGGGAGCTGCTGGTTCTTCCATCGGTGGTGCCGGGGATGAGAAAGTTAAATCTGTACTTTCTGGGCTTTAGATATTAATGCTGCTGCTCCAGCTGCTGCTTTTTCATGGTGTCTCCTAAATGAAAGTGCCTTAGGAACCAGGGCCAGGAAGCTCCATGTGTCTTCATCCCAGGCAGATCTTGCACCTACATTGTTCCTTGTGGGGAAAAAATAGGAATTATAATTAATGAATGTTGGGGTTATTGTGACCAGGAATATGTGAGGATTAAGAATGTTACATGTCTGAAAAATATGTATAAATTACAGACAAGATGGATGTCAATGCAAATATCTGCAAAATGATTGGGTGTGTGTGAAATAATATAGTTCCTTGATGGAAGTGGCTGAGGTGGGGCAGGTAAAGAGAAAGAATGCCTTTTTATTATGAGTCAGGCATGAGTGCGCTCTGAAGTCCATTGTAGGATGTTTAGGGGTCCATAATACTGACAAGGTCCATTTTCACACACAAGAAACAGCGAAACTATGCTACTATAAGTTTCCTACAATTAAAATACCAGGTTGTAAGCAGAGGCAGTGTGAAAGGTGCACGATCCATACAGCCAGGGACTGTAGAAGTATTTTATATAAAAAACCCCACGCGAATGGCCTGAGGGGAGCCATGTGAAATAAGGAATAGTGTCAGCACTGCTGGTTTTGTAATAAGGTGTGATCTGTTCTTTGTTTTTGTGTATTCATGTACAGGTTGCTGTTTTTGTTTGTTCAAGCCAAATACCACAGGGATGGCCACAGTTACTGTTCCTTTCGGGGATGTGAAAGAGTCAAGATTCAGGCCAGCTTTCGGCCAAAGTCTGTCAGTAACTGCTTGACAAAAGCTTACCCAAAGTACTTCCAGAAGCCAACTGTGGTGAAAAGAATGCCCACAAAGGCTACGGGCTCCTGTCAGAAATGTGGCTCCACTCAGGTGGGAAAAGGGCACAGCATCAAGAGTGATAGGGATGATTAAGGCGTAACCTCTTGCAGTTTCTTCCAGGGTTTTCATGCTTAAAATCTCATCAAAACTTGAAATCAATTGGAAATGACTGCATCTGCATGATATGTATATTTTGAAAGCATAAGAATAGAAGACCCTTCTACATCAGGCCAGTGGTCCATCTAGTCTAGCATCCTGTTCTCACAGTGGCCAACCAGATGCCCATTATGGGAAACCCTCAAGCGGCACCCAAGCAGGGCTCCATACATACAGAAAGTGGATAGAGAACAGTTTCTCTCCCTCCCTCTCTCCCTCCCTCCCCCCCCTCTCTCACACACACACGAGGGCTGTTGCCCTCACATTCTGTTCATAGGTTTCCCATAGGCATTTGAATCACCATGGTCAGAAGTGGGATCCTAGACTAGATTGATCTTGGTCTTATCCAGCAAAATTCTTCCTGCATCTCAATGTTAGCTGCTAGACAGATACACAGGATGGTGAAAATGCCTGACCAGAACTCACAGTCCTAAGGGGGGTTGGGGAAGAGCAAAGCAGCAGATCCTGCCCTGCATCTCAACCCTTTCTAGGGGGCAGGTATAGCTGAGGATCCTAAAGATCTAGTTTGTTGCCTTTCCATTATGCTTAAAGCTTCAACAGGAATATAAGATTTTCCATCTTTTATTGTTTGATGCTGTACTTGTGAATATACTTTTTCTAGCCCTCACCCAAATCTCAACACAGTAGGCTTCTATCACCTGACATTGCTGTTCTAAGAGAAAAATTATACACTATACACTCGTATAATGGCTAATTTTAAACATTAATTGTATACTATTCAGATGGCATTTACCAGCGATCCTCATAAAACCTACCTACTTGTGAAAATTCAGTCTCCGGACACAGTTGAATTGCAAAGGAATGAAAAATCTTATGTCTCGGTAAGTAGTATTGCAATCTTTCTTTACCACAAACCTTTATTAACATCATGCAGGAATGCCAGCCCTTGGTGGGAGTTACTGTAACATCATTACCCGTGTAGGTGTTTGAAAATGGATCATTTAGGAACAAACCAGATCAGCATAAGCTTGGGGGGGAAAATAAGAGAATAATTTGGCATCCTCAGCATTCCTGGTATTTGCTGCATCTTTACATATTGATATGTTTTCAATATACCATTGGTGAAATTTAAATTTAAAGCATATAATAGTGATTTAGAATTAGATACACTCAAGTTTCTTGAGACGTATCCTGGGGCTCCCAAGTTCAATCAAGTATGAGACAATGTGTGCAGAACTAGGTATACACATGATGGAATATTGGGTGTGGGCTAGCACTATAAAATACTGGTTGCGTTGCCATTTCCATTGCCAACCTTTGAGTTGCTCTCTGACTTACTTAAGGACGCTTATAAATCCAGAGGGTTCCATCTCTTACTTAGCAAAATCAGGTCTATTGGTATTGACTTGGAATCCTTGTATAATTCAGGTGAGCAAGATATTTATTGCAATATTCAAACCAGATTAAGGGACAATGAAAAACAAAACATCGAGTCAGGTGTAAATAAAATTAGCTTCCCCAAGTTCAATGATTTAAATCCAACAGATAACAGAGTCACTTATACAGTATTTCAAAAATAATAATTCCAGTCCAACGCAGGGCCTTTATGTTAGCCCAACTGAACATTTTCCCCTCAGCTTTTGTCAAGAGCAGATATTTAAACACCCCCAGAAATGATAGACATTGCAGATGTTTTATGAATGTGCTGGACACTGTAGAACATATTGTTTTCTACTGCCCATTGTACAACCAGCTATGTAAATGCGTTCTGTCCCCCTTTTTGGGTAGTCTGACATCACGGCACAGTGAAAACATCAGATTTTAATCTGTCTGACATTAACCTGGAAGCAACTGTAACGGTGGCGGAGTTTTTGTCAATAGTTTTTCTTAGAGTGGTGCATGGCATGATTTAGCGGGAAGAAATCCCAATGGAAATCCTCATCATTATATATTTTACATGGCTATTTATTTGTGTATATTTTTAAATTTATATAGAGGTTTTATGATGGCCTATACTTGTAATGCCTGGTCTACAGGCACCAGAGTTTGAAGGCTAGAACTGAATCAGTGGGCAGGTAAATGCACTTGAATCTTTCAGGGAAATTGGAGAAAAATAGACTAATAGCATTAGCATTTTTAATTTTCTTAACATGGCAAACTGAAGCTTCTGAGAATGGTTCTCATCTGATTTTTAAAAGGGGGCTTTGAACATGGCCTTCCTTTTCTAAGGCTAAGCGAAAGAATAATTGGAGCTCTGTAATTATTGGATCAGAAGCCATTATTACAGGGCCCAAAGGGGGTTTGTTGAAAGGACATGCCTATGTGTCCGTGGCTTCAGTTACACAAAGAAAACAGGACAGCCCTAACCTGAGGGCCATAGAAATCTTATCAGCAAAGATATTGAAGAAAAAGACTAATTCATAGGAAATTGTTCACTGCCAGGAATACACTATTACAGGAATACACTGTTGTAAGCCAAATGATGATAAATGCAGCGGAACCGTGAGTTTACAGCAGATTATTGTATTTACAAATTACTGGTTCAGGGAAAGGGGGGAGTGTGATTTATGAGGTCTGTAATTTCAGGTCAGTGGCATTCAGTTTCCCTTGAGTGCTGAGGGTCTTCTTACCGTAGTCATTGCTGCCTGCACTGGCAAAGTAACAAAAGAGAGATTTTTCTCTGAAGCAAACGTAAGGAATCTAGAAGAATATGTCAAAACTGGAATTCCTCAAAGGTATGTGATACAGTGTAAACACCAGCTTGCAAGTAGAATTTTTGTGGGAGTGGCATTTAAGCTGTTTTGCATATCCTTTTAAAAATGCACAGAGGCGCTTTTTTCATAATACTTGAATGTTTTTCAGAGAATGGCGCTTAAGGTACCTGTGTTACTGCTATGAATTGTTCCTATCACCTTACTTTCTATGTTTGAAATTAAGGAAAGAACTCTTGTACTCCGTTACTTAAAAAGCAGGTGGGGTAGTAGGAGTTATATTCCAGAGCACATTCTGCATATGCTAGAAAGAAATCTAAATTCTGTGTCTATAATAGCTTGATTCTGTAACTTTTACAACTAAGGCATTTGATTTGTGTTCACCTAATTCTATTTTGTTAGCCATATAAGAGGTCCAGGGCAATAAACATCACTGAATCCTCGTCTCCACAAGGCTTCTGAGACTTCTCCAGGAACTGCCCATATGTTTCCAAGATGACCTTTGCCAACCCCAAAAATGAGAAATTTGCTTTTTTAGGAAAGTTGAAAGTTCCACTTCTATGCAGGTCTACTCGGAAGTAGGCCCCACTGGTTTTGGTGGACTTAATCTCAAATAAGTATTCAGAGGATGTTTCTGGTACATTAGACAAATACAGCTACTATTCTGGAAAGCAAGTGAAAGAAATCCCTTCCTAACTTCAGTGTGATTTCTCTCTCTCTCTCTCTCTCTCTCTCTCTCTCTCTCTCTCTCTCTCTCTCTCTCTCTCTCTCTCTCACACACACACACACACACACACACACATATGGCAGAAGCCTACCATTCCCCCCGCTGGACATCTGGGAGGAAAAAATAGCATTTTCCTCAAGCAATACAACCAGGAAAATGTAAATGGAAAATTATTATCTTTTTATCAAATGAAAAGGAAGTAAGAAGGAGATTACGATTGCTTAAATTGTGTCACAAATATGTTAGGCATTATGGAGATTATAATTCAGTATAAATATACAAATTTATTGTTAGAGGTCTTGTTTTTTTGTTACCATGTTTAACAAAATGCATGTATAATGTGCCACACCTGATTAATTTGTTATGGATATGCAAATTTTGACAATTGCAAAGTAAGCATGATTTTTATTTATTTCTTTAAAAAATGTTTGCTTTCTCCAGATGGCAATTTATTATAGAAAAGCGTGTTAGTCATATTGCTATTCCACATTTACGGCTCTATGAATATTGCATTTTGATGTCACCAATTTTAACTAAAGTGAAAGCATTTCTTTCCTGGGGGGGCAGATACTATTATAAAACCTTTTCAGAGCATATTGACTCAACTTCATGTTGCTTTCAGTTTCTAATAATTAACATACAGTGGTACCTCGGTTTAAGTACACAATTGGTTCTGGAAGTCTGTACTTAACCTGAAGCGTACTTAACCTGAAGAGAACTTTCCCATTGAAAGTAATGGAAAGTGGATTAATCCATTACAGACAGTCCGCGGAGTACTTAAACTGAAAGTACTCAAACCAAAGAGTACTTAAACTGAGGTATGACTGTACTACAGTAGCCAATTTGACTGAGACAGTTTATTTATATGCTGCCTTTCCAAAGCAGCTTACAACAGATATCTACTTAAAACATGATACTTTTTTTAGTGGCAGTAAATCAATGTTATTCTCTCCCCTTCAACCTTATCCCTTCATTTTCTTTCTCTCAGGTCTATAGTTGTATTAAGCACCAGAGGGAATATAAAAAACCTTAACATTTCTCAAGCTTTAATGACCCTGGGAGCAGCAAAACCAGCAAATCTTCACAACAAGGGTGTGTTCTTCTTTTTACATATTGAAATGTGCCTTTTCCTTTTCTAGAAATGGAATGCAAAAGATGCTGTGCAAGTTGCTGTTTCATATTCAGTGTTTAACAACAGTGTTGATGAAATTTCAAAGTTTGCTATGATATTGGAACAGAACATTTTAAATGTTGAATCCATTGCCCGTTATTGATGATGTGTATTCTGTTCTGAAACATACATTTTTCCTCTTTCAGGGAGCATAGGCTTCGTTGGGTTCAGAGGGAACTTCAAACCATCTTGGATCAAGCTATTCACCAGTCCTGCAAGGCAGGGCCTGGGCCAAATAGAAAAGTATATCCCTCTGCAGCTGGAAGAGTACAGTTGTGCCAGAGCAAATACTAGCCGACGGAAGGATTTGGAACTTTTAAAGCAGGCTACAAGAACACAATAGAACTTAAGGTGCATATGCACACTGAAGACAATGTGAACTAATTTATTTATTTTATGGGATTTTAAAGTGTACTATTACCCAAGTACATCACTTTGCTGTTTTTGATATGGACATTTGTCTACGCTGAATGCTTGAATGCCCATCTGTGCACCTTTTGGATTGTACAAAATATTAAAGAATTAAAGTATTTGTTTAAAAAACAGTTTTTGGAAGGTGGGGTTATTTCAATGTTTGTCCTTTATTATAAAAAGCCTTTTGTCTTCTACTTTTCTTTTTTTGCCTTTTCAAAAGGAGAACATTGGAAGTGTCAGCCATCTTGAAGGATAGATCAGAAAACATAAAATCATACCTTTGGATTGGCTGAAAGTCTTTAAAAACATACATATATGTTTGCAATGTGGGTGCCAGTTTATACATCACAATTTGCCACTTATTTTCTTTCTTTCTTTACAGCTGAACTGTGTGGTCTGCGTACAGTGAACAAAAGAGCCTAGGAGCTGATGGAACAGGCTGAGATTTTCTGTTTTTTATTATTATTTAAACATTTACATCCCACTTTTCAACATGTAGGTCTAATAGTGGTTTACAACAATAAAACATACAACACTTAAAACATAAATTAAACCTTCAGAATTTAAAGATCCCAAACACACAAAAATGTAAAACATATGAAAAGCACTCAGGGTGCCAAGGCCTCCTGAAATAAACAGTTCTGACCTGGCATTTGTAGGGACAGTCCCTGTTTAACTTATTGTGGGGTAGAGTTGGGTCTACAACACTGAACCCACAACTCCTCATTGGCCCACAGAGGCCCATAGAGAAGCAGAGATTTCCCTGTTTCCACAACATTCTCTATTCACATGCTATGTGTGAGCGAGAGCCTTCTGATGAGATGGGCAGAAAGCTATCCATTACAATGCATGAATTTACTCCAAGGTTGACTAGTTAGCCAGACCTTGGATAGTTTCATCCGGTTATAGTTCATGTCTACTAAACAAATATTAATGAATACATTTGCTTTCCCCTTCACTAGATGAAGGAGCATTAAGAAAATTCAAGTGAAAATATTTAGTAGCCTCTTCAAAAGTCGCCATGTGGTGACTCACATGGCTCCCACTCACATGGTTGGGTTAGAAGAAGTAAAGAAGTGAAGGCAGGTCTGAAGAGGAAACAGATGACAGCACAAGAGGCCTTCTGTGTGGAGGGGGGGGGGAGAAGACCCAGGTAACTACTGTCTGGTGAGCTTGTACCAGGAAATATCCTAGAACGGATAGTTCAAGCTGGTCTGTGAGCATTTAGAAAAGGATGCTGTGATTTCTAAGACCCAGCATGGGCTTTTCGGAAATAAGTCATGGCAGATGAATCTCCTTTTCTTTTTCCTTTTTTGATGGAGTTACAAGCTTGATGGATCAAGGGAATGCTGTGGACATAGTGTATCTTGATTTCAGTACGGCTTTTGACAAAAGTCCCCCATGATATTCTTGGGAGGAAGCTGGTAAGATATGGGTTGAGTAAGGGAAGTATTAGGTGGATTTGTAGCTAGCTGACTTGACAAAATCCAAAGAGTACATATTACTGGTTCCTCTTCATCCTGGTCAAAAGTGACAAGTGGGGTGCCACAGGGTTCTTTCCTGGGCCCATTGTTCAACATCTCTAAAAATGACTTTGACGAAGGAATTGAGAGGATGCTCATCAAAGACTGTGGGAATAGGGACTATTGCATCCAAAACACCCCCACCTAACAAAGCTCAGTTCCTGATCCTTTCTAAGGTTTGTATGAATCTGCATGGGATGGCATCATGAGTAGTAGCAGAACTTCGATTTTTTTTGCTAAGAAAGGGAAATGAGTGAGCAAAAAACTCAAATTCAAGAAACAGAAGAACAAGTATATAAGAAAAGTCCTACTGGACTCAATTAGTTCAGCACCTGTTTTCCACAATGGCTAGCCAGATGCTTCCAAGAAGCCCCCGGAAGGCACCAACTCTTAGCCTACTCTCAATCATTAATCTTTGGTATGTACTATCTCTGAATCTGGAATCTTTGCTTAGCTGTCACAGCTAATAGCTTTTAACAGACTCATCGTACATTAATTCCTCTTTTCAAACATTGTGAGTTTGGTTGCAGCCAGTGCTTTTCTTCCTGGGGGTACGCAGGGGTATGCACACCCCTAAACATTTTGTGAATCTAAGTTTGGCCTCATTGAGTGGCAGTATTTCAATATGAGTAGGAAAATAAGAGTACCCCTAAACAGTTTTTTAAAGAAAAAGGCACTGGTTGCACCAACTGCAATAGGACCTTCATTATACAGTACTACATACAGCACAATGAGAGATCAAAAGTTCAGTTAAACATCAGCTCAGGTTAATTATCGGTGGGTGCACCATGCTGAAATATTTTCTTCTTCCATAACTGGCAAGGGGTGTTTTTTTTAAATCTTTGATCATGTTTGCTCCCTTCACTTCCAGAAGGATGAAATTATGGACAAAAGCATCTAGAGCAGAGTTTCAGCACAGAAAGCTAATGACACAATGCTAACAAAGTCTGGTCTATCTAACTGACCAGTGTGCCTCTTTCTGCTTGTGCTCCTCTTGGTTTAGGATATCCTTGAGCTTTCCCCTGCTGATAAACTTTGGCTTCCTCTCAGGAAGTTCCATAACTTGCTCCAGTTACTATATTTTCCTTACTTCCTCTTTATCCCCTCCTTTCTCTGCAAACCAACCAAAGAATAACATGATGTCACATAAGAATGGTGCTCATATTTGAAATGTTTTAAATTACTGTTTTAAATCATTGTTAAGATTGGGGAGAGGATAATGTTACATGTTTTTTATATGCAGGCCACCTTGGGAGGACTTTGCCCTAAAAGTCAGTCCATAAAAAGTTGAAATAAGTACTCTGATTAATCTGATTTCTTCATCATATTTTTGCTGCCCATCTGATATTATGTAAGTGGCATTTTTAAAGTTTTCCCTCTGCACTTCCACTTTTCAAAATATTTAAATTACCTAGAGTAAAAAGGTTTTAAGCTAATTTTGTGATTTATGCATTACCTGATAAAGAACGGATACCAGCTGCTTGCTGAAACAATTAAAACTAACACTATAGTTTGTTTGCAATGAAACAGACCACTCAGGAGCTCAATCCAAAACTCTGATCAAGCAGCTCATGTGCTCTTGCCATGTATCTCCTTAGCAAGAAAGGGGTATTTGTGAAGTTATGGAAGGTGTGAGGAAGCTTTGGCACTCCTGATGTTGCCCAACTCATACTCCCTCCAGGAAGCATGGCCAATGGACAGGGATGAAGGGAGCTGCACTTCAGCAAAATATGGAGGACCAAACGTCGTCCCCTCCCCACACACCTGGATTACAAGATTCACTTTGGCTGTTCCCCCCATACATGAAAGGAAGATCAGTGGCTCTGCCTGAAGACAGACTTCTAATCCTGTACCCAATTCCCTAGGAGTAAGTTTTCTTGACCTCAATAGGGCTTACGTACATCTGAGAAGACATACCTATGAGTGTTGGATTGTGAAATAATAAGTGCCCAGAACTTTATGGGAGCAAAGCCTGGTAGTTACTGTGCAGAATGTTTCTTCATGAAGTGGGACATATCCATGCTATTTCCTTATATAAATATTTTATAAAGCCCACTATGTGAGCTAATTGGCATATTTAAGGTTAATGTCAAAAACATTTTATTCTTCACAATGTGATATTTTACGTAGAAAGGCACATATTAGGTCTTTGTGTTACCATTTCATGGTACCATACCATGTCATGAATTAAGTTTTAAGAATTTGTGTGAAGCTAAACAAATTCCACATTAAACTCAGATTCCACTTTAAACCAGATTATTTTAAAGTAAATAAAATATATTTACTACCTCTGCATTTTCTTTTTTAAAAAAATTAGTGCTTTTTATCCACTCTCACAGCTTTTTATTTTTTAACCTTTGGGCAGTGCAAAGGTAGTACGTGCTAAAGAAGCTCAAGAGGAATGTGGAAGATCCATTTCCCATCATTCTTGCATGTGTGCAGGAGCACACAAACACACCCTGGCTATGCACCCGTCACATGCAGTCACAGCATCCTCAAGGGAGGCTGTAGCGAAAAGCATGAATAGTAGATGCCAGAAATTTATCCCACACGCCTCCAGAGCCAATTAACACAATAAAGCAATCTAATGTTGTAGATGTTGAGCTTCCCATCAGAGCTACTAGACAGGCTTGTTAGCATTTTCTGTCTTGAATAGGGAGCTTGTTGTGTCGCATTAGGCTTGATTTGACGGCAGCTAGGCAATAAGAATGAACAGCACTATTGATTTTAAAAAACATTGATTCCTTGGTCTTGCTTTCAATGGTATTGTAGTGTGCTACACATTTGCCTGCCAGACCTACGTAATTAATGTGAACCATTTTAAGGCAAGCCCAAGAGATTTCATACACTGTTGTTAAAAGTTACACACAAGTCTCCTTCAAAACCGAGGTTAGTAAGTTAAACAAACATTAATGAGCACGTGCTAACAGATGCTGTTTATGGGGTGCAATAAAATCTAGAGCAGAACAAAGTATTAAAGTGACTGCTGGTGAGTGCAGGATTCTATAGATACCCACCTTGTTTCCCACTTACCCCGTGAGGGCTTACAAGGCAGAGCTGAGCTGTTTGTTTTGGAGCAAAACCACTTACGCTTAGCTATAGGTTAGTAATTCCCTTTCCTGCTAATCCCATCCTCTGTTATTGCTTAACAAACATTACTTACACACACACACGACTAATTTTAAATAATTTTAAAAATCAATGATGCCTGCCATGAGCCAGGAGTCGGCTTCACCTGCTGAGCAGCAGCCTGAAGGAGCAGAAGGGGCAGTGACTCCACCTGCTGCTGATCAGCCTTCTTGCTCCTGATGAGAACCAGCTGGCTCCAGCTTTCAGTGAGTTGTTGGAAACAACATTCGTTGTTCCTGGCCAGACCTTGCTGCTTCTCGTGACCTTGGACCCTCGACTTCCTTGACCCCTGGATCATGAACTACATGAACTGAGATACTCCTGACCTTAGGACTGGACCGGACCTTGCACAGGGACTCTGTCTCCAGGCAAGGACACCCCCCCTCCTGAGTGTTGGCTGGTTAACTGGCTTCTCCCTCCCCTGAGCTCTGCTGTGGATGGCAGCACAGGACTGAAACAATTCTCATTTTAAACACCAATGGGCAGCTTGCTTCTGGGAGGTTTGCTTTTATCAACACTGTTTGGAAGCCTGTCACTCAGGTTGCGTCTGATGCAGCCAGAAAGGGGGACTCTTACGGGTATACAAAGGGAGTACTGATTTTCAGACAGTTTCAGCTGGGCCAGTATAATTTTATTGAAATGATGGTACTCCCAAGTTTAGGAGCAAGCTTTCTTTTTAAATATGCAACACCCATAAATTGTGTTTGCCTGTGGCTTGACAGACATAAATGGGTGCTTCTCAGGGTTGAAGATGGGCAGGCTAATCCCATCTGCCCTAGTAAGAGCAGGGTGCTGTTGAGGGGCAAGGGACATGTCTGGTGTCTGCTTTGTGTCCTATGCATTACTTTGCATAGAGACTGGCCTGTTTGTTTTACAGAATGGAAGTAATTGTGGCTAAGTGGGAAGTGGCAGAGTTTGGTGGTTAGATGCCCTGTAGCACCAAATGGGATGATGTTTCATCTTTGTATTATTTTTGTAAGGGCCTCAAAATCCATGGTAGCTGGGATGGTATTCTCTGGGAGGTTCCTCAGGAAGTCAGTAGTATCCACAAGTAACTTGGAGTACTGGTGGCATATGGGCCATCAATCCAGTTAACGTTCTTGATACTGCTTGCTACTGCTTGCCGTTGTCCCCAAATAATCAGGGGCGAAGGAAGGAGAACTGGCACCCGGTGCGGGGTGTCGGGGGGGGGCAAACCGGCCGGTGGTGCATGCACGTGCACAGTACATACAGTGCATGTGCAGTGCTGTACGTAGCCAGGTGGATTGCCGACAGCGCCACTCAAGCGCCGTACGGCCAGCGGTGGGATCCTTTGCTCTTGGCTGCAGCAGCGGCGGAGGGATCCCGCCGCTGTCCGTACAGCGCTTGAGTGGCGCCGTGCATACTCTGCTACATACGGCACATGCATGTGCACTATACATAGCCGGTTGGTTTGCTGATGCGTTGCTCGTGCACCGTACAGACGGCAGGCAGCTGGATCCCTCCGCCACCGCTGCAGCCGTATGCGGCTGGGGTGGTGTGATGGCGGCAGCTTGTGCTGTCGTACCCATGGGTGGCGGGGCGAGCTCCCTGCAGGGTGCCTTGTCATCCCCCTCAGAGATGGCACCCAGGGCGGACAGCCCCCCGCCCCCTTCCTCTGCCACTGGAAATATTGCATCAGTTTTCCTATGTTCCTCTCACACCACAGTACCTGCTATGTTATGGCACTAAGGCTTTTTGACCACTCTATGAGCAGGTTATGCTAACCTTCATTCACACCAGAGGGCCTGGTGGGACACAACAAATGCAATTGGACAGCTTCCTGCCCCCCACTTCTTCCACACACACACACAGCCTTCTGTTCCCCCATGAAAACAGCAGGAAAGGGCAGTAGGCCCCAGATTTCATCACTTTACTCCCACGGTTTTCAGGGTTAAGGGGGCTGCAAATTGATTTGTTGTGGAATCAAAGAACACGGAGATGAGTGTTATATTCCATTAGTTTTCCTGAAGTGGCTTTTATGTCATGTGAAAGTTCAAATATAATACAGAAATTAAAAGTTAGGGAAATGCTGAGGAAATGGAATAACCTGCTGTGTGAATGCAGCCATTGTTGGAGGGTGTGTGTGTGTGTGTGTGTGTGTGCGTGCGTGCGTGCGTGCGTCTGTGCATGCAAAAGAGAGAATAAATATACTGGACAGAGTAAAGACTTGGCAAATATATAAACTCTTGAGACAAAGGCTAGTGTCTGCACTGGTCACTTACACTCCAGGAGGCAAGAGTCTATTCCTGGCAAAGTCTCCAACCTATCCTGAATGCTCAACAGTGAATTAACTGTTGCATGCCCTTTTGAATCCAACCTCCAGCCTTCCCCCTCGCTCTGTTCCCTTTGCCTGGGCAGGGATGGAAAACCTGCAGCTCTCCTGATCTTCTTGGGCTACAGTTCCCATCATCCTTGACCATTGGCTGAGACTGATAGGAGTTGGAGTTCAACAACACCTGACGGCAACAGGCTCCTCATCCCTGGCCTAGGAGGAATCCTGCTACAGATACGTATTAAGAGCCGTGCTAAGAAGCCTGTATTAGATTTCTGTCCCACATTTTCCCGAAGGAGCTCAATGTTAGCATGTCCAGGAGGGTGTCTACTCGTGCGTAAGACCATGGCATAGACACATATCCGACTGGCGTGTTCCCTCCCTCCTGGGAGATCGTTTGGGAGCTTCTGGAGCATTATTCAGCCCGAACATCACAGTGACTGCTGTGATGAAGCACCAGCACACCTTAGGGATCCACAGAGGTTTGCGCAGTTGTATGACAGACTCAGCAGCACAGCATTCTGGCTAAACTAGTTTATTTACATATAAACAGACTCGGAGCTCTTCATCATGGCTCCCTCTCTCTCTAGCATCACACAGCAAAGAGAAATAACAAAGGAACAACAGCCCCACTTAGGAACACAGTAGGACAAACATCCTGTCTACGTCACATCCACTCTGTGGAATGAAAACACATGCAGTCATATGATACACAATAAACCTATGACTGCAGATGGAGAATGAATCTCCCAACACTCAATGTGGCATACGTTTTCTCTCCCTCGTCTTACAACAGTCCCATGAGGTAGGTTTGGCTGAGTGACAGTGACTGATCCAAGGTTACCCTCATGGCCGAAACAGGATTTGAACTCTGGTCTCTGAGGTGTTAGTCCGAGTCCAGCACCCTATGCGCTACGTGACACTGGCTCTTTATTTATGGTTGAGCACACAGCCCCCAAAAGTTGCTATTAACTCTTCCCTGCTCATGCGTTGATTTATTTACCGGTAAATGAATGTACGTCTCTAAAGTGCCTAAGCTAAACAATAACAGATGGGTGTAAAAATTAATAGCTCAAAATTAAAATGCAAGCAACATCCATTCCCCAAAGATGCTGCAAAACTTCATTATTTCCTATGTCAGGCACAAAAATTGTGAACCACATGTAACCTTAAAGGAAATATTCAAGCATCATTAGAGTTTTGCACAATGATACCAGACATACTGGATAGAGGGAGCAAAATGTAGAAATTAATTCCAACCCTTCCCACAGAGAGCATTCAACAAACTTCATAAATGTTGGTAAGATGTCACTTTATTGAGCACCCAGCTCTTTTGTACTTAAAAAAAAAAGAATAAAATAAAATAAGAACAGCTTATTTGGCTTGCCTTCCTAAGGCAACTTGAATAATATGTGTGTCTGAGAGGGTAGAAAGGCTGCACACACATCATATATTTAAAGCACATCCTCCTCCATATAAGCCTGGGAACTGTAGTTTGTTAAGTGTGTTGAGAATTGTGAGGGCCAAACACTTCCCAACACTTCTTGGGAGTGGAGAGGAGAGAGAAGGTCCTTAAAAGTCCGGTGTGTACACAGCCAGAGATTAGTTCTGCCATCACCCACAGGAAGAAACTCCAGGGGGGAAAATGTTGAGATTGCACAGATAATGAAATCTGAATTCCTCCTGCTTTCAGAACCATATTTTGGCTCATCCTGGTATCTGAGTTGCACAGTTATGAAGCCTTAGATATTGATTTATCTTTTTGTTTAAATAATGGAGGAAACATAAGATTTCATTTTATTTTGCAAGACCCCTAAAGCAAAGAGACTTTGCAAGTTGCCTCCATGGCCTCTCAATGGACCCTATGCTGAGAGTCAGCTGCAGACCTCACAGTTAAAGCTTCCTAAATCATTGCATTCCCAACAATATCTTGATGCGTTTGTTACTGCCAATTAACTGCCAAGATTCTGTCAAGTTTTAATGTACTAAGACCCTTTGGGGACTTCACATTTTAGTTAAACGGCGAACAGCGAAAGAAGGGAAGCTGCAATCTTGGACGGAAATTGCCAGTTGCAATAACAGCAACCAAATTTGTTGACAGGCAGGAAGCTTCCAAAGAATGAGTGTGATGGTGAAGTTAGGCTGAAACTCTTCTTTTCTCTGGGACAACAAACATAATGGATTCTTGTAAAGGAAGAGGCTTTTTGTAAACAGCGTCAAAGCACAAAGTGTATCAATCACGATGTTGCAGCAACTATTAAAGTGCGAGAATACTCGGGCAGTTACTGGTTTCTTCCTCCGCTTAACCACTATGTATCTTAATGTGAAATTGCTCTGAAACAACAGCCACTGCATCTTTCAACACAGGCTGTTGCCTCAAAATGCTTTTAATTTGCTTCTTTGATTGGCCAGATGAGTATCATCAGACAGAGACTATTAAAAAAGAAATGTGTTCCTGTGCAAGCAGAATCGTTTAAGGGATAAACTACAGACCGGCTGTTTGGGGTGGGCAGGGGGGCAGACAGCGCAGGCAGGCAATGGCCTTTATGTCCTGCCTGTGGGCTTCCTTCTGGTTGGCCTCTGTAGGAAACAGGATGGACTACATCAGGGAGCCTGAGGGCCACATTCCCTCCTGAGCAACCTTCAGTGGGCCGCACACCACAGGGAAGTGAAGCCAAAGGTCACAGTGGGTGCAGCAAGGAAGGGTAATATTACCTTTGCACAGCCCGTCCCTCTCTCTTCTCCATGTAGCCAGGCTAGTGAAGGGTGTGGCCTGAAGTGAGTCACAAGGGCCTGACTGTGAGCCCTGAAGGGCCACACTGGGCCCCTGGGTCTGACATTTCCCATCCCTAAATTAGATGGTCCGCAGGGTGCTTCTGATGTTAAGAGCAGACACGTTGGGGTAGCGCTTTCTTTTAAAAGCCACTTCAGATGGGGTGATTAAGGCTCCAAATAAATATTTTGGTATAGATTTTTGTTTTGATAAAGTGAATAGCTGGTGCAGAGAAACCAGAGCCAGATCAGGACCGGTCTCTTGTTTCCCCCCACCCCCACCCCATTTCAAAACAGCCAAACCTAATCGTGCAAGGGCCAATAAAATAAAGTCACATCTAGTTTGGCCTTGAAGGTGGAGCAGCATCAGAATAGGAGCTACCCCGTTCCCAACTACTGTATCTCTTCCCTGGCCAGCCTTCTCCAATATACAGTGGTACCTCAACTTACGAAGGCAATCCGTTCCACTGTGCTCTTCGGAAGTCTAATCCTTCGTAAGTTGAAGCGTCCATTTTGCACATGTGCAACGTGCGATTTTGCACATTGCGCATGTGCAGTCCGTGTGCGCCGCTTCTGCGCATGTGCAGACCGCGCGTGGGGACAAAATACTTCCAGGTTAGCCGACTTTGGAAGTTGAAACCTTCGGCAGTCGAGGCATTCGTAAGTCGAGGTACCACTGTATGTTTGCAATGGCCAGACAGTTGCTGAGGATAGCAGCTTCTTCCCTCCTGAAGGAAATTACTAGTGGAGAATGGAAGGAGAGACAACAGGATGTGGCTGTTTCAAGAGAAGGGAAGCTGCTTTGTGGGCTCGATAGCTGTGCAAGCAAACAGGGCAGCAAGTACTGAGCATTTGGTATAAAAAGGGAAATTTCAAAATCTGTTTACAGTAACTACTCAGAGGTGACGTGCAACCTCTCTAGCTTGCCTGGAGCCCAGTGGTTGTCTTTCTATTTTTGTATAAGTAAAGGATACATTATGAACACACAGAGAAAAATCCCGTACATCTGTACAACTATGTGATATTTTAGAGAGCATCATATATTAACTTAGCTTACATGAGTAATATTTAAAATAATTAAGAAGACATAAGAACAATACATATTACAGTAGTCTTTTTAATAATCAAGAGGACTTAACGCCAAGAAGGTTGGGATCTTTTAAAAAGGTTGCTTCGTTATGGGACATTTCCTGTCACCAAGGCACTAAAGGATTAGTGAATCCAATTTATACGTTAGTCACACAGCCCTAAACTCAGTTCATCCAAGTGCTTTTTCACTCACACTCTTGCATATATACAGAAATATGGTTGTTTCTTATGTTACTGTCTTTTCAGAAGTATGGCTTCATGGTTTATTACCGAATTATAATAGCTGTGTCACTTTCAGATTCTGTGTGTGTGCGCACACACATGTTTGTGTACAGAATGCATACAACTGTGTGGATACTCACACACAATGGATTACACAGAATGGGTCCACAATACTTTCAGGCAGGAGTTAGATGTTGCGTCACACATTATTCTGAACTAGGCTATAGACAAGTTTCTGCCAGCCAGCTAAATTTTTAGTTTTGTTTGTCATACTACATGATTTTATCCTGGATCCTTCCAAAGAATTTTGGAACAAAATGCACTGTCCCTAGTTAAACACGGATGCATAACTCTTGGAGATGTTTTCACAATGCAACAATACTGAAACAATCTGTTGGTGAGGTTCCATATCACCATGACCAGCAAGCCACAGTGGCCGTGCCATTCTTCCCAAGCACTTGGCATTGTTTAAGACTGCATTGTTCAGGTTAGGCATCTTGGGTCACTTTTTAGTGAATGGGTCTGATATTAAATCTATTGATGGTATCAGCTGAGGGGAAGGAACTGCTTGTCATTTGTCTCTGCTGGGAGGCTTAGTGCTGATACACACAGCTTGGTCCTATAGGCAGAACTACAAGCATCATTTGTTGCAGCTGATCTTGGCATGGACCCAACAGAGGCTGCTGTCGGAACAAAAAATCTCCAGAGGACAAAGGGAACCAGGCGAAAGGAGTACCCATCATTCTAACTGATTAAGGTGAAGCCTTTCTCACAAAAGGTCACTTTAATCATTACAGTTAATGTATGCCACTAATTTGAAACTCTAATGAAGGAGGGTCTCGAAGTAACCTCTGGTTCAACCAAATTAACACTATTTGCTGAAGTTCGGTGTGAAGAAATACAAAGAGCTGTTGCTATTGATACCAGCGAAAAGTCTGGGTTGGAGGGTAGATTAAAACAGGCACCACAAATGACTTTGAATAAGAAGATATTTTCCATTTCTGTAGCTTTTACTCTGGAGAATTAATTTCCAGATGTAATTTCCATTCCGAAATATTCAGCAGATGTGGCTCATAAAAGGGAACCTGTGCAGTGGGGGCTTAATAAATGCTTAGAATCATCTGTCTCTGTATAATAGGTGAATGATCCCACTGTTTCACATCTTATCGTTGCGGGGGAACTCATGTAACCCAAAGAAAGTGAAGGCGTGGTAAGATTCTGGTGCCAGGCCCACGGTTTAGGAATGAAGTTAGTTTGTTGTTTGTTTTTGAAGCTTTGATGAATCATGTTTTTAGATTTTTTTATTTACTTATTTAGGGTACTTCCCCTCCCCCACCCGACAGCCTTTGATTTGGAAATCCCCCAAGGTGACGTACAACACCAAAACACACATAAAACACCACCAAACGTACACCACCAAAACAACACCCAAACTGTGCTGATTCCTTCAGCAGGGCCGTCTCAAGCAGGTCGGGCACCCTGGCGCTGAGGCACGGAGATTGCTCCGGCGCCCCCGCCCTCGCAGTGCGCAGCACGGCTGCTGTGCGGCTTCGCTGCGAACGCCCCCCCCCCTGCCGGCCCGGCGCCCTGCTGGCCCGGCGCCCTGGCGCCCCGCGCCACCGGGACTACACCTAGAGCCGGGCCTGTCCTTCAGTCACCAACATAAATGGGTCAAAAGTCCATTATCTGGGTCATGTCTAATCTGGCAATCCTGTTTTCAGCTGATGGGCACCACTCAATGCCTGGTACACAATGAGGGCACACACACGTTTATACACACACACACACCCTGCAAAAAAAAACCTGGATACAGTACTTACATACCCTCCAAGTGTCCTGTTTTTCCAGGGACAGTACCAGAATTCCGAACCCCATCCTGGCTTCTGATTTGATCCTGGACTGTCCCTGTTTCCCCCACCAGAGCTACATTTGGGGTGGAGGAGGAGCTGGCACTTGTTCCGAGTGTGAGGGAGCATCCTGTTGCCTCGCTGTGGTTGTCACTTCTTTAAAAATATATATATAAATTCTTTATTGATTTCTTATTAAAAACATACATTTAACAGTATTCTCACAATATTTTTAAAAGCGAAAAGAAAAAAGAAAAAAGGGAAAATTCACAAAAAGGAAGAAAAATAAATAAAAACATATAATGCACAAAATCACAAATGAAGATAAGATTGTTATATCTCTATACGTATATATTCCACATATTTTTTATAGTAACTTCCAATTATTCTCTCTGTAATCTATATTTTTACAGTATTTTATCGCACAGTTATAGGTATCTGCTTACTAATTTTTCCTATTCCCTTTGTATTTTTTCTTTAGGTTTAAACTAGGTTCATCCCTGGTCTGCCGTTAGGATTCCAGTTATACCATTACTTATTAAATGCTCTTTGAACATCCTCAATTCTTTAAGTGTTTTTTTTTTGTCCTCTAATTCTTCCCGCAATTTTTGCTAACTGTAGGTATTCCAACATTAGAGTTTGCCAATCCATTGTGCTGGGTACATTTTTGCTTTTCCAGTTTCTAGCTACCAAAACTCTTGCTGCTACTATCCCATACATTAACAATATCCTTTCTGTTGTTTTGATCTCTTCTGCTATTATATTTAGTAGGAATATTTCTGGTCTTTTTCTAATCAAGCATTCTAACATTTTTTGAGTTATTCATAGATGTTATTCCAATATTTATATATTTCAGAGCAATTCCACCACATGTGTATGAAGGACCCTTTTTCTACATTACACCTCCAGCACACCAGAGATTTGTTCTTATACATCTTGGCTAACTTCTCAGGTGTTTGATACCACTTATACATCATCTTTAGTATGTTTTCTCTTAGACTAACAGGCGGTAAATTTCAGATCCACCTCCCAGTGTCTTTCCTATTGATCTATCAGGACATTATACCCCAAATCTTGGGCCCACTTCACCATCACTGATTTTACCTGTTCCTCTTTGAGTTCCCATCATAACAACAAGTCATGGATGTGTGAAATGTATCTCCCTTTGATCTGTATCAGTTCTTTTTCAAACTTTGATTTTTCCTTTGCAATTCCCATTTTTTTGTCTTGATTAAAGCTTTGATTAATTTGAAAGTATTGCAGCCAGTCTGAAAGGTGTTCTTTTATCTCCTCATATATATATTTTAAAAATAACTCATTTTGTTTCTTTTCCAAAAATTCCTGATATGTGGCATTCTTTACATCCATGTTAAGTTTCTTAATTGTTACATTTATTGGTGATGTTCACAATGGGATCGTGGGCTCCAGAATTCCTTTATATTTTGACCAGATCAGATACAATGATTTCCGTACTAAATGGTTCAAGAAACCCTTGTGGACCTTGGCTTTATCGTAAAGTAAATATGAATGCCAAAGTGTGGTTGTCGCTTCTGGTTTCCTCCCTTGGGCAGATTTTAGCAACTGCTGGAGAGCGGGAGAGGAGGAGAAGCTGCTACAGCTGAGGCCCATACCCTGGCAGGGGCCAACTGCCATCCACACCAAAAACGGGGTGTTTCTACATCAGAAACAAGAGGATAATAAAATCCTCATCGGGATCTGCTGCCCCTGTGGAACCTGCCACCTGAGGCAGTTGCCTCATGTGTGAGCCGGCCCTGCAGTCAGGCAGTTAGGACTTCATGCCTGTGTAACCTTATCAGATAATTAACTGCCAAGAGCACCAATAGGATAGTGAGAAAGTTGGATTTAGTCCCAACTGCTCCTCTTTGTTGTTTGAAATTTGGTTATGAAAAGGCACAGACTATTTAGGCTTTTATATATGTACACAAAATACCAGAACAACAAATTATGCCCAGAACCTCACCCAGCTGCCCAGCTGACAACCTTCACCATGCAGTTTTTCTTCTTTCTTTTCCACAGTTTGCATGAGAAGAATACAAAAAAAGAAGAAAAGTTAGGTGAGTGTCCAAAAGTTGGGAGGAACAAATATTTTTAATTTTCAAGTAATTTTTATTTTTAATTTCCCAAACAACACAACAAGGCAAGGCAAACATCAAAGGAGGAAATGCAGATAATATATTTTCAATGTCAAACACTTTATTTATTATTATTATTATTTTATGGTAACAGAAATGAATGGTGTACCCTAGACTGTATTGACACAAATGAAGTGTGTGTGGAAAAGCATGCAAGGTTTTCAGTAACTAGTTACTAGTGTCTTCACCATGTATGTTTCTATTTCCAGTATGTAATCTTAGGACAGCAGGCTGTTGATTAACATGGTGAACAAAAAACTACAGTATAGTAATGCAGAAGTATTAGTGGGACCTGCAACAAAATGCTGCAGAGTAGAGGACTCCTATTCAGGATCTCAGTCAGTGAGCCATGCCTTCCCCAGGATACTCCCTTCCGTTCCTCTCCCCTCTTTTTCATTCACCTGCCTCCAGTCAGGCTCAACTCCGTGCCTGTTAAATACCGTATGCTCAGCCCTCATTTAGCTGTTTTAGCATCGTTTAAATCGTGCAGGTCCCCCCCCCCCAACGGCCCTTAAAGCTTTTTTTGTGCTTCCTCAGAGCTTGGCCAAACACACATACATTTTGTGCGTGTTTTATGCTTTTCAGAGAGTTGAATTCACAATACTCTTTCTTGCTTAGAACTCCTTATTTCAGCAGAGGGCTGAAACTGTCTGAAATCTGATTTCAGTGCTTAGGTTAGGTTCCCCCCCTCGACCCCCCCCCCGATGTATTCGTCTTCTATGTACTGGGTAAGTTTAACAGGGGAAGGTTAAGAATATGATAGGTAAAGGGACCCCTGACCATTAGGTCCAGTTGTGACTGACTCTGGGGTTGCGCGCTCATCTCGCATTATTGGCCGAGGGAGCCGGCATATAGCTTCCAGGTCATGTGGCCAGCATGACAAAGCCGCTTCTGGCAAACCAGAGCAGCACACGGAAACACCATTTACCTTCCCACTGTAGTGGTACCTATTTATCTACTTGCATTTTGACGTGCTTTCGAACTGCTAGGTTGGCAGGAGCTGGGACCAAGCAACGGGAGCTCACCCCGTCACAGGGATTCGAACCGCCGACCTTCTGATCAGCAAGCCCTAGGCTCAGTGGTTTAACCACAGCGCCACCTGGGTCCTACCTAAGGATAGATATGATAGAGGCTAACAAAACTGAAGATGGAGGAAAAGTGGATCTCCCCCCCCCCCCAAAAAACATGGATGAATCCGTGAAATGCAATGGCATCAGCAGCAGGTTCACAAGCAGTTTGAAAAGCGATAATACCAAAGGAAAGAACGGGACAGTGGTTTCTGTGCAAGTTCCCTTTTCCTGTTTCCTGAGCTACCATCAGTCATGTTTGCTTTTTACGTGCGCATCTCTCCCGTTCCACAGATTTCAAGGACACTCTTTTACTAGCACACTAGAGTTGCTTTGCCAGGAACTGTATTTAAGAAAAGTTGCAGCAGTGCAAGGAAACCATAATACACTGCCAAAGAGTCTTGTGTCACTTTGAAAGACCAATACGTTTTTGTGGGCTACATCCACTACACCCAATGTGTAATGTTGGACATGGGGGTAGGGGACAGCGTAGTCATATGAATTAGAAGCAGTTAGGCCAGAGGGAATGGAAATGCAAAAGTACAGGCAGTATCAATTGAGTTAGTGCTAGAATGTATGGCAAAGTGGCAAGGGGGTGCTTTAAAATAAACCCAGAACGTCAGACTGGTTGTTTTATCACTTATCGCTGCTGTTGTAAAGCCCACGTATGTTCACAACATGTAATGAAATAAAATTCCCAGTTCATCATCATCATCATCATCATGTTGTTGTTGTTGTTATATTCAATCTTTTTTCCCTTCTGCCCTATCCATTTCATTCTCACAACATCCTTGTGAGGGATGTTAGGCTGAGAGACAGTGACTGGCTGGGATTTGAACCCTGGTCTCCCAGATCCTAGTCCAGCTCTCTAACCTCTACTCCACATTGGCTAGGATTAAATAGGGCTGTTTCATACCCAATTAAACTTATTCACAAGTTAAACAAATGGATGGGAACATTATTGGAAAAGCACTGTACTCCATCTGCCGGGTGGCAGCGATCATTGCTGTGAGTTGTCTGCTCCCCATCCCACCCTATCAGTTGTGTAAGGTTTCTGCATTCTCAAGTGATGCTTTAAAGCTGCTGTTTGCATCATTTGTTATGGCAATTCAGCATGTTTTAAGTATGCAGTTTGAATAATAAAGATTTCCTGAGTAGAGATGAAGAGTCACATTATTTTTTTAGACTTCTTCCAGGCAGGGGTGTTAGAATTGTTTTTTGACTGATCAGTCTCTACAGCCACAAAGGCACTGTAACTCTCCAATGGTTTGACTTTGCCCCTGAAGGCACACTCTTCCATTGTCCTCTGAGACAGACAGATGCCCGTCAGAACTATACTATCACCCACCCAAGGCACCTTCACAGTCTAAAACAGGCACAGGCAAACTTGGCCCTCCAGATGTTTTGGGACTACAACTACCAAGTTCACTAGCTAACAGGACCAGTGGTCAGGGATGATGGGAATTGTAGTCCCAAAACATCTGGAGGGCCGAGTTTGCCTGTGCCTGGTCTAAAAGGTAGCTCAAACCATGAGGACTAAGTGAAAATGCTCTCTGTCCCCCACCCAACATTCAACATTCTATATGTGGGTGGTGAAATAATCTCAGGGTGGGGTTGAATTCTGGGACAGCTGAAAGCAAAAGTCTCACAAAAACAAGGGAAAAAACTCTTTTTGATAAATTTGGACTCATTTAACCCTGAATGAATCTCCACTGTTAGTTCATACTAGTGTGTGGTTAAGAGAGAACTGGATGGAAGCCCATTGTCTTCACCTATGAAACAGCCCTATTTAATCCTTTACCTGGCTTACTAGCAGTACATGTGAAAAGGATCTAGGGGTCTTGGTGGACCACAAGCTTTTCATGAGCCAACAGTGTGATGCAGCAGCAAAAAAAGCTAATGCTATTCTAGGCTGCATCAACAGAAGTCTAGCATCCAGATTAAACGAAGTAATAGTCCCACTCTATTCTGCCTTGGTCAGGCCACAACTGGAAAACTGTGTCCAGTTCTGGGCACTACAATTTAGAAAGGATGTTGACAAGCTGGAATGTGTGCAGAGGAGAGTGACCAAGATGACCAAGCTGGGTATGCTTAGCCTGGAAAAGAGGAGACATGATAGCCGTCTTCCACTATCTCAAAGGCTATCACATAGAAGATGGAACAAGCTTGTTTTCTCCTGCTCTGGAGGGTAGGATTCGAGCCATTAGCTTCAAGTTACAAGAAATGAGATTCTGACTAAACACCAGGAGAAATTTTCTGACAGTAAGAGCAGTTTGGCAGTGGAACAGAATCCTTGGGGTGTTCCTTGGCGGTTTTGAAGCAGACGTTGGATGGTCATCTGTCATGGATCCTTTAGCTGAGATTCCTGCATTGCAGGGGGTTGGACTAGATGACCCATGGGCAACCCTTCCAACTCTGCAATTCTATGAAATTAAAATAATATTAAAAATACTTATGACTGGATTCACAACTGTGCCACTTTATTTACAGGTTACAGGTAGGTAGCCGTGTTGGTCTGGATCGAAGTAAAATAAAAAAATTCCTTCAGTAGCACCTTAAAGACCAACTAAGTTTTTATTTTGGTATGAGCTTTCGTGTGCATGCACACGAAAGAACTGAAGAAGTGTGCATGCACACGAAAGCTCATACCAAAATAAAAACTTAGTTGGTCTTTAAGGTGCTACTGAAGGAATTTTTTTATTTTACTTTATTTACAGGCAGAGGAGCTAGGGGTACATTTAATGGAATATCAAAATTATATTTAAAAAAATCAGAAGATTATTTTATGAAAAATTTGGACACAGTCCTTGAAACACTGTATTAGCTGTTTAATGAATGAGGAAGTGGAATAAGAAAGGTTTAATCCTAAAGAATTAACATTATTTTTGCCACAAGGTGGCAGCCGTGATTTAAGCTTGGACTAATGTTCAGTAAGTGAAGCAAAAAATGGATGCCAAATAATATTCCTTCCATCGGGCATTGTTAGAATTTTTAAGGCCCAATGTGTGTGAATGTAGGTGAGACTGCTCATGGCCAAAATATACACACTGCTTTTGCAGGAAACATAGCAATTCTGTGTCTGCCGATGGAAAGTCTAATATATGTTGTATATTAACACAGCTTGCTCACGGCTGGCAGCTGAGCGAGATTATTAACTTCTCCAGCACACTGGAAACCAAAGCAATCCTGCTGAATAGATTTAATTACTTATAATAAAATGCCCTAATTATGCAGCTGATGCTTATGAAAGGGTAAAAACAACAACAACAAATCAGGGGAGAGGTTACTTGTCATCATGTGAAACTTTGGGGCTTTTAGTCAACAATCTTAGCAGGGCCTGCCTTTCATTAAATCAAAAGGTGTATGTACTTATATACTGTATGTATAAGAAACAGGAAAATACATTAGATGCTGCTATATATTATATTGACTTCTTTACAAGGGGAAAAGATTTTCTCCAACATTTTCAGCTGTTATTTTACCTCAGAGAAATCAGTTTCCCCACTCACCCCAGCCAAACACTGTACATAATGTGGCAGAAATGCTCAGGTACTGCAGTAACAAAATCCTTCCATTTTGCCAGATTGGATTGATAGAACCAACAAGTAAATTACAGACATTGTGAATTGAACCACTAAGAGCAGAGGCAGCTCCTCCACCTGCATCGCTGGCTGTTACTTGGTCACACTAGAACAGGCACCCCAAAACTTCGGCCCTCCAGATGTTTTGGACTACAATTCCCATCTTCCCCAACCACTGGTTTTGTTAGCTAGGGATCATGGGAGTTGTAGGCCAAAACATCTGGAGGACCGCAGTTTGGGGATGTCTGCACTAGAACATGGGTAGGCAAACTAAGGCCCGTGGGCTGGATCCAGCCCAATCGCCTTCTAAATCCAGCCCGCTGATGGATGATCAGCGTGTTTTTACATGAGTAGAATGTGTCCTTTTATTTTAAATGCATCTCTGGGGGCATAGGAATTTTTTCCTCTTTCAAAATATACTCCAGCCCCCCACAAAGCATGAGGGACAGTGAACTGGCCCCCTGCTGAAAAAGTTTGCCCACCTGTGCTCCAGAAGGTGCCAGGAGCTAGCTGTTATACAATGGTACCTCGACTTCCGAAGGCAATCTGTTCCACGGTGCTCTTCGGAAGTCGAAACCTTTGGAAGTTGAAGCATCCATTTTGTGCATGTGCAGACCGTGTGTGCCGCTTCTGCGCATGCGCAGCAAAAATACATCCGGATTAGCGGACTTCGAAAGTCGAAACCTTCGGAAGTCGAGGCATTCAGAAGTCAAAGTACTATTGTAGATACTTTTACATCTGTATTCCCCCTCAGTCCTCACATAGCCTAAGGCAGGGGTGGCCAACTCCCAAGAGACTGCGATCTACTCACAGAGTTAAAAATTGGCAGTGATCTACCCCCTTTTGGGGGGTTCAGGTCAAGGTTGCTGAGCTTTTTTTAGGGAGGAAAGCCACATTTTTGGGGGGTGCAGGGTGAAAATGTTGAGCTTTTTTTAGGGGAGCCAAAGGGTTTGCTCATGGATCAGAGTTCTACACACACTTGAGTAGGGAGGAAAAAGCAAAGCAATGAAATAGGAGCCTTTTCATGAGAACAAGAAGTTCTTTCCTAACTTTTTCTGAGCCACAGAAACATTACCGCTTCTTTCCAGCCATTCCCTGCTTGACAGAGCCTGCCTCCATTCCCTTGAGAATGGAGAAGTGTGCATGCACACGAAAGCTCATACCAAAATAAAAACTTAGTTGGTCTTTAAGGTGCTACTGAAGGAATTTTTTTATTTTACTCCAACAATGTGTTCTGCTTCAATTTGACTCATTTTACAAAGGTGCTTATTCCTGGAGTGAACATGCAGTTCTACTCAAGAGTAAGCAACTAAGCGAAATAAAGCCATAGAACGCTTATTTGCCTTCTATCTATGCATTCTGACACTCCAACAATTTGTTCTGTTTCAATTTGGCTCATTTTACAAAGGTACTTGTTTCTGGAGTTAACATGCAGTTCTACTCAAGAGTAAGCAACTAAGCGAAATGAACCTATAGAACGCTTATTTGCCTTCTATCTACGCATTCTGACACTCCAACAATGTGTTCTGCTTCAATTTGGCTCATTTTAAGAAGATGTTTATTTCTGGAGTGAACAGGCAGTTCTACTCAAGAGTAAGCAACTAAGCGAAATAAACCTATAGAACTCTTTTTTGCTTTCTATCTATGCCTTCTGACACTCCAACAATGTGTTCTGCTTCAGTTTCGCTCATTTTAAAAGGTGCTTATTTCTGGAGTGCAGATGCATTTCTACTCAAGAGTAAGCAACTAGGCGAAATAAACCTATAGAACGCTTACTTGTCTTCTATCTATGCATTCTGACACTCCAAAAATGTGTTTTGCTTCAATTTGGCTCATTTTACAAAGGTACTTATTTCTGGAGTGAACATGCAGTTCTACTCAAGAGTAAGCAACTAAGCGAAATAAACCTATAGAACGCTTATTTGTATTCTATCTATGCATACTGACACTCCACCAATATGTTTCGCTTCAATTTGGCTCATTTTACAAAGGTGCTTATTTCTGGAGTAAACATGCAGTTCTACTCAAGAGTAAGCAACTAAGCGAAATAAACCTATAGAACGCTTATTTGTCTTCTATCTATGCATTCTGACACTCCAAAAATGTGTTTTGCTTCAATTTGGCTCATTTTACAAAGGTGCTTATTTCTGGAGTGAACATGCAGTTCTACTCAAGAGTAAGCAACTAAGCGAAATAAAGTCATAGAACGCTTATCTGCCTTCTATCTATGCATTCTGACACTCCAACAATGTGTTCTGCTTCAATTTGGCTCATTTTACAAAGGTGCTAATTCCTGGAGTGAACATGCAGTTCTACTCAAGAGTAAGCTACTAAGCGAAATAAAGCCATAGAACGCTTATCTGCCTTCAATCTATGCATTCTGACACTCCAACAATGTGTTCTGCTTCAATTTGGCTCATTTTACAAAGGTACTTATTTCTGGAGTGAACATGCAGTTCTACTCAAGAGTAAGCAACTAAGCGAAATGAACCTATAGAACGCTTATTTGCCTTCTATCTACGCATTCTGACACTCCAACAATGTGTTCTGCTTCAATTTGGCTCATTTTACAAAGATGTTTATTTCTGGAGTGAACATGCAGTTCTACTCAAGAGCAAGCAACTAAGCGAAATAAACCTATAGAACGCTTTTTTGCTTTCTATCTACGCATTCTGACACTCCAACAATGTGTTCTGCTTCAGTTTCGCTCATTTTACAAAGGTGCTTATTTCTGGAGTGCAGATGCATTTCTACTCAAGAGTAAGCAACTAGGCGAAATAAAGCCCTAGAATGCTTATTTGCCTTCTATCTACGCATTCTGACACTCCAACAATGTCTTCTGCTTCAATTTGGATCATTTTACGAAGATGCTTATTTCTGGAGTGAACATGCAGTTCTACTCAAGAGTAAGCAACTAAACGAAATAAACCTATAGAACGCTTTTTTGCCTTCTGTCTATGCATTCTGATACTCCAACAATGTGTTCTGCTTCAGTTTCGCTCATTTTAAAAGGTGCTTATTTCTGGAGTGCAGATGCATTTCTACTCAAGAGTAAGCAACTAGGCGAAATAAACCTATAGAACGCTTACTTGTCTTCTATCTATGCATTCTGACACTCCAAAAATGTGTTTTGCTTCAATTTGGCTCATTTTACAAAGGTACTTATTTCTGGAGTGAACATGCAGTTCTACTCAAGAGTAAGCAACTAAGCGAAATAAACCTATAGAACGCTTATTTGTATTCTATCTATGCATACTGACACTCCACCAATATGTTTCGCTTCAATTTGGCTCATTTTACAAAGGTGCTTATTTCTGGAGTAAACATGCAGTTCTACTCAAGAGTAAGCAACTAAGCGAAATAAACCTATAGAACGCTTATTTGTCTTCTATCTATGCATTCTGACACTCCAAAAATGTGTTTTGCTTCAATTTGGCTCATTTTACAAAGGTGCTTATTTCTGGAGTGAACATGCAGTTCTACTCAAGAGTAAGCAACTAAGCGAAATAAAGTCATAGAACGCTTATCTGCCTTCTATCTATGCATTCTGACACTCCAACAATGTGTTCTGCTTCAATTTGGCTCATTTTACAAAGGTGCTAATTCCTGGAGTGAACATGCAGTTCTACTCAAGAGTAAGCTACTAAGCGAAATAAAGCCATAGAACGCTTATCTGCCTTCAATCTATGCATTCTGACACTCCAACAATGTGTTCTGCTTCAATTTGGCTCATTTTACAAAGGTACTTATTTCTGGAGTGAACATGCAGTTCTACTCAAGAGTAAGCAACTAAGCGAAATGAACCTATAGAACGCTTATTTGCCTTCTATCTACGCATTCTGACACTCCAACAATGTGTTCTGCTTCAATTTGGCTCATTTTACAAAGATGTTTATTTCTGGAGTGAAGATGCAGTTCTACTCAAGAGCAAGCAACTAAGCGAAATAAACCTATAGAACGCTTTTTTGCTTTCTATCTACGCATTCTGACACTCCAACAATGTGTTCTGCTTCAGTTTCGCTCATTTTACAAAGGTGCTTATTTCTGGAGTGCAGATGCATTTCTACTCAAGAGTAAGCAACTAGGCGAAATAAAGCCCTAGAATGCTTATTTGCCTTCTATCTACGCATTCTGACACTCCAACAATGTCTTCTGCTTCAATTTGGATCATTTTACGAAGATGCTTATTTCTGGAGTGAACATGCAGTTCTACTCAAGAGTAAGCAACTAAACGAAATAAACCTATAGAACGCTTTTTTGCCTTCTGTCTATGCATTCTGATACTCCAACAATGTGTTCTGCTTCAATTTGACTCATTTTACAAAGGTGCTTATTCCTGGAGTGAACATGCAGTTCTACTCAAGAGTAAGCAACTAAGCGAAATAAAGCCATAGAACGCTTATTTGCCTTCTATCTATGCATTCTGACACTCCAACAATTTGTTCTGCTTCAATTTGGCTCATTTTACAAAGGTACTTATTTCTGGAGTTAACATGCAGTTCTACTCAAGAGTAAGCAACTAAGCGAAATGAACCTATAGAATGCTTATTTGCCTTCTATCTACGCATTCTGACACTCCAACAATGTGTTCTGCTTCAATTTGGCTCATTTTACAAAGATGTTTATTTCTGGAGTGAACAGGCAGTTCTACTCAAGAGTAAGCAACTAAGCGAAATAAACCTATAGAACTCTTTTTTGCTTTCTATCTATGCCTTCTGACACTCCAACAATGTGTTCTGCTCCAGTTTCGCTCATTTTAAAAGGTGCTTATTTCTGGAGTGCAGATGCATTTCTACTCAAGAGTAAGCAACTAGGCGAAATAAACCTATAGAACGCTTACTTGTCTTCTATCTATGCATTCTGACACTCCAAAAATGTGTTTTGCTTCAATTTGGCTCATTTTACAAAGGTACTTATTTCTGGAGTGAACATGCAGTTCTACTCAAGAGTAAGCAACTAAGCGAAATAAACCTATAGAACGCTTATTTGTATTCTATCTATGCATACTGACACTCCACCAATATGTTTCGCTTCAATTTGGCTCATTTTACAAAGGTGCTTATTTCTGGAGTGAACATGCAGTTCTACTCAAGAGTAAGCAACTAAGCGAAATAAACCTATAGAACGCTTATTTGTATTCTATCTATGCATACTGACACTCCACCAATATGTTTCGCTTCAATTTGGCTCATTTTACAAAGGTGCTTATTTCTGGAGTGAACATGCAGTTCTACTCAAGAGTAAGCAACTAAGCGAAATAAACCTATACAGTGGTACCTCGGTTTATGAACACAATTGGTTCCGGAAGTCTGTTCATAAACTGAAGCGTTCATAAACTGAAGCGAACTTTCCCATTGAAAGTAATGGAAAGTGGATTAATCCGTTCCAGACAGTCCGCGGAGTACTTAAACTGAAGTGTTCATAAACTGAAGCGAACTTTCCCATTGAAAGTAATGGAAAGTGGATTAATCCGTTCTAGACGGGTCCGCGGAGTACTTAAACAGAAATGTTCATAAACTGAAGCATGAGTGTAATTGGTTCCGGAAGTCTGTTCATAAACTGAAGCGTTCATAAACTGAAGCGAACTTTCCCATTGAAAGTAATGGAAAAGGAATTAATCCGTTCCAGATGGGTCCGCGGTGTTCATAAACCGAAAATTCATAAACCGAGGTGTTCATAAACCGAGGTTCCACTGTATAACGCTTTTTTCTCTGCTATCTATGCATTCTGACACTCCAACAATGTGTTCTGCTTCAATTTGGCTCATTTTACAAAGGTACTTATTTCTGGAGTTAACATGCAGTTCTACTCAAGAGTAAGCAACTAAGCGAAATGAACCTATAGAACGCTTATTTGCCTTCTATCTACGCATTCTGACACTCCAACAATGTGTTCTGCTTCAATTTGGCTCATTTTACGAAGATGTTTATTTCTGGAGTGAACAGGCAGTTCTACTCAAGAGTAAGCAACTAAGCGAAATAAACCTATAGAACTCTTTTTTGCTTTCTATCTATGCCTTCTGACACTCCAACAATGTGTTCTGCTTCAGTTTCGCTCATTTTAAAAGGTGCTTATTTCTGGAGTGCAGATGCATTTCTACTCAAGAGTAAGCAACTAGGCGAAATAAACCTATAGAACGCTTACTTGTCTTCTATCTATGCATTCTGACACTCCAAAAATGTGTTTTGCTTCAATTTGGCTCATTTTACAAAGGTACTTATTTCTGGAGTGAACATGCAGTTCTACTCAAGAGTAAGCAACTAAGCGAAATAAACCTATAGAACGCTTATTTGTATTCTATCTATGCATACTGACACTCCACCAATATGTTTCGCTTCAATTTGGCTCATTTTACAAAGGTGCTTATTTCTGGAGTGAACATGCAGTTCTACTCAAGAGTAAGCAACTAAGCGAAATAAACCTATATAACGCTTTTTTCTCTGCTATCTATGCATTCTGACACTCCAACAATGTGTTTTGCTTCAATTTGGCTCATTTTACAAACGTGCTTATTTCTGGAGTGAACATGCAGTTCTACTCAAGAGTAAGCAACTAAGCGAAATAAACCTATAGAACGCTTATTTGTCTTCTATCTATGCATTCTGACACTCCAAAAATGTGTTTTGCTTCAATTTGGCTCATTTTACAAAGGTGCTTATTTCTGGAGTGAACATGCAGTTCTACTCAAGAGTAAGCAACTAAGCGAAATAAAGTCATAGAACGCTTATCTGCCTTCTATCTATGCATTCTGACACTCCAACAATGTGTTCTGCTTCAATTTGGCTCATTTTACAAAGGTGCTAATTCCTGGAGTGAACATGCAGTTCTACTCAAGAGTAAGCTACTAAGCGAAATAAAGCCATAGAACGCTTATCTGCCTCCTATCTATGCATTCTGACACTCCAACAATTTGTTCTGCTTCAATTTGGCTCATTTTACAAAGGTACTTATTTCTGGAGTGAACATGCAGTTCTACTCAAGAGTAAGCAACTAAGCGAAATAAACCTATAGAACGCTTTTTTGCTTTCTATCTATGCCTTCTGACACTCCAACAATGTGTTCTGCTTCAGTTTCGCTCATTTTAAAAGGTGCTTATTTCTGGAGTGCAGATGCATTTCTACTCAAGAGTAAGCAACTAGGCGAAATAAACCTATAGAACGCTTACTTGTCTTCTATCTATGCATTCTGACACTCCAAAAATGTGTTTTGCTTCAATTTGGCTCATTTTACAAAGGTACTTATTTCTGGAGTGAACATGCAGTTCTACTCAAGAGTAAGCAACTAAGCGAAATAAACCTATAGAACGCTTATTTGTATTCTATCTATGCATACTGACACTCCACCAATGTGTTTCGCTTCAATTTGGCTCATTTTACAAAGGTGCTTATTTCTGGAGTGAACATGCAGTTCTACTCAAGAGTAAGCAACTAAGCGAAATAAACCTATATAACGCTTTTTTCTCTGCTATCTATGCATTCTGACACTCCAACAATGTGTTCTGCTTCAATTTGACTCATTTTACAAAGGTGCTTATTCCTGGAGTGAATATGCAGTTTTACTCTAGAGTAAGCAACTAAGCGAAATAAACCTATAGAACGCTTATTTGTCTTCTATCTATGCATTCTGACACTCCAAAAATGTGTTTTGCTTCAATTTGGCTCATTTTACAAAGGTGCTTATTTCTGGAGTGAACATGCAGTTCTACTCAAGAGTAAGCAACTAAGCGAAATAAAGTCATAGAACGCTTATCTGCCTTCTATCTATGCATTCTGACACTCCAACAATGTGTTCTGCTTCAATTTGGCTCATTTTACAAAGGTGTTAATTCCTGGAGTGAACATGCAGTTCTACTCAAGAGTAAGCTACTAAGCGAAATAAAGCCATAGAACGCTTATCTGCCTTCTATCTATGCATTCTGACACTCCAACAATGTGTTCTGCTTCAATTTGGCTCATTTTACAAAGGTACTTATTTCTGGAGTGAACATGCAGTTCTACTCAAGAGTAAGCAACTAAGCGAAATGAACCTATAGAACGCTTATTTGCCTTCTATCTACGCATTCTGACACTCCAACAATGTGTTCTGCTTCAATTTGGCTCATTTTACAAAGATGTTTATTTCTGGAGTGAACATGCAGTTCTACTCAAGAGCAAGCAACTAAGCGAAATAAACCTATAGAACGCTTTTTTGCTTTCTATCTACGCATTCTGACACTCCAACAATGTGTTCTGCTTCAGTTTCGCTCATTTTACAAAGGTGCTTATTTCTGGAGTGCAGATGCATTTCTACTCAAGAGTAAGCAACTAGGCGAAATAAAGCCCTAGAATGCTTATTTGCCTTCTATCTACGCATTCTGACACTCCAACAATGTCTTCTGCTTCAATTTGGATCATTTTACGAAGATGCTTATTTCTGGAGTGAACATGCAGTTCTACTCAAGAGTAAGCAACTAAACGAAATAAACCTATAGAACGCTTTTTTGCCTTCTGTCTATGCATTCTGATACTCCAACAATGTGTTCTGCTTCAATTTGACTGATTTTACAAAGATGCTTATTTCTGGAGTGCAGATGCAGTTCGACTCAAGAGTAAGCAACTAAGCGAAATAAAGCCATAGAACGCTTATTTGCCTTCTATCTACGCATTCTGACACTCCAACAATGTGTTCTGCTTCAATTTGGCTCATTTTACAAAGGTGCTTATTTCTGGAGTGAATATGCAGTTCTACTCAAAGTAAGCAACTAAGCGAAATAAAGCCATAGAATGCTTATTAGCCTTCTATCTATGCATTCTGAAACTCCAACAATGTGTTCTGCTTCAATTTGGCTCATTTTACAAAGTTGCTTATTTCTGGAGTGAACATGCAGTTCTACTCAAGAGTAAGCAACTAAGCGAAATAAAGCCATAGAACGCTTATTTGCCTTCTATCTATGCATTCTGACACTCCAACAATGTGTTCTGCTCCAATTTGGCGCATTTTACAAAGGTACTTATTTTTGGAGTGAACATGCAGTTCTACTCAACAGTAAGCAACTAAGCGAAATAAAGCCACAGAACGCTTATTTGCCTTCTATCTATGCATTCTGACACTCCAACAATGTGTTCTGCTTCAATTTGGCTCATTTTACAAAGGTGCTTATTTCTGGAGTGCTGATGCATTTCTACTCAAGAGTAAGCAACTAATCGAAATAAAGCCACAGAACGCTTATTTGCCTTCTATCTATGCATTCTAACACTCCAACAATGTGTTCTGCTCCAATTTGGCTCATTTTACAAAGGTGCTTATTTCTTGAGTGAACATGCAGTTCTACTCAAGAGTAAGCAACTAAGCAAAATAAACCTATAGAACGCTTATTTGTCTTCTATCTATGCATTCTGACACTCCAAAAATGTGTTTTACTTCAATTTGGCTCATTTTACAAAGGTGCTTATTTCTGGAGTGAACATGCAGTTCTACTCAAGAGTAAGCAACTAAGCGAAATAAAGTCATAGAACGCTTATCTGCCTTCTATCTATGCATTCTGACACTCCAACAATGTGTTCTGCTTCAATTTGGCTCATTTTACAAAGGTGCTTATTTCTGGAGTGAACATGCAGTTCTACTCAAGAGTAAGCTACTAAGCGAAATAAAGCCATAGAACGCTTATCTGCCTTCTATCTATGCATTCTGACACTCCAACAATGTGTTCTGCTTCAATTTGGCTCATTTTACAAAGGTACTTATTTCTGGAGTGAACATGCAGTTCTACTCAAGAGTAAGCAACTAAGCGAAATGAACCTATAGAACGCTTATTTGCCTTCTATCTACGCATTCTGAAACTCCAACAATGTGTTCTGCTTCAATTTGGCTAATTTTACAAATATGTTTATTTCTGGAGTGAACATGCAGTTCTACTCAAGAGTAAGCAACTAAGCGAAATGAAGCTATAGAACGCTTTTTTGCTTTCTATCTACGCATTCTGACACTCCAACAATGTGTTCTGCTTCAGTTTCGCTCATTTTACAAAGGTGCTTATTTCTAGAGTGCAGATGCATTTCTACTCAAGAGTAAGCCACTAGGCGAAATAAAGCCCTAGAACGCTAATTTGCCTTCTATCTACACATTCTGACACTCCAACAATGTCTTCTGCTTCAATTTGGCTCATTTTACGAAGATGCTTACTTCTGGAGTGAACATGCAGTTCTACTCAAGAGTAAGCAACTAAACGAAATAAACCTATAGAACGCTTTTTTGCCTTCTGTCTATGCATTCTGATACTCCAACAATTTGTTCTGCTTCAATTTGGCTGATTTTACAAAGATGCTTAGTTCTGGAGTGCAGATGCATTTCTACTCAAGAGTAAGCAACTAAGCGAAATAAAGCCATAGAACGCTTATTTGCCTTCTATCTATGCATTCTGACACTCCAACAATGTGTTCTGCTCCAATTTGGCGCATTTTACAAAGGTGCTTATTTCTGGAGTGCTGATGCATTTCTACTCAAGAGTAAGCAACTAAGCGAAATAAAGCCACAGAACGCTTATTTGCCTTCTATCTATGCATTCTGACACTCCAACAATGTGTTCTGCTCCAATTTGGCTCATTTTACAAAGGTGCTTATTTCTGGAGTGAACATGCAGTTCTACTCAAGAGTAAGCAACTAAGCAAAATAAACCTATAGAACGCTTATTTGTCTTCTATCTATGCATTCTGACACTCCAAAAATGTGTTTTACTTCAATTTGGCTCATTTTACAAAGGTGCTTATTTCTGGAGTGAACATGCAGTTCTACTCAAGAGTAAGCAACTAAGCGAAATAAAGTCATAGAACGCTTATCTGCCTTCTATCTATGCATTCTGACACTCCAACAATGTGTTCTGCTTCAATTTGGCTCATTTTACAAAGGTGCTAATTCCTGGAGTGAACATGCAGTTCTACTCAAGAGTAAGCTACTAAGCGAAATAAAGCCATAGAACGCTTATCTGCCTTCTATCTATGCATTCTGACACTCCAACAATGTGTTCTGCTTCAATTTGGCTCATTTTACAAAGGTACTTATTTCTGGAGTGAACATGCAGTTCTACTCAAGAGTAAGCAACTAAGCGAAATAAACCTATAGAACGCTTATTTGTATTCTATCTATGCATACTGACACTCCACCAATATGTTTCGCTTCAATTTGGCTCATTTTACAAAGGTGCTTATTTCTGGAGTGAACATGCAGTTCTACTCAAGAGTAAGCAACTAAGCGAAATAAACCTATATAACGCTTTTTTCTCTGCTATCTATGCATTCTGACACTCCAACAATGTGTTCTGCTTCAATTTGGCTCATTTTACAAAGGTACTTATTTCTGGAGTGAACATGCAGTTCTACTCAAGAGTAAGCAACTAAGCGAAATGAACCTATAGAACGCTTATTTGCCTTCTATCTACGCATTCTGAAACTCCAACAATGTGTTCTGCTTCAATTTGGCTCATTTTACAAATATGTTTATTTCTGGAGTGAACATGCAGTTCTACTCAAGAGTAAGCAACTAAGCGAAATAAAGCTATAGAACGCTTTTTTGCTTTCTATCTACGCATTCTGACACTCCAACAATGTGTTCTGCTTCAGTTTCGCTCATTTTACAAAGGTGCTTATTTTCAGAGTGCAGATGCATTTCTACTCAAGAGTAAGCCACTAGGCGAAATAAAGCCCTAGAACGCTAATTTGCCTTCTATCTACACATTCTGACACTCCAACAATGTCTTCTGCTTCAATTTGGATCATTTTACGAAGATGCTTACTTCTGGAGTGAACATGCAGTTCTACTCAAGAGTAAGCAACTAAACGAAATAAACCTATAGAACGCTTTTTTGCCTTCTGTCTATGCATTCTGATACTCCAACAATTTGTTCTGCTTCAATTTGGCTGATTTTACAAAGATGCTTATTTCTGGAGTGCAGATGCATTTCTACTCAAGAGTAAGCAACTAAGCGAAATAAAGCCACAGAATGCTTATTTGCCTTCTATCTATGCATTCTGACACTCCAACAATGTGTTCTGCTCCAATTTGGCTCATTTTACAAAGGTGCTTATTTCTGGAGTGCTGATGCAATTCTACTCAAGAGTAAGAAACTAAGCGAAATAAAGCCACAGAACGCTTATTTGCCTTCTAGCTATGCATTCTGACACTCCAACAATGTGTTCTGCCTCAATTTGGCTCATTTTACAAAGATGCTTATTTCTGGAGTGCAGATGCATTTCTACTCAAGAGTAAGCAACTAAGCGAAATAAAGCCATAGAACGCTTATTTGCCTTCTATCTATGCATTCTGACACTCCAACAATGTGTTCTGCTCCAATTTGGCGCATTTTACAAAGGTGCTTATTTCTGGAGTGCTGATGCATTTCTACTCAAGAGTAAGCAACTAAGGGAAATAAAGCCATAGAACGCTTATTTGCCTTCTATCTATGCATTCTGACACTCCAACAATGTGTTCTGCTCCAATTTGGCGCATTTTACAAAGGTGCTTATTTCTGGAGTGCTGATGCATTACTACTCAAGAGTAAGCAACTAAGCGAAATAAAGCCACAGAACGCTTATTTGCCTTCTATCTATGCATTCTGACCCTCCAACAATGTGTTCTGCTTCAATTTGTCTCATTTTACACAGGTGCTTATTTCTGGAGTGAATATGCAGTTCTACTCAAGAGTAAGCAACTAAGCGAAATAAAGCCATAGAACGCTTATTTGCCTTCTATCTATGCATTCTGACACTCCAACAATGTGTTCTGCTTCAATTTGGCTCATTTTACAAAGGTGCTTATTTCTGGAGTGAATATGCAGTTCTACTCAAGAGTAAGCAACTAAGCGAAATAAAGACATAAAACGCTTATTAGCCTTCTATCTATGCATTCTGACACTCCAACAATGTGTTCTGCTTCAATTTGGCGCATTTTACAAAGGTACTTATTTCTGGAGTGAACATGCAATTCTACTCAAGAGTAAGCAACTAAGCGAAATAAAGCAACAGAACGCTTATTTGCCTTCTATCTATGCATTCTGACACTCCAACAATGTGTTCTGCTTCAATTTTGCTCATTTTACAAAGGTGCTTATTTCTGGAGTGACTATGCAGTTCTACTCAAGAGTAAGCAACTAAGCGAAATAAAGCCATAGAACGCTTATTTGCCTTCTATCTATGCATTCTGACACTCCAACAATGTGTTCTGCTTCAATTTGGCTCATTTTACAAAGGTGCTAATTCCTGGAGTGAACATGCAGTTCTACTCAAGAGTAAGCAACTAAGCGAAATAAAGCCATAGAACGCTTATTTGCCTTCTATCTATGCATTCTGACACTCCAACAATGTGTTCTGCTCCAATTTGGCGCATTTTACAAAGGTACTTATTTCTGGAGTGAACATGCAATTCTACTCAAGAGTAAGCAACTGAGCGAAATAAAGCAACAGAACGCTTATTTGCCTTCTATCTATGCATTCTGACACTCCAACAATGTGTTCTGCTTCAATTTGGCTCATTTTACAAAGGTACTTATTTCTGGAGTGAACATGCAGTTCTACTCAAGAGTAAGCAACTAAGCGAAATGAACCTATAGAACGCTTATTTGCCTTCTATCTACGCATTCTGAAACTCCAACAATGTGTTCTGCTTCAATTTGGCTCATTTTACAAATATGTTTATTTCTGGAGTGAACATGCAGTTCTACTCAAGAGTAAGCAACTAAGCGAAATAAAGCTATAGAACGCTTTTTTGCTTGCTATCTACGCATTCTGACACTCCAACAATGTGTTCTGCTTCAGTTTCGCTCATTTTACAAAGGTGCTTATTTCTAGAGTGCAGATGCATTTCTACTCAAGAGTAAGCCACTAGGCGAAATAAAGCCCTAGAAGGCTAATTTGCCTGCTATCTACACATTCTGACACTCCAACAATGTCTTCTGCTTCAATTTGGATCATTTTACGAAGATGCTTACTTCTGGAGTGAACATGCAGTTCTACTCAAGAGTAAGCAACTAAACGAAATAAACCTATAGAACGCTTTTTTGCTTTCTATCTACGCATTCTGACACTCCAACAATGTGTTCTGCTTCAGTTTCGCTCATTTTACAAAGGTGCTTATTTCTGGAGTGCAGATGCATTTCTACTCAAGAGTAAGCAACTAGGCGAAATAAAGCCCTAGAATGCTTATTTGCCTTCTATCTACGCATTCTGACACTCCAACAATGTCTTCTGCTTCAATTTGGATCATTTTACGAAGATGCTTATTTCTGGAGTGAACATGCAGTTCTACTCAAGAGTAAGCAACTAAACGAAATAAACCTATAGAACGCTTTTTTGCCTTCTGTCTATGCATTCTGATACTCCAACAATGTGTTCTGCTTCAATTTGACTCATTTTACAAAGGTGCTTATTCCTGGAGTGAACATGCAGTTCTACTCAAGAGTAAGCAACTAAGCGAAATAAAGCCATAGAACGCTTATTTGCCTTCTATCTATGCATTCTGACACTCCAACAATTTGTTCTGCTTCAATTTGGCTCATTTTACAAAGGTACTTATTTCTGGAGTTAACATGCAGTTCTACTCAAGAGTAAGCAACTAAGCGAAATGAACCTATAGAATGCTTATTTGCCTTCTATCTACGCATTCTGACACTCCAACAATGTGTTCTGCTTCAATTTGGCTCATTTTACAAAGATGTTTATTTCTGGAGTGAACAGGCAGTTCTACTCAAGAGTAAGCAACTAAGCGAAATAAACCTATAGAACTCTTTTTTGCTTTCTATCTATGCCTTCTGACACTCCAACAATGTGTTCTGCTCCAGTTTCGCTCATTTTAAAAGGTGCTTATTTCTGGAGTGCAGATGCATTTCTACTCAAGAGTAAGCAACTAGGCGAAATAAACCTATAGAACGCTTACTTGTCTTCTATCTATGCATTCTGACACTCCAAAAATGTGTTTTGCTTCAATTTGGCTCATTTTACAAAGGTACTTATTTCTGGAGTGAACATGCAGTTCTACTCAAGAGTAAGCAACTAAGCGAAATAAACCTATAGAACGCTTATTTGTATTCTATCTATGCATACTGACACTCCACCAATATGTTTCGCTTCAATTTGGCTCATTTTACAAAGGTGCTTATTTCTGGAGTGAACATGCAGTTCTACTCAAGAGTAAGCAACTAAGCGAAATAAACCTATAGAACGCTTATTTGTATTCTATCTATGCATACTGACACTCCACCAATATGTTTCGCTTCAATTTGGCTCATTTTACAAAGGTGCTTATTTCTGGAGTGAACATGCAGTTCTACTCAAGAGTAAGCAACTAAGCGAAATAAACCTATACAGTGGTACCTCGGTTTATGAACACAATTGGTTCCGGAAGTCTGTTCATAAACTGAAGCGTTCATAAACTGAAGCAAACTTTCCCATTGAAAGTAATGGAAAGTGGATTAATCCGTTCCAGACAGTCCGCGGAGTACTTAAACTGAAGCGTTCATAAACTGAAGCGAACTTTCCCATTGAAAGTAATGGAAAGTGGATTAATCCGTTCTAGACGGGTCCGCGGAGTACTTAAACAGAAATGTTCATAAACTGAAGCATGAGTGTAATTGGTTCCGGAAGTCTGTTCATAAACTGAAGCGTTCATATACTGAAGCGAACTTTCCCATTGAAAGTAATGGAAAAGGAATTAATCCGTTCCAGATGGGTCCGCGGTGTTCATAAACCGAAAATTCATAAACCGAGGTGTTCATAAACCGAGGTTCCACTGTATAACGCTTTTTTCTCTGCTATCTATGCATTCTGACACTCCAACAATGTGTTCTGCTTCAATTTGGCTCATTTTACAAAGGTACTTATTTCTGGAGTTAACATGCAGTTCTACTCAAGAGTAAGCAACTAAGCGAAATGAACCTATAGAACGCTTATTTGCCTTCTATCTACGCATTCTGACACTCCAACAATGTGTTCTGCTTCAATTTGGCTCATTTTACGAAGATGTTTATTTCTGGAGTGAACAGGCAGTTCTACTCAAGAGTAAGCAACTAAGCGAAATAAACCTATAGAACTCTTTTTTGCTTTCTATCTATGCCTTCTGACACTCCAACAATGTGTTCTGCTTCAGTTTCGCTCATTTTAAAAGGTGCTTATTTCTGGAGTGCAGATGCATTTCTACTCAAGAGTAAGCAACTAGGCGAAATAAACCTATAGAACGCTTACTTGTCTTCTATCTATGCATTCTGACACTCCAAAAATGTGTTTTGCTTCAATTTGGCTCATTTTACAAAGGTACTTATTTCTGGAGTGAACATGCAGTTCTACTCAAGAGTAAGCAACTAAGCGAAATAAACCTATAGAACGCTTATTTGTATTCTATCTATGCATACTGACACTCCACCAATATGTTTCGCTTCAATTTGGCTCATTTTACAAAGGTGCTTATTTCTGGAGTGAAGATGCAGTTCTACTCAAGAGTAAGCAACTAAGCGAAATAAACCTATATAACGCTTTTTTCTCTGCTATCTATGCATTCTGACACTCCAACAATGTGTTTTGCTTCAATTTGGCTCATTTTACAAACGTGCTTATTTCTGGAGTGAACATGCAGTTCTACTCAAGAGTAAGCAACTAAGCGAAATAAACCTATAGAACGCTTATTTGTCTTCTATCTATGCATTCTGACACTCCAAAAATGTGTTTTGCTTCAATTTGGCTCATTTTACAAAGGTGCTTATTTCTGGAGTGAACATGCAGTTCTACTCAAGAGTAAGCAACTAAGCGAAATAAAGTCATAGAACGCTTATCTGCCTTCTATCTATGCATTCTGACACTCCAACAATGTGTTCTGCTTCAATTTGGCTCATTTTACAAAGGTGCTAATTCCTGGAGTGAACATGCAGTTCTACTCAAGAGTAAGCTACTAAGCGAAATAAAGCCATAGAACGCTTATCTGCCTCCTATCTATGCATTCTGACACTCCAACAATTTGTTCTGCTTCAATTTGGCTCATTTTACAAAGGTACTTATTTCTGGAGTGAACATGCAGTTCTACTCAAGAGTAAGCAACTAAGCGAAATAAACCTATAGAACTCTTTTTTGCTTTCTATCTATGCCTTCTGACACTCCAACAATGTGTTCTGCTTCAGTTTCGCTCATTTTAAAAGGTGCTTATTTCTGGAGTGCAGATGCATTTCTACTCAAGAGTAAGCAACTAGGCGAAATAAACCTATAGAACGCTTACTTGTCTTCTATCTATGCATTCTGACACTCCAAAAATGTGTTTTGCTTCAATTTGGCTCATTTTACAAAGGTACTTATTTCTGGAGTGAACATGCAGTTCTACTCAAGAGTAAGCAACTAAGCGAAATAAACCTATAGAACGCTTATTTGTATTCTATCTATGCATACTGACACTCCACCAATATGTTTCGCTTCAATTTGGCTCATTTTACAAAGGTGCTTATTTCTGGAGTGAACATGCAGTTCTACTCAAGAGTAAGCAACTAAGCGAAATAAACCTATATAACGCTTTTTTCTCTGCTATCTATGCATTCTGACACTCCAACAATGTGTTTTGCTTCAATTTGGCTCATTTTACAAACGTGCTTATTTCTGGAGTGAACATGCAGTTCTACTCAAGAGTAAGCAACTAAGCGAAATAAACCTATAGAACGCTTATTTGTCTTCTATCTATGCATTCTGACACTCCAAAAATGTGTTTTGCTTCAATTTGGCTCATTTTACAAAGGTGCTTATTTCTGGAGTGAACATGCAGTTCTACTCAAGAGTAAGCAACTAAGCGAAATAAAGTCATAGAACGCTTATCTGCCTTCTATCTATGCATTCTGACACTCCAACAATGTGTTCTGCTTCAATTTGGTTCATTTTACAAAGGTGCTAATTCCTGGAGTGAACATGCAGTTCTACTCAAGAGTAAGCTACTAAGCGAAATAAAGCCATAGAACGCTTATCTGCCTTCTATCTATGCATTCTGACACTCCAACAATGTGTTCTGCTTCAATTTGGCTCATTTTACAAAGGTACTTATTTCTGGAGTGAACATGCAGTTCTACTCAAGAGTAAGCAACTAAGCGAAATGAACCTATAGAACGCTTATTTGCCTTCTATCTACGCATTCTGACACTCCAACAATGTGTTCTGCTTCAATTTGGCTCATTTTACAAAGATGTTTATTTCTGGAGTGAACATGCAGTTCTACTCAAGAGCAAGCAACTAAGCGAAATAAACCTATAGAACGCTTTTTTGCTTTCTATCTACGCATTCTGACACTCCAACAATGTGTTCTGCTTCAGTTTCGCTCATTTTACAAAGGTGCTTATTTCTGGAGTGCAGATGCATTTCTACTCAAGAGTAAGCAACTAGGCGAAATAAAGCCCTAGAATGCTTATTTGCCTTCTATCTACGCATTCTGACACTCCAACAATGTCTTCTGCTTCAATTTGGATCATTTTACGAAGATGCTTATTTCTGGAGTGAACATGCAGTTCTACTCAAGAGTAAGCAACTAAACGAAATAAACCTATAGAACGCTTTTTTGCCTTCTGTCTATGCATTCTGATACTCCAACAATGTGTTCTGCTTCAATTTGACTGATTTTACAAAGATGCTTATTTCTGGAGTGCAGATGCAGTTCGACTCAAGAGTAAGCAACTAAGCGAAATAAAGCCATAGAACGCTTATTTGCCTTCTATCTACGCATTCTGACACTCCAACAATGTGTTCTGCTTCAATTTGGCTCATTTTACAAAGGTGCTTATTTCTGGAGTGAATATGCAGTTCTACTCAAAGTAAGCAACTAAGCGAAATAAAGCCATAGAATGCTTATTAGCCTTCTATCTATGCATTCTGAAACTCAAACAATGTGTTCTGCTTCAATTTGGCTCATTTTACAAAGTTGCTTATTTCTGGAGTGAACATGCAGTTCTACTCAAGAGTAAGCAACTAAGCGAAATAAAGCCATAGAACGCTTATTTGCCTTCTATCTATGCATTCTGACACTCCAACAATGTGTTCTGCTCCAATTTGGCGCATTTTACAAAGGTACTTATTTCTGGAGTGAACATGCAGTTCTACTCAACAGTAAGCAACTAAGCGAAATAAAGCCACAGAACGCTTATTTGCCTTCTATCTATGCATTCTGACACTCCAACAATGTGTTCTGCTTCAATTTGGCTCATTTTACAAAGGTGCTTATTTCTGGAGTGCTGATGCATTTCTACTCAAGAGTAAGCAACTAATCGAAATAAAGCCACAGAACGCTTATTTGCCTTCTATCTATGCATTCTAACACTCCAACAATGTGTTCTGCTCCAATTTGGCTCATTTTACAAAGGTGCTTATTTCTTGAGTGAACATGCAGTTCTACTCAAGAGTAAGCAACTAAGCAAAATAAACCTATAGAACGCTTATTTGTCTTCTATCTATGCATTCTGACACTCCAAAAATGTGTTTTACTTCAATTTGGCTCATTTTACAAAGGTGCTTATTTCTGGAGTGAACATGCAGTTCTACTCAAGAGTAAGCAACTAAGCGAAATAAAGTCATAGAACGCTTATCTGCCTTCTATCTATGCATTCTGACACTCCAACAATGTGTTCTGCTTCAATTTGGCTCATTTTACAAAGGTGCTTATTTCTGGAGTGAACATGCAGTTCTACTCAAGAGTAAGCTACTAAGCGAAATAAAGCCATAGAACGCTTATCTGCCTTCTATCTATGCATTCTGACACTCCAACAATGTGTTCTGCTTCAATTTGGCTCATTTTACAAAGGTACTTATTTCTGGAGTGAACATGCAGTTCTACTCAAGAGTAAGCAACTAAGCGAAATAAAGACATGGAACGCTTATTTGCCTTCTATCTACGCATTCTGAAACTCCAACAATGTGTTCTGCTTCAATTTGGCTAATTTTACAAATATGTTTATTTCTGGAGTGAACATGCAGTTCTACTCAAGAGTAAGCAACTAAGCGAAATGAAGCTATAGAACGCTTTTTTGCTTTCTATCTACGCATTCTGACACTCCAACAATGTGTTCTGCTTCAGTTTCGCTCATTTTAGAAAGGTGCTTATTTCTAGAGTGCAGATGCATTTCTACTCAAGAGTAAGCCACTAGGCGAAATAAAGCCCTAGAACGCTAATTTGCCTTCTATCTACACATTCTGACACTCCAACAATGTCTTCTGCTTCAATTTGGCTCATTTTACGAAGATGCTTACTTCTGGAGTGAACATGCAGTTCTACTCAAGAGTAAGCAACTAAGCGAAATAAAGACATGGAACGCTTATTTGCCTTCTATCTATGCATTCTGACACTCCAACAATGTGTTCTGCTCCAATTTGGCTCATTTTACAAAGGTGCTTATTTCTGGAGTGAACATGCAGTTCTACTCAAGAGTAAGCAACTAAGCAAAATAAACCTATAGAACGCTTATTTGTCTTCTATCTATGCATTCTGACACTCCAAAAATGTGTTTTACTTCAATTTGGCTCATTTTACAAAGGTGCTTATTTCTGGAGTGAACATGCAGTTCTACTCAAGAGTAAGCAACTAGGCGAAATAAAGTCATAGAACGCTTATCTGCCTTCTATCTAAGCATTCTGACACTCCAACAATGTGTTCTGCTTCAATTTGGCTCATTTTACAAAGGTGCTAATTCCTGGAGTGAACATGCAGTTCTACTCAAGAGTAAGCTACTAAGCGAAATAAAGCCATAGAACGCTTATCTGCCTTCTATCTATGCATTCTGACACTCCAACAATGTGTTCTGCTTCAATTTGGCTCATTTTACAAAGGTACTTATTTCTGGAGTGAACATGCAGTTCTACTCAAGAGTAAGCAACTAAGCGAAATAAACCTATAGAACGCTTATTTGTATTCTATCTATGCATACTGACACTCCACCAATATGTTTCGCTTCAATTTGGCTCATTTTACAAAGGTGCTTATTTCTGGAGTGAACATGCAGTTCTACTCAAGAGTAAGCAACTAAGCGAAATAAACCTATATAACGCTTTTTTCTCTGCTATCTATGCATTCTGACACTCCAACAATGTGTTCTGCTTCAATTTGGCTCATTTTACAAAGGTACTTATTTCTGGAGTGAACATGCAGTTCTACTCAAGAGTAAGCAACTAAGCGAAATGAACCTATAGAACGCTTATTTGCCTTCTATCTACGCATTCTGAAACTCCAACAATGTGTTCTGCTTCAATTTGGCTCATTTTACAAATATGTTTATTTCTGGAGTGAACATGCAGTTCTACTCAAGAGTAAGCAACTAAGCGAAATAAAGCTATAGAACGCTTTTTTGCTTTCTATCTACGCATTCTGACACTCCAACAATGTGTTCTGCTTCAGTTTCGCTCATTTTACAAAGGTGCTTATTTTTAGAGTGCAGATGCATTTCTACTCAAGAGTAAGCCACTAGGTGAAATAAAGCCCTAGAACGCTAATTTGCCTTCTATCTACACATTCTGACACTCCAACAATGTCTTCTGCTTCAATTTGGATCATTTTACGAAGATGCTTACTTCTGGAGTGAACATGCAGTTCTACTCAAGAGTAAGCAACTAAACGAAATAAACCTATAGAACGCTTTTTTGCCTTCTGTCTATGCATTCTGATACTCCAACAATTTGTTCTGCTTCAATTTGGCTGATTTTACAAAGATGCTTATTTCTGGAGTGCAGATGCATTTCTACTCAAGAGTAAGCAACTAAGCGAAATAAAGCCACAGAACGCTTATTTGCCTTCTATCTATGCATTCTGACACTCCAACAATGTGTTCTGCTCCAATTTGGCTCATTTTACAAAGGTGCTTATTTCTGGAGTGCTGATGCAATTCTACTCAAGAGTAAGAAACTAAGCGAAATAAAGCCACAGAACGCTTATTTGCCTTCTAGCTATGCATTCTGACACTCCAACAATGTGTTCTGCCTCAATTTGGCTCATTTTACAAAGATGCTTATTTCTGGAGTGCAGATGCATTTCTACTCAAGAGTAAGCAACTAAGCGAAATAAAGCCATAGAACGCTTATTTGCCTTCTATCTATGCATTCTGACACTCCAACAATGTGTTCTGCTCCAATTTGGCGCATTTTACAAAGGTGCTTATTTCTGGAGTGCTGATGCATTTCTACTCAAGAGTAAGCAACTAAGGGAAATAAAGCCATAGAACGCTTATTTGCCTTCTATCTATGCATTCTGACACTCCAACAATGTGTTCTGCTCCAATTTAGCGCATTTTACAAAGGTGCTTATTTCTGGAGTGCTGATGCATTACTACTCAAGAGTAAGCAACTAAGCGAAATAAAGCCACAGAACGCTTATTTGCCTTCTATCTATGCATTCTGACCCTCCAACAATGTGTTCTGCTTCAATTTGTCTCATTTTACACAGGTGCTTATTTCTGGAGTGAATATGCAGTTCTACTCAAGAGTAAGCAACTAAGCGAAATAAAGCCATAGAACGCTTATTTGCCTTCTATCTATGCATTCTGACACTCCAACAATGTGTTCTGCTTCAATTTGGCTCATTTTACAAAGGTGCTTATTTCTGGAGTGAATATGCAGTTCTACTCAAGAGTAAGCAACTAAGCGAAATAAAGACATAAAACGCTTATTAGCCTTCTATCTATGCATTCTGACACTCCAACAATGTGTTCTGCTTCAATTTGGCGCATTTTACAAAGGTACTTATTTCTGGAGTGAACATGCAATTCTACTCAAGAGTAAGCAACTAAGCGAAATAAAGCAACAGAACGCTTATTTGCCTTCTATCTATGCATTCTGACACTCCAACAATGTGTTCTGCTTCAATTTTGCTCATTTTACAAAGGTGCTTATTTCTGGAGTGACTATGCAGTTCTACTCAAGAGTAAGCAACTAAGCGAAATAAAGCCATAGAACGCTTATTTGCCTTCTATCTATGCATTCTGACACTCCAACAATGTGTTCTGCTTCAATTTGGCTCATTTTACAAAGGTGCTAATTCCTGGAGTGAACATGCAGTTCTACTCAAGAGTAAGCAACTAAGCGAAATAAAGCCATAGAACGCTTATTTGCCTTCTATCTATGCATTCTGACACTCCAACAATGTGTTCTGCTCCAATTTGGCGCATTTTACAAAGGTACTTATTTCTGGAGTGAACATGCAATTCTAATCAAGAGTAAGCAACTGAGCGAAATAAAGCAACAGAACGCTTATTTGCCTTCTATCTATGCATTCTGACACTCCAACAATGTGTTCTGCTTCAATTTGGCTCATTTTACAAAGGTACTTATTTCTGGAGTGAACATGCAGTTCTACTCAAGAGTAAGCAACTAAGCGAAATGAACCTATAGAACGCTTATTTGCCTTCTATCTACGCATTCTGAAACTCCAACAATGTGTTCTGCTTCAATTTGGCTCATTTTACAAATATGTTTATTTCTGGAGTGAACATGCAGTTCTACTCAAGAGTAAGCAACTAAGCGAAATAAAGCTATAGAACGCTTTTTTGCTTTCTATCTACGCATTCTGACACTCCAACAATGTGTTCTGCTTCAGTTTCGCTCATTTTACAAAGGTGCTTATTTCTAGAGTGCAGATGCATTTCTACTCAAGAGTAAGCCACTAGGCGAAATAAAGCCCTAGAAGGCTAATTTGCCTTCTATCTACACATTCTGACACTCCAACAATGTCTTCTGCTTCAATTTGGATCATTTTACGAAGATGCTTACTTCTGGAGTGAACATGCAGTTCTACTCAAGAGTAAGCAACTAAACGAAATAAACCTATAGAACGCTTTTTTGCCTTCTGTCTATGCATTCTGATACTCCAACAATTTGTTCTGCTTCAATTTGGCTGATTTTACAAAGATGCTTATTTCTGGAGTGCAGATGCATTTCTACTCAAGAGTAAGCAACTAAGCGAAATAAAGCCATAGAACGCTTATTTGCCTTCTATCTATGCATTCTGACACTCCAACAATGTGTTCTGCTCCAATTTGGCACATTTTACAAAGGTGCTTATTTCTGGAGTGCTGATGCAATTCTACTCAAGAGTAAGAAACTAAGCGAAATAAAGCCACAGAACGCTTATTTGCCTTCTAGCTATGCATTCTGACACTCCAACAATGTGTTCTGCCTCAATTTGGCTCATTTTACAAAGATGCTTATTTCTGGAGTGCAGATGCATTTCTACTCAAGAGTAAGCAACTAAGCAAAATAAAGCCATAGAACGCTTATTTGCCTTCTATCTATGCATTCTGACACTCCAACAATGTGTTCTGCTCCAATTTGGCGCATTTTACAAAGGTGCTTATTTCTGGAGTGCTGATGCATTTCTACTCAAGAGTAAGCAACTAAGGGAAATAAAGCCATAGAACGCTTATTTGCCTTCTATCTATGCATTCTGACACTCCAACAATGTGTTCTGCTCCAATTTGGCGCATTTTACAAAGGTGCTTATTTCTGGAGTGCTGATGCATTACTACTCAAGAGGAAGCAACTAAGCGAAATAAAGCCACAGAACGCTTATTTGCCTTCTATCTATGCATTCTGACCCTCCAACAATGTGTTCTGCTTCAATTTGTCTCATTTTACACAGGTGCTTATTTCTGGAGTGAATATGCAGTTCTACTCAAGAGTAAGCAACTAAGCGAAATAAAGCCATAGAACGCTTATTTGCCTTCTATCTATGCATTCTGACACTCCAACAATGTGTTCTGCTTCAATTTGGCTCATTTTACAAAGGTGCTTATTTCTGGAGTGAATATGCAGTTCTACTCAAGAGTAAGCAACTAAGCGAAATAAAGACATAAAACGCTTATTAGCCTTCTATCTATGCATTCTGACACTCCAACAATGTGTTCTGCTTCAATTTGGCGCATTTTACAAAGGTACTTATTTCTGGAGTGAACATGCAATTCTACTCAAGAGTAAGCAACTAAGCGAAATAAAGCAACAGAACGCTTATTTGCCTTCTATCTATGCATTCTCACACTCCAACAATGTGTTCTGCTTCAATTTTGCTCATTTTACAAAGGTGCTTATTTCTGGAGTGACTATGCAGTTCTACTCAAGAGTAAGCAACTAAGCGAAATAAAGCCATAGAACGCTTATTTGCCTTCTATCTATGCATTCTGACACTCCAACAATGTGTTCTGCTTCAATTTGGCTCATTTTACAAAGGTGCTAATTCCTGGAGTGAACATGCAGTTCTACTCAAGAGTAAGCAACTAAGCGAAATAAAGCCATAGAACGCTTATTTGCCTTCTATCTATGCATTCTGACACTCCAACAATGTGTTCTGCTCCAATTTGGCGCATTTTACAAAGGTACTTATTTCTGGAGTGAACATGCAGTTCTACTCAAGAGTAACAACTAAGCGAAATGAACCTATAGAACGCTTATTTGCCTTCTATCTACGCATTCTGACACTCCAACAATGTGTTCTGCTTCAATTTGGCGCATTTTACAAAGGTGCTTATTTCCGGGGTGAAAATGCAGTTCTACTCAAGAGTAAGAAACTAAGCGAAATGAACCTATAGAACGCTTATTTGCCTTCTATCTACGCATTCTGACACTCCAACAATGTGTTCTGCTTCAATTTGGCTTATTTTACAAATATGTTTATTTCTGGAGTGAACATGCAGTTCTACTCAAGAGTAAGCAACTAAGCGAAATAAAGCTATAGAACGCTTTTTTGCTTTCTATCTACGCATTCTGACACTCCAACAATGTGTTCTGCTTCAATTTGGCTCATTTTACAAAGGTGCTTATTTCTAGAGTGCAGATGCATTTCTACTCAAGAGTAAGCAACTAGGCGAAATAAAGCCCTAGAACGCTAATTTGCCTTCTATCTACACATTCTGACACTCCAACAATGTCTTCTGCCTCAATTTGGCTCATTTTACAAAGGTGCTTATTACTGGAGTGACTATGCAGTTCTACTCAAGAGTAAGCAACTAAGCGAAATAAAACTATAGAACACTTATTTGCCTTCTATCTATGCATTCTGACACTCCAACAATGTGTTCTGCTTCAATTTGGCTCATTTTTCAAAGGTGCTAATTCCTGGAGTGAACATGCAGTTCTACTCAAGAGTAAGCAACTAAGCGAAATAAAGCCATAGAAAGCTTATTTGCCTTCTATCTATGCATTCTGACACTCCAACAATGTGTTCTGCTCCAATTTGGCGCATTTTACAAAGGTACTTATTTCTGGAGTGAACATGCAGTTCTACTCAAGAGTAAGCAACTAAGCGAAATAAAGTCATAGAACGCTTATCTGCCTTCTATCTATGCATTCTGACACTCCAACAATGTGTTCTGCTTCAATTTGGCTCATTTTACAAAGGTGCTAATTCCTGGAGTGAACATGCAGTTCTACTCAAGAGTAAGCTACTAAGCGAAATAAAGCCATAGAACGCTTATCTGCCTTCTATCTATGCATTCTGACACTCCAACAATGTGTTCTGCTTCAATTTGGCTCATTTTACAAAGGTACTTATTTCTGGAGTGAACATGCAGTTCTACTCAAGAGTAAGCAACTAAGCGAAATAAACCTATAGAACGCTTATTTGTATTCTATCTATGCATACTGACACTCCACCAATATGTTTCGCTTCCATTTGGCTCATTTTACAAAGGTGCTTATTTCTGGAGTGAACATGCAGTTCTACTCAAGAGTAAGCAACTAAGCGAAATAAACCTATATAACGCTTTTTTCTCTGCTATCTATGCATTCTGACACTCCAACAATGTGTTCTGCTTCAATTTGGCTCATTTTACAAAGGTACTTATTTCTGGAGTGAACATGCAGTTCTACTCAAGAGTAAGCAACTAAGCGAAATGAACCTATAGAACGCTTATTTGCCTTCTATCTACGCATTCTGAAACTCCAACAATGTGTTCTGCTTCAATTTGGCTCATTTTACAAATATGTTTATTTCTGGAGTGAACATGCAGTTCTACTCAAGAGTAAGCAACTAAGCGAAATAAAGCTATAGAACGCTTTTTTGCTTTCTATCTACGCATTCTGACACTCCAACAATGTGTTCTGCTTCAGTTTCGCTCATTTTACAAAGGTGCTTATTTTTAGAGTGCAGATGCATTTCTACTCAAGAGTAAGCCACTAGGCGAAATAAAGCCCTAGAACGCTAATTTGCCTTCTATCTACACATTCTGACACTCCAACAATGTCTTCTGCTTCAATTTGGATCATTTTACGAAGATGCTTACTTCTGGAGTGAACATGCAGTTCTACTCAAGAGTAAGCAACTAAACGAAATAAACCTATAGAACGCTTTTTTGCCTTCTGTCTATGCATTCTGATACTCCAACAATTTGTTCTGCTTCAATTTGGCTGATTTTACAAAGATGCTTATTTCTGGAGTGCAGATGCATTTCTACTCAAGAGTAAGCAACTAAGCGAAATAAAGCCACAGAACGCTTATTTGCCTTCTATCTATGCATTCTGACACTCCAACAATGTGTTCTGCTCCAATTTGGCTCATTTTACAAAGGTGCTTATTTCTGGAGTGCTGATGCAATTCTACTCAAGAGTAAGAAACTAAGCGAAATAAAGCCACAGAACGCTTATTTGCCTTCTAGCTATGCATTCTGACACTCCAACAATGTGTTCTGCCTCAATTTGGCTCATTTTACAAAGATGCTTATTTCTGGAGTGCAGATGCATTTCTACTCAAGAGTAAGCAACTAAGCGAAATAAAGCCATAGAACGCTTATTTGCCTTCTATCTATGCATTCTGACACTCCAACAATGTGTTCTGCTCCAATTTGGCGCATTTTACAAAGGTGCTTATTTCTGGAGTGCTGATGCATTTCTACTCAAGAGTAAGCAACTAAGGGAAATAAAGCCATAGAACGCTTATTTGCCTTCTATCTATGCATTCTGACCCTCCAACAATGTGTTCTGCTTCAATTTGTCTCATTTTACACAGGTGCTTATTTCTGGAGTGAATATGCAGTTCTACTCAAGAGTAAGCAACTAAGCGAAATAAAGCCATAGAACGCTTATTTGCCTTCTATCTATGCATTCTGACACTCCAACAATGTGTTCTGCTTCAATTTGGCTCATTTTACAAAGGTGCTTATTTCTGGAGTGAATATGCAGTTCTACTCAAGAGTAAGCAACTAAGCGAAATAAAGACATAAAACGCTTATTAGCCTTCTATCTATGCATTCTGACACTCCAACAATGTGTTCTGCTTCAATTTGGCGCATTTTACAAAGGTACTTATTTCTGGAGTGAACATGCAATTCTACTCAAGAGTAAGCAACTAAGCGAAATAAAGCAACAGAACGCTTATTTGCCTTCTATCTATGCATTCTGACACTCCAACAATGTGTTCTGCTTCAATTTTGCTCATTTTACAAAGGTGCTTATTTCTGGAGTGACTATGCAGTTCTACTCAAGAGTAAGCAACTAAGCGAAATAAAGCCATAGAACGCTTATTTGCCTTCTATCTATGCATTCTGACACTCCAACAATGTGTTCTGCTTCAATTTGGCTCATTTTACAAAGGTGCTAATTCCTGGAGTGAACATGCAGTTCTACTCAAGAGTAAGCAACTGAGCGAAATAAAGCCATAGAACGCTTATTTGCCTTCTATCTATGCATTCTGACACTCCAACAATGTGTTCTGCTCCAATTTGGCGCATTTTACAAAGGTACTTATTTCTGGAGTGAACATGCAATTCTACTCAAGAGTAAGCAACTGAGCGAAATAAAGCAACAGAACGCTTATTTGCCTTCTATCTATGCATTCTGACACTCCAACAATGTGTTCTGCTTCAATTTGGCTCATTTTACAAAGGTACTTATTTCTGGAGTGAACATGCAGTTCTACTCAAGAGTAAGCAACTAAGCGAAATGAACCTATAGAACGCTTATTTGCCTTCTATCTACGCATTCTGAAACTCCAACAATGTGTTCTGCTTCAATTTGGCTCATTTTACAAATATGTTTATTTCTGGAGTGAACATGCAGTTCTACTCAAGAGTAAGCAACTAAGCGAAATAAAGCTATAGAACGCTTTTTTGCTTTCTATCTACGCATTCTGACACTCCAACAATGTGTTCTGCTTCAGTTTCGCTCATTTTACAAAGGTGCTTATTTCTAGAGTGCAGATGCATTTCTACTCAAGAGTAAGCCACTAGGCGAAATAAAGCCCTAGAAGGCTAATTTGCCTTCTATCTACACATTCTGACACTCCAACAATGTCTTCTGCTTCAATTTGGATCATTTTACGAAGATGCTTACTTCTGGAGTGAACATGCAGTTCTACTCAAGAGTAAGCAACTAAACGAAATAAACCTATAGAACGCTTTTTTGCCTTCTGTCTATGCATTCTGATACTCCAACAATTTGTTCTGCTTCAATTTGGCTGATTTTACAAAGATGCTTATTTCTGGAGTGCAGATGCATTTCTACTCAAGAGTAAGCAACTAAGCGAAATAAAGCCATAGAACGCTTATTTGCCTTCTATCTATGCATTCTGACACTCCAACAATGTGTTCTGCTCCAATTTGGCACATTTTACAAAGGTGCTTATTTCTGGAGTGCTGATGCAATTCTACTCAAGAGTAAGAAACTAAGCGAAATAAAGCCACAGAACGCTTATTTGCCTTCTAGCTATGCATTCTGACACTCCAACAATGTGTTCTGCCTCAATTTGGCTCATTTTACAAAGATGCTTATTTCTGGAGTGCAGATGCATTTCTACTCAAGAGTAAGCAACTAAGCGAAATAAAGCCATAGAACGCTTATTTGCCTTCTATCCCTGCATTCTGACACTCCAACAATGTGTTCTGCTCCAATTTGGCGCATTTTACAAAGGTGCTTATTTCTGGAGTGCTGATGCATTTCTACTCAAGAGTAAGCAACTAAGGGAAATAAAGCCATAGAACGCTTATTTGCCTTCTATCTATGCATTCTGACACTCCAACAATGTGTTCTGCTCCAATTTGGCGCATTTTACAAAGGTTGCTTATTTCTGGAGTGCTGATGCATTACTACTCAAGAGGAAGCAACTAAGCGAAATAAAGCCACAGAACGCTTATTTGCCTTCTATCTATGCATTCTGACCCTCCAACAATGTGTTCTGCTTCAATTTGTCTCATTTTACACAGGTGCTTATTTCTGGAGTGAATATGCAGTTCTACTCAAGAGTAAGCAACTAAGCGAAATAAAGCCATAGAACGCTTATTTGCCTTCTATCTATGCATTCTGACACTCCAACAATGTGTTCTGCTTCAATTTGGCTCATTTTACAAAGGTGCTTATTTCTGGAGTGAATATGCAGTTCTACTCAAGAGTAAGCAACTAAGCGAAATAAAGCCATAGAACGCTTATTTGCCTTCTATCTATGCATTCTGACACTCCAACAATGTGTTCTGCTTCAATTTGGCGCATTTTACAAAGGTACTTATTTCTGGAGTGAACATGCAATTCTACTCAAGAGTAAGCAACTAAGCGAAATAAAGCAACAGAACGCTTATTTGCCTTCTATCTATGCATTCTGACACTCCAACAATGTGTTCTGCTTCAATTTGGCTCATTTTACAAAGGTGCTAATTCCTGGAGTGAACATGCAGTTCTACTCAAGAGAAAGCAACTAAGCGAAATAAAGCCATAGAACGCTTATTTGCCTTCTATCTATGCATTCTGACACTCCAACAATGTGTTCTGCTCCAATTTGGCGCATTTTACAAAGGTACTTATTTCTGGAGTGAACATGCAGTTCTACTCAAGAGTAACAACTAAGCGAAATGAACCTATAGAACGCTTATTTGCCTTCTATCTACGCATTCTGACACTCCAACAATGTGTTCTGCTTCAATTTGGCTTATTTTACAAATATGTTTATTTCTGGAGTGACTATGCAGTTCTACTCAAGAGTAAGCAACTAAGCGAAATAAAACTATAGAACACTTATTTGCCTTCTATCTATGCATTCTGACACTCCAACAATGTGTTCTGCTTCAATTTGGCTCATTTTACAAAGGTGCTAATTCCTGGAGTGAACATGCAGTTCTACTCAAGAGTAAGCAACTAAGCGAAATAAAGCCATAGAACGCTTATTTGCCTTCTATCTATGCATTCTGACACTCCAACAATGTGTTCTGCTTCAATTTGGCGCATTTTACAAAGGTGCTTATTTCCGGGGTGAACATGCAGTTCTACTCAAGAGTAAGAAACTAAGCGAAATGAACCTATAGAACGCTTATTTGCCTTCAATCTACGCATTCTGACACTCCAATAATGTGTTCTGCTTCAATTTGGCTCATTTTACAAATATGTTTATTTCTGGAGTGAACATGCAGTTCTACTCAAGAGTAAGCAACTAAGCGAAATAAAGCTATAGAATGCTTTTTTGCTTTCTATCTATGCATTCTGACACTCCAACAATGTGTTCTGCTCCAATTTGGCGCATTTTACAAAGGTGCTTATTTCTGGAGTGAATATGCAGTTCTACTCAAAGTAAGCAACTAAGCGAAATAAAGCCACAGAACGCTTATTTGCCTTCTAGCTATGCATTCTGACACTCCAACAATGTGTTCTGCCTCAATTTGGCTCATTTTACAAAGGTGCTTATTTCTAGAGTGCAGATGCATTTCTACTCAAGAGTAAGCAACTAGGCGAAATAAAGCCCTAGAACGCTAATTTGCCTTCTAACTACACATTCTGACACTCCAACAATGTCTTCTGCTTCAATTTGGATCATTTTACGAAGATGCTTATTTCTGGAGTGAACATGCAGTTCTACTCAAGAGTAAGCAACTAAGCGAAATAAAGCCATAGAACGCTTATTTGCCTTCTATCTATGCATTCTGACACTCCAACAATGTGTTCTCCTCCAATTTGGCGCATTTTATAAAGGTGCTTATTTCTGGAGTGCTGATGCAATTCTACTCAAGAGTAAGCAACTAAGCGAAATAAAGCCACAGAACGCTTATTTGCCTTCTAGCTATGCATTCTGACACTCCAACAATGTGTTCTGCCTCAATTTGGCTCATTTTACAAAGATGCTTATTTCTGGAGTGCAGATGCATTTCTACTCAAGAGTAAGCAACTAAGCGAAATAAAGCCATAGAATGCTAATTTGCCTTCTATCTATGCATTCTGACACTCCAACAATGTCTTCTGCTTCAATTTGACTCATTTTACAAAGGTGCTTATTTCTGGAGTGAACATGCAGTTCTACTCAAGAGTAAGCAACTAAGCGAAATAAAGCCATGGAACGCTTATTTGCCTTCTCTCTATGCATTCTGACACTCCAACAATGTGTCCTGCTTCAATTTGACTCATTTTACAAAGGTGCTCATTTCTTGAGTGAATATGCAGTTCTACTCAAGAGTAAGCAACTAAGCGAAATCAAGCCATGGAACGCTTTTTTGCCTTCTATCTATGCATTCTGACACTCCAACAATGTGTTCTGCTTCAATTTGACTCATTTTACAAAGGTGCTTATTCCTGGAGTGAATATGCAGTTCTACTCAAGAGTAAGCAACTAAGCGAAATAAAGCCATGGAATGCTTATTTGCCTTCTATCTATGCATTCTGACACTCCAACAATGTGTCCTGCTTCAATTTGACTCATTTTACAAAGGTGCTCATTTCTTGAGTGAATATGCAGTTCTACTCAAGAGTAAGCAACTAAGCGAAATAAAGCCATGGAACGCTTATTTGCCTTCTATCTATGCATTCTGACACTCCAACAATGTGTTCTGCTTCAATTTGACTCATTTTACAAAGGTGCTTATTCCTGGAGTGAATATGCAGTTCTACTCAAGAGTAAGCAACTAAGCGAAATCAAGCCATGGAACGCTTATTTGCCTTCTATCTAGGCATTCTGACACTCCAACAATGTGTTCTGCTTCAATTTGTCTCATTTTACAAAGATGCTTATTCCTGGAGTGAATATGCAGTTCTACTCAAGAGTAAGCAACTAAGCGAAATAAAGCCATGGAACGCTTATTTGCCTTCTATCCCTGCATTCTGACACTCCAACAATGTGTTCTGCTTCAATTTGACTCATTTTACAAAGGTACTTATTCCTGGAGTGAATATGCAGTTTTACTCTAGAGTAAGCAACTAAGCGAAATAAAGCCATGGAACGCTTATTTGCCTTCTATCTATGCATTCTGACACTCCAACAATGTTTTCTGCTTCAATTTGGGTCATTTCACAAAGGTGCTCATTTCTAGAGTGAATAAGCAGTTCTACTCAAGAGTAAGCAACTAAGCGAAATAAAGTCATGGAACGCTTATTTGCCTTCTATCTATGCATTCTGACACTCCAACAATGTGTTCTGCTTCAATTTGACTCATTTTACAAAGGTGCTTATTCCTGGAGTGAATATGCAGTTCTACTCAAGAGTAAGCAACTAAGCGAAATAAAGCCATGGAACGCTTATTTGCCTTCTATCTATGCATTCTGACACTCCAACAATGTGTTCTGCTCCAATTTGGCGCATTTTACAAAGGTACTCATTTCTGGAGTGAACATGCAGTTCTACTCAAGAGTAAGCAACTAAGCGAAATGAACCTATAGAACGCTTATTTGCCTTCTATCTACGCATTCTGACACTCCAACAATGTGTTCTGCTTCAATTTGGCGCATTTTACAAAGGTGCTTATTTCCGGGTGAACATGCAGTTCTACTCAAGAGTAAGAAACTAAGCGAAATGAACCTATAGAATGCTTATTTGCCTTCTATCCCTGCATTCTGACACTCCAACAATGTGTTCTGCTTCAATTTGACTCATTTTACAAATATGTTTATTTCTGGAGTGAACATGCAGTTCTACTCAAGAGTAAGCAACTAAGCGAAATAAAGCTATAGAACGCTTTTTTGCTTTCTATCTACGCATTCTGACACTCCAACAATGTGTTCTGCTTCAATTTGGCTCATTTTACAAAGGGGCTTATTTCTAGAGTGCAGATGCATTTCTACTCAAGAGTAAGCAACTAAGCGAAATAAAGCCCTAGAACGCTAATTTGCCTTCTATCTACACATTCTGACACTCCAACAATGTCTTCTGCTTCAATTTGGCTCATTTTACAAAGGTGCTTATTTCTGGAGTGACTATGCAGTTCTACTCAAGAGTAAGCAACTAAGCGAAATAAAACTATAGAACACTTATTTGCCTTCTATCTATGCATTCTGACACTCCAACAATGTGTTCTGCTTCAATTTGGCTCATTTTACAAAGGTGCTAATTCCTGGACTGAACATGCAGTTCTACTCAAGAGTAAGCAACTAAGCGAAATAAAGCCATAGAACGCTTATTTGCCTTCTATCTATGCATTCTGACACTCCAACAATGTGTTCTGCTCCAATTTGGCGCATTTTACAAAGGTACTTATTTCTGGAGTGAACATGCAGTTCTACTCAAGAGTAAGCAACTAAGCGAAATGAACCTATAGAACGCTTATTTGCCTTCTATCTACGCATTCTGACACTCCAACAATGTGTTCTGCTTCAATTTGGCGCATTTTACAAAGGTGCTTATTTCCGGGGTGAACATGCAGTTCTACTCAAGAGTAAGCAACTAAGCGAAATAAAGCTATAGAACGCTTTTTTGCTTTCTATCTACGCATTCTGACACTCCAACAATGTGTTCTGCTCCAATTTGACTCATTTTACAAAGGTGCTTATTCCTGGAGTGAATATGCAGTTCTACTCAAGAGTAAGCAACTAAGCGAAATAAAGCCATGGAACGCTTATTTGCCTTCTATCTATGCATTCTGACACTCCAACAATGTGTTCTGCTCCAATTTGGCGCATTTTACAAAGGTACTCATTTCTGGAGTGAACATGCAGTTCTACTCAAGAGTAAGCAACTAAGCGAAATGAACCTATAGAACGCTTATTTGCCTTCTATCTACGCATTCTGACACTCCAACAATGTGTTCTGCTTCAATTTGGCGCATTTTACAAAGGTGCTTATTTCCGGGTGAACATGCAGTTCTACTCAAGAGTAAGAAACTAAGCGAAATGAACCTATAGAATGCTTATTTGCCTTCTATCCCTGCATTCTGACACTCCAACAATGTGTTCTGCTTCAATTTGACTCATTTTACAAATATGTTTATTTCTGGAGTGAACATGCAGTTCTACTCAAGAGTAAGCAACTAAGCGAAATAAAGCTATAGAACGCTTTTTTGCTTTCTATCTACGCATTCTGACACTCCAACAATGTGTTCTGCTTCAATTTGGCTCATTTTACAAAGGGGCTTATTTCTAGAGTGCAGATGCATTTCTACTCAAGAGTAAGCAACTAAGCGAAATAAAGCCCTAGAACGCTAATTTGCCTTCTATCTACACATTCTGACACTCCAACAATGTCTTCTGCTTCAATTTGGCTCATTTTACAAAGGTGCTTATTTCTGGAGTGACTATGCAGTTCTACTCAAGAGTAAGCAACTAAGCGAAATAAAACTATAGAACACTTATTTGCCTTCTATCTATGCATTCTGACACTCCAACAATGTGTTCTGCTTCAATTTGGCTCATTTTACAAAGGTGCTAATTCCTGGACTGAACATGCAGTTCTACTCAAGAGTAAGCAACTAAGCGAAATAAAGCCATAGAACGCTTATTTGCCTTCTATCTATGCATTCTGACACTCCAACAATGTGTTCTGCTCCAATTTGGCGCATTTTACAAAGGTACTTATTTCTGGAGTGAACATGCAGTTCTACTCAAGAGTAAGCAACTAAGCGAAATGAACCTATAGAACGCTTATTTGCCTTCTATCTACGCATTCTGACACTCCAACAATGTGTTCTGCTTCAATTTGGCGCATTTTACAAAGGTGCTTATTTCCGGGGTGAACATGCAGTTCTACTCAAGAGTAAGCAACTAAGCGAAATAAAGCTATAGAACGCTTTTTTGCTTTCTATCTACGCATTCTGACACTCCAACAATGTGTTCTGCTCCAATTTGGCGCATTTTACAAAGGTGCTTATTTCTGGAGTGAATATGCAGTTCTACTCAAGAGTAAGCAACTAAGCGAAATAAAGCCATAGAACGCTTATTTGCCTTCTATCTATGCATTCTGACACTCCAACAATGTGTTCTGCTTCAATTTGGCTCATTTTACAAAGGTGCTTATTTCTGGAGTGAATATGCAGTTCTACTCAAGAGTAAGCAACTAAGCGAAATAAAGACATAAAACGCTTATTAGCCTTCTATCTATGCATTCTGACACTCCAACAATGTGTTCTGCTTCAATTTGGCGCATTTTACAAAGGTACTTATTTCTGGAGTGAACATGCAATTCTACTCAAGAGTAAGCAACTAAGCGAAATAAATCAACAGAACGCTTATTTGCCTTCTATCTATGCATTCTGACACTCCAACAATGTGTTCTGCTTCAATTTGGCTCATTTTACAAAGGTGCTAATTCCTGGAGTGAACATGCAGTTCTACTCAAGAGTAAGCAACTAAGCGAAATAAAGCCATAGAACGCTTATTTGCCTTCTATCTATGCATTCTGACACTCCAACAATGTGTTCTGCTCCAATTTGGCGCATTTTACAAAGGTACTTATTTCTGGAGTGAACATGCAGTTCTACTCAAGAGTAACAACTAAGCGAAATGAACCTATAGAACGCTTATTTGCCTTCTATCTACGCATTCTGACACTCCAACAATGTGTTCTGCTTCAATTTGGCTTATTTTACAAATATGTTTATTTCTGGAGTGACTATGCAGTTCTACTCAAGAGTAAGCAACTAAGCGAAATAAAACTATAGAACACTTATTTGCCTTCTATCTATGCATTCTGACACTCCAACAATGTGTTCTGCTTCAATTTGGCTCATTTTACAAAGGTGCTAATTCCTGGAGTGAACATGCAGTTCTACTCAAGAGTAAGCAACTAAGCGAAATAAAGCCATAGAACGCTTATTTGCCTTCTATCTATGCATTCTGACACTCCAACAATGTGTTCTGCTTCAATTTGGCGCATTTTACAAAGGTGCTTATTTCCGGGGTGAACATGCAGTTCTACTCAAGAGTAAGAAACTAAGCGAAATGAACCTATAGAACGCTTATTTGCCTTCAATCTACGCATTCTGACACTCCAATAATGTGTTCTGCTTCAATTTGGCTCATTTTACAAATATGTTTATTTCTGGAGTGAACATGCAGTTCTACTCAAGAGTAAGCAACTAAGCGAAATAAAGCTATAGAATGCTTTTTTGCTTTCTATCTATGCATTCTGACACTCCAACAATGTGTTCTGCTCCAATTTGGCGCATTTTACAAAGGTGCTTATTTCTGGAGTGAATATGCAGTTCTACTCAAAGTAAGCAACTAAGCGAAATAAAGCCACAGAACGCTTATTTGCCTTCTAGCTATGCATTCTGACACTCCAACAATGTGTTCTGCCTCAATTTGGCTCATTTTACAAAGGTGCTTATTTCTAGAGTGCAGATGCATTTCTACTCAAGAGTAAGCAACTAGGCGAAATAAAGCCCTAGAACGCTAATTTGCCTTCTAACTACACATTCTGACACTCCAACAATGTCTTCTGCTTCAATTTGGATCATTTTACGAAGATGCTTATTTCTGGAGTGAACATGCAGTTCTACTCAAGAGTAAGCAACTAAGCGAAATAAAGCCATAGAACGCTTATTTGCCTTCTATCTATGCATTCTGACACTCCAACAATGTGTTCTCCTCCAATTTGGCGCATTTTATAAAGGTGCTTATTTCTGGAGTGCTGATGCAATTCTACTCAAGAGTAAGCAACTAAGCGAAATAAAGCCACAGAACGCTTATTTGCCTTCTAGCTATGCATTCTGACACTCCAACAATGTGTTCTGCCTCAATTTGGCTCATTTTACAAAGATACTTATTTCTGGAGTGCAGATGCATTTCTACTCAAGAGTAAGCAACTAAGCGAAATAAAGCCATAGAATGCTAATTTGCCTTCTATCTATGCATTCTGACACTCCAACAATGTCTTCTGCTTCAATTTGACTCATTTTACAAAGGTGCTTATTTCTGGAGTGAACATGCAGTTCTACTCAAGAGTAAGCAACTAAGCGAAATAAAGCCATGGAACGCTTATTTGCCTTCTCTCTATGCATTCTGACACTCCAACAATGTGTCCTGCTTCAATTTGACTCATTTTACAAAGGTGCTCATTTCTTGAGTGAATATGCAGTTCTACTCAAGAGTAAGCAACTAAGCGAAATCAAGCCATGGAACGCTTTTTTGCCTTCTATCTATGCATTCTGACACTCCAACAATGTGTTCTGCTTCAATTTGACTCATTTTACAAAGGTGCTTATTCCTGGAGTGAATATGCAGTTCTACTCAAGAGTAAGCAACTAAGCGAAATAAAGCCATGGAATGCTTATTTGCCTTCTATCTATGCATTCTGACACTCCAACAATGTGTCCTGCTTCAATTTGACTCATTTTACAAAGGTGCTCATTTCTTGAGTGAATATGCAGTTCTACTCAAGAGTAAGCAACTAAGCGAAATAAAGCCATGGAACGCTTATTTGCCTTCTATCTATGCATTCTGACACTCCAACAATGTGTTCTGCTTCAATTTGACTCATTTTACAAAGGTGCTTATTCCTGGAGTGAATATGCAGTTCTACTCAAGAGTAAGCAACTAAGCGAAATCAAGCCATGGAACGCTTATTTGCCTTCTATCTAGGCATTCTGACACTCCAACAATGTGTTCTGCTTCAATTTGTCTCATTTTACAAAGATGCTTATTCCTGGAGTGAATATGCAGTTCTACTCAAGAGTAAGCAACTAAGCGAAATAAAGCCATGGAACGCTTATTTGCCTTCTATCCCTGCATTCTGACACTCCAACAATGTGTTCTGCTTCAATTTGACTCATTTTACAAAGGTACTTATTCCTGGAGTGAATATGCAGTTTTACTCTAGAGTAAGCAACTAAGCGAAATAAAGCCATGGAACGCTTATTTGCCTTCTATCTATGCATTCTGACACTCCAACAATGTTTTCTGCTTCAATTTGGGTCATTTCACAAAGGTGCTCATTTCTAGAGTGAATAAGCAGTTCTACTCAAGAGTAAGCAACTAAGCGAAATAAAGTCATGGAACGCTTATTTGCCTTCTATCTATGCATTCTGACACTCCAACAATGTGTTCTGCTTCAATTTGACTCATTTTACAAAGGTGCTTATTCCTGGAGTGAATATGCAGTTCTACTCAAGAGTAAGCAACTAAGCGAAATAAAGCCATGGAACGCTTATTTGCCTTCTATCTATGCATTCTGACACTCCAACAATGTGTTCTGCTCCAATTTGGCGCATTTTACAAAGGTACTCATTTCTGGAGTGAACATGCAGTTCTACTCAAGAGTAAGCAACTAAGCGAAATGAACCTATAGAACGCTTATTTGCCTTCTATCTACGCATTCTGACACTCCAACAATGTGTTCTGCTTCAATTTGGCGCATTTTACAAAGGTGCTTATTTCCGGGTGAACATGCAGTTCTACTCAAGAGTAAGAAACTAAGCGAAATGAACCTATAGAATGCTTATTTGCCTTCTATCCCTGCATTCTGACACTCCAACAATGTGTTCTGCTTCAATTTGACTCATTTTACAAATATGTTTATTTCTGGAGTGAACATGCAGTTCTACTCAAGAGTAAGCAACTAAGCGAAATAAAGCTATAGAACGCTTTTTTGCTTTCTATCTACGCATTCTGACACTCCAACAATGTGTTCTGCTTCAATTTGGCTCATTTTACAAAGGGGCTTATTTCTAGAGTGCAGATGCATTTCTACTCAAGAGTAAGCAACTAAGCGAAATAAAGCCCTAGAACGCTAATTTGCCTTCTATCTACACATTCTGACACTCCAACAATGTCTTCTGCTTCAATTTGGCTCATTTTACAAAGGTGCTTATTTCTGGAGTGACTATGCAGTTCTACTCAAGAGTAAGCAACTAAGCGAAATAAAACTATAGAACACTTATTTGCCTTCTATCTATGCATTCTGACACTCCAACAATGTGTTCTGCTTCAATTTGGCTCATTTTACAAAGGTGCTAATTCCTGGACTGAACATGCAGTTCTACTCAAGAGTAAGCAACTAAGCGAAATAAAGCCATAGAACGCTTATTTGCCTTCTATCTATGCATTCTGACACTCCAACAATGTGTTCTGCTCCAATTTGGCGCATTTTACAAAGGTACTTATTTCTGGAGTGAACATGCAGTTCTACTCAAGAGTAAGCAACTAAGCGAAATGAACCTATAGAACGCTTATTTGCCTTCTATCTACGCATTCTGACACTCCAACAATGTGTTCTGCTTCAATTTGGCGCATTTTACAAAGGTGCTTATTTCCGGGGTGAACATGCAGTTCTACTCAAGAGTAAGCAACTAAGCGAAATAAAGCTATAGAACGCTTTTTTGCTTTCTATCTACGCATTCTGACACTCCAACAATGTGTTCTGCTCCAATTTGACTCATTTTACAAAGGTGCTTATTCCTGGAGTGAATATGCAGTTCTACTCAAGAGTAAGCAACTAAGCGAAATAAAGCCATGGAACGCTTATTTGCCTTCTATCTATGCATTCTGACACTCCAACAATGTGTTCTGCTCCAATTTGGCGCATTTTACAAAGGTACTCATTTCTGGAGTGAACATGCAGTTCTACTCAAGAGTAAGCAACTAAGCGAAATGAACCTATAGAACGCTTATTTGCCTTCTATCTACGCATTCTGACACTCCAACAATGTGTTCTGCTTCAATTTGGCGCATTTTACAAAGGTGCTTATTTCCGGGTGAACATGCAGTTCTACTCAAGAGTAAGAAACTAAGCGAAATGAACCTATAGAATGCTTATTTGCCTTCTATCCCTGCATTCTGACACTCCAACAATGTGTTCTGCTTCAATTTGACTCATTTTACAAATATGTTTATTTCTGGAGTGAACATGCAGTTCTACTCAAGAGTAAGCAACTAAGCGAAATAAAGCTATAGAACGCTTTTTTGCTTTCTATCTACGCATTCTGACACTCCAACAATGTGTTCTGCTTCAATTTGGCTCATTTTACAAAGGGGCTTATTTCTAGAGTGCAGATGCATTTCTACTCAAGAGTAAGCAACTAAGCGAAATAAAGCCCTAGAACGCTAATTTGCCTTCTATCTACACATTCTGACACTCCAACAATGTCTTCTGCTTCAATTTGGCTCATTTTACAAAGGTGCTTATTTCTGGAGTGACTATGCAGTTCTACTCAAGAGTAAGCAACTAAGCGAAATAAAACTATAGAACACTTATTTGCCTTCTATCTATGCATTCTGACACTCCAACAATGTGTTCTGCTTCAATTTGGCTCATTTTACAAAGGTGCTAATTCCTGGACTGAACATGCAGTTCTACTCAAGAGTAAGCAACTAAGCGAAATAAAGCCATAGAACGCTTATTTGCCTTCTATCTATGCATTCTGACACTCCAACAATGTGTTCTGCTCCAATTTGGCGCATTTTACAAAGGTACTTATTTCTGGAGTGAACATGCAGTTCTACTCAAGAGTAAGCAACTAAGCGAAATGAACCTATAGAACGCTTATTTGCCTTCTATCTACGCATTCTGACACTCCAACAATGTGTTCTGCTTCAATTTGGCGCATTTTACAAAGGTGCTTATTTCCGGGGTGAACATGCAGTTCTACTCAAGAGTAAGCAACTAAGCGAAATAAAGCTATAGAACGCTTTTTTGCTTTCTATCTACGCATTCTGACACTCCAACAATGTGTTCTGCTCCAATTTGGCGCATTTTACAAAGGTGCTTATTTCTGGAGTGAATATGCAGTTCTACTCAAAGTAAGCAACTAAGCGAAATAAAGCCACAGAACGCTTATTTGCCTTCTAGCTATGCATTCTGACACTCCAACAATGTGTTCTGCCTCAATTTGGCTCATTTTACAAAGGTGCTTATTTCTAGAGTGCAGATGCATTTCTACTCAAGAGTAAGCAACTAGGCGAAATAAAGCCCTAGAACGCTAATTTGCCTTCTATCTACACATTCTGACACTCCAACAATGTCTTCTGCTTCAATTTGGATCATTTTACGAAGATGCTTATTTCTGGAGTGAACATGCAGTTCTACTCAAGAGTAAGGAACTAAGCGAAATAAAGCCATAGAACGCTTATTTGCCTTCTATCTATGCATTCTGACACTCCAACAATGTGTTCTGCTCCAATTTGGCGCATTTTATAAAGGTGCTTATTTCTGGAGTGCTGATGCAATTCTACTCAAGAGTAAGCAACTAAGCGAAATAAAGCCACAGAACGCTTATTTGCCTTCTAGCTATGCATTCTGACACTCCAACAATGTGTTCTGCCTCAATTTGGCTCATTTTACAAAGGTGCTTATTTCTAGAGTGCAGATGTATTTCTACTCAAGAGTAAGCAACTAGGCGAAATAAAGCCCTAGAACGCTAATTTGCCTTCTATCTACACATTCTGACACTCCAACAATGTCTTCTGCTTCAATTTGGATCATTTTACAAAGGTGCTTATTTCTGGAGTGACTATGCAGTTCTACTCAAGAGTAAGCAACTAAGCGAAATAAAACTATAGAACACTTATTTGCCTTCTATCTATGCATTCTGACACTCCAACAATGTGTTCTGCTTCAATTTGGCTCATTTTACAAAGGTGCTAATTCCTGGAGTGAACATGCAGTTCTACTCAAGAGTAAGCAACTAAGCGAAATAAAGCCATAGAACGCTTATTTGCCTTCTATCTATGCATTCTGACACTCCAACAATGTGTTCTGCTCCAATTTGGCTCATTTTACAAAGGTGCTTATTTCCGGGGTGAACATGCAGTTCTACTCAAGAGTAAGAAACTAAGCGAAATGAACCTATAGAACGCTTATTTGCCTTCTATCTACGCATTCTGACACTCCAACAATGTGTTCTGCTTCAATTTGGCTCATTTTACAAATATGTTTATTTCTGGAGTGAACATGCAGTTCTACTCAAGAGTAAGCAACTAAGCGAAATAAAGCTATAGAACGCTTTTTTGCTTTCTATCTACGCATTCTGACACTCCAACAATGTGTTCTGCTTCAATTTGGCTCATTTTACAAAGGTGCTTATTTCTAGAGTGCAGATGCCTTTCTACTCAAGAGTAAGCAACTAGGCGAAATAAAGCCCTAGAACGCTAATTTGCCTTCTATCTACACATTCTGACACTCCAACAATGTCTTCTGCTTCAATTTGGCTCATTTTACAAAGGTGCTTATTTCTGGAGTGACTATGCAGTTCTACTCAAGAGTAAGCAACTAAGCGAAATAAAACTATAGAACACTTATTTGCCTTCTATCTATGCATTCTGACACTCCAACAATGTGTTCTGCTTCAATTTGGCTCATTTTACTTTTTTTTAATAATTATTTATTAAATTTTCCAAAATAAACACATTTAAAACATTATACAAGACAAACAAACACATAAACAAACATTCAAAAATACAAACATCCCAAAAAACATGCTCCGCCGAGCTTGACTTCCCTCCCTCCCCTCAAAAGGTTTTCTAATCAGTTCTTATCTCGCAGTTCCTTTGTATCTAATCTTTAGGGTCAATTCGTAGGATTTATTTCACGCCTGCAAGTGTCTTTAAACCTTTACAGTTCATTTCCATATAGTCCACAAATTTACTCCAATCCCTTAGAAACCTTGTCTCCCTCTGGTTTCGAATCCTGCTAGTCAGTCTCGCTAATTCTGCATATTCAATCATCTTTGTCTGCCAGTCTCCAATTGTCGGTAAGTCCTGGGTTTTCCATTTTTGGGCTAATAATGTCCTCGCCGCGGTTGTCGCATATAAGAAAAGGGTACTATCCTCCCTAGTTATCTCTTGGCCTATCAGTCCTAACAGAAAGGCCTCTGGTCTTTTGGGAAAAGTATATTTAAATATCTTTTTCAGTTCGTTATATATCATTTCCCAATATCCTTTAACCTTTTCACATTTCCACCACATATGATAAAAGTCCCCTTCCTTTTCATTACATTTCCAGCACATTCTGTTACTCATTCTATACATTTTCGCTTATTTCACTGGAGTTAAGTGCCATCTATACATCATCTTCCAAACATTCTCTTTCAAAGCAGTACATGCTGTAAATTTTATTGTTTGGTTCCATAATTTCAACCACGCATCATATTCAATATTATGCCCAAAATCCTTAGCCCATTTTATCATTACCTCTTTCGTCAACTCATCTTTAGTATACCACTCTACCAGCAAGTTATACATTTTGGACAACAATTTTACTCTGCCCCCAAGCAACTCTGTTTGAAATTTGGACCTTCTCTCCTCAAAACCAATTTTTTTATCTTGCACAAATACATCATTAATTTGATGATATTGCAACCAACTCGTCAAATATACTTTCACCTCTTCATACGGTTTCAGTTTCCAACCTTGTTCCGATTGTCTTAGAAAATTTTCATATGTTGGTCTCTCACCTTCCATATTCACTTTTTTCACTATGATCACTTCCATTGGTGAGATCCAATGAGATCCTCTAACAAGGCTTTATTTCTTTCCCATACTTCAAATAACGATCTTCTTATAACATGGTTCGTAAATCCTTTATGGGTTTTTTTCTTATCATACCATAGATATGAATGCCAACCTGCTCTGTTGTCAAATCCCTCCAAGTCCAACAAGTCCGTATTTTCCAATGTTATCCATTCTTTTATCCAACAGAGACATGACGCTTCAAAGTATAATTTCAAGTCTGGCATGGAGAATCCGCCTCTTTCGGTCTTGTCTACCAATATTTTATATTTTATTCTTGGTTTCTTCCCCTGCCAGACAAATCTTTGTAAATCTTTTTGCCATTCCTTGAATTGTCTTGTCCCCTTTATAATAGGTATTGTTTGAAACAAGAATAACATTTTGGGCAATACGTTCATCTTAACAGCTGCAATTCTACCAAGGAATGACAACTTCCTCCTATTCCATATCTCTAAATCTTTCTTCATTTCTTTCCATACCAATTCATAATTATCATTAAACAAATTTATATTTTTGGTTGTCATCCATATTCCAAGGTATTGTACCTTTTTTACGATCGCAATACCATATCTTTGCTGCAAATCTTCCTTCTCTTCTTTACCAAAATTTTTTATCATCATTTTCGTCTTTTGTTTATTCATTTTAAATCCTGCCAATTGTCCAAATTCTTCAATCACTTCTATCACTTCAGCAACACTTTCTTTGGGGTTCTCTAAAGTTACAACTACATCATCTGCAAATGCTTTCAGTTTGAATTCTTTCGCACCTAATTTAATTCCTTTGATGGATTGTTTTTCTCTAATTCTGTTTAGTAGCACTTCCAAGACCGTAATGAACAATAACGGGGACAACGGGCATCCCTGTCTGGTCCCCTTTGTGATTTCAAATTCATCTGTCAAAACATTATTTACTATCAATTTTGCTCTTTGTTCCGAATATATTGCTTCAATCCCATTCAGGAAACATCCCCCTACCTTCATCTTTTCCAGGTTCTTTTTCATAAAATGCCAAGATATATTATCAAAAGCTTTCTCTGCATCAATGAACATCAGCGCCGCAGGTTTATCTATCCTAACCTCCAAGAATTCTATCACGTCTATAATATGTCTTACATTATCTTTTAATTGTCGGTTAGGTAGAAAACCTGCTTGGTCTTTATGGATCAAGTCCTTCAAGATCTCTTTCAATCTTGTTGCCATTATATCTGCAAAAAGCTTATAGTCATTATTCAATAATGAAATTGGTCTGTAGTTTTTTACGTCTAAACCATCTGAACCTTGCTTCGGTATCAAAGTTATATAAGCTTCTTTCCATGTGTTTGGGGTCTTTCCTCCTTGAAGTATGTTATTCATTACTTCCACTAATACAGGGATCAACTGTCCATTCAGTACTTTATAATATTTTGCCGATAGTCCATCCGGTCCTGGCGCTTTTCCTTGCTTCATCTTCTTTATCGCATTCTGGATTTCTTGTGCAGTTATTGAGGCATTTAATATATTCTTCTCTTTTTCCATAATTTGCTTTAACTTATGTTTCTCCAAATATTCATTTATCTTTCTAGCATCTTCTTTTCCTTTACTATACAGATTTTTATAATAATTTTGAAAGGCCCTTCTGATTTCTTTTGGATCTTCAATTATTTCTTCCTGAACTTTAATTTTGTTTATTATATTTTGATTTTGTCTTTTCCTCAGTTGCCAGGCCAACCATTTCCCTGTTTTATTTGCCGATTCAAAATTCTTTTGTTTCATCTGCTTTATCTTCCACTCTATTTCCTGATTCACCAACATGGAGAATTGTGTTTGCAACATCTTTATATTATTCTTAATTTGCTGATCGTACGGTTTGTCGATCAGCCTCTTCTCATTCTCCATGAGGTGTCTCAGAATTTCTTCTTTCTTCTTTTCTTTATTTTTCTTTAAATAACTGTTTTTTTGTATTAAATAGCCTCTCATTACTGCTTTACTTGCGTCCCAGACTATATCTATTCCAGTTTCTTTATGCAAATTCCAATGGAAATAATCCTTCAAGATTTCTTTTGCTTTTTCCACAGTTTCTTTATTTTCCAACACTTCTTCATTCATTCTCCATCTAAAGGAATTCTGTTCTTTCCCTCTCATCTCCAAGAATACTGGATTGTGGTCCGACAATGTCCGTGGCGTTATTTCACTTTTTGTTGTCCTGGGTACTAATTCTTTAGAAATCCACATATGATCAATTCTTCCCGAACTTTGGTTTGGTTCTGAAAAAAAGGTAAATTGTTTCGTCGTCGGGTGTTTCACTCTCCATACATCTACTAGCCCCAGATTTTCCGTAAGTTCAAAGAACGATTTAGGTAATTTTCCATCATGCTTCCTCTTTTTTGTTCTGTCCAATTCAGGTATCGCCACTCCATTAAAATCACCTAACAAGATAATCTTTTGATCCATGTATTCCATTAAATCTTCCTCCAACTTCTTAAAAAATTCTGCCTTGTTTTCATTCGGTGCGTAAATTCCAACCAAAAACATTTTTTCTCCATAAAATGTTATCTGTACAACGATCACTCTTCCCTCTTCGTCTCTCGAGATCAATTTCGGATCCAATTTCTCTTTCACATAAAAGACTACTCCTCTCTTTTTATTAGCAATTGAATTTATAAACTCTTTTCCTAATCCTTTATTGATTAAAATATGACTATGTTTCTTCGCTACATGAGTTTCTTGCAAACAAATCACATCCAGACTCCTTTTCTTCAAAATATGTTCAATCTTATTTCTTTTCTTCTTATCATTTAATCCATTTACATTCCATGACAACACCTTGAGTGTCATGTTCAAATTCTGTTACAAGATCTGATTTAGTCTTGGATGGGTATTTTATTACTATCTTTATCCTCTTCCTCCTCCTCCTCTGGTTTAGATTCTTCCCCCGATTCTCCTTCTTCTTTATCTTCTTCCTCTTCTTCTCTCTTTTTCTCTTTTTTCTTCTTTGGTCTAACGTCTTCTTCTTCTTCCTCCGTCTCTGCAGCCAAAATTGCTAAACTTGGTTCCAACGGCCCCAGGAACTTCTCATATTTCCTTAGAAATTTCCCGATGTCTAACATACTCGTCAATATATGTTTCTTCTCTTTGTAATAGAACATTATTCCTTCGGGATACTCCCACTTATGTTGTACTCCATTCTTCCTCAGTAGAGACACCATTGATTTATACGCGTCCCGTTTGCGAAGGAACCTTCCCGGTATTTCTTTAAAGACGATTATGGGTCTTCCTCCGATAATTAACTTGTTAGTAAAACTTAATTTCAAAATCTCATTCTTCATTTCCATTGAATTGAAGATCACCAAGCAATCTCCTGGTGCCTTTCTTGCTCTGGCTTTGGCCGATTTTACTCTAATCCTAAATGCAGTGACAATGGAGTTACTCACTTCTTCGTCTGATTTCTCCATCCATTTCGCTAGTTCTGCGGTGATTTTTGCTTTAATATCTTCATCTTGTTCCTCTGGTATACCTCTTAATTTCAGATTTAATTGTTTTTGCTTCATTTCCATCATTGCCAAATTATCCAACATCTGTTCATGGGCCTTATCTAATTTATCAACTTTTTCTTTCACCTTATCCGATTGTTTCTTGACATCTCTAATTTCTTTCTGATTTTTCTTCACCGCTTCATCAGTTACTTTGGATCTCACTGTTAAATCCTTTATTTTTGTTGTGAGGTCCCCCACTGCCCCTTCCACCTTTTCAAATTTTTTATCTAGATTATCCTGTACTTCCCCTAACTTCTTTTCCATGCGTTTCTCATTTTGTCTTAATTCATCTTTAATTTTCTGCCATAAAACGTCCAGATCCTTGACTTCTTCTTGCTTTGATCCTCTTCTCTCTGATGGTGTTGCCGATCCTTTTTTCCCATCTTTAATCTCTTTTCCTGCCATTTTTCAAATTATATCTGAAATTATAATTTTATCCTCTAGGTGGCGCTCCTATTTCAAATATTACAAATTTAAAGAGATGTAATACCCCAATGTCCCCCAGGTGGAGCTCTAATACCAAAATTATAAATGCATGCTGTGAGGGACAGGGGATATCGCGAAGTCCCTCCCCTCCTGAGTTCAAGCCCGTCCCCGAGCAAAGGGGAAAGCAGGGAGAGTTCCGATTCCAGTGGGGAAGCAGGAAGTCGTGTCCGAGGCTCAGGCAAGGTAGAGGAGCCAGGGTCCCAGGTGGGACAGGAAGGGGCAAGTAAGGGGGGAAGACCCATCCCCCCAACTCCAGAATTACGCAGGAAGAGGAGGGGCAAGAGGATGGGTCTGCCAAAGCTTTTGTGTTGGAGAAAGACGCGCCAAAAGCCATTAGGAGGTTCTGAAACCGACTGACAACATCGCTCCGTGTAAATAGCAATGACTTGAGCACTGTAAATACGCAGCACCAATAAAAGAATAAAATGCAGAGCTGCGTAGCGTCGTTACTCTGAAGTAGTCCACTCCGGCCACTGTGACAGCAACCTCCTAATCATTTTTGGGCTACTTTGGAGTTGCCGGGATGAGCGTGTCAGAGGCGGAGAAGTGGCGGCAGATCGCTGAGCAAGCCCAGCTAGAACTGCAACAGCTGTCGCTGCAGGCGCAGGGAGAATTGAAGGCAGCTAAAGAGGAGACTAAGAAGGTCCAGGACGACCGGCTACAACTTGCGGAACAGGTGAGAGAGCTCCAGGAAAAAGAGCAGCATTTAAGGGCGGTGGCGGTAGACCTCCAAAACAAGCTGGATGCAGAGAAAAACAAGGCGGGAGGGGCACCCCAAGTCCAAGTGCTGCCAGGAAGGAGAGCCGGGACCCTAGTAAGCAAGTTCAATGGAGACCCGAAGGAGTTTCAGGGCTTTGAGACTGAGATTGTGTATGCTCTTGAGCTGCACCACGATGAGTTCCCTGATGATGAGCACAGAGTAGCGTTTATTGTGGAGCACCTTACAGGGGCGGCCAGGGAGTGGCTAAGACCGTTAATTGCAACAAGGAATCCTTGCATGAAGAATGTCAAACTATTTCTAGAAGGTTTGAAAACGATGTATTCGTCCGATAGTCATATGGACCAGACTAAGGAGGAACTTCATAATTTACGCCAAGGAAATATGACAGTTCGCGCGTATTGGGCGAAATTCACCATGCTGGTGCACAGATTGGGGTGGGATCTGGAGTCTGCCCCAATGCAAGCGGCGTTTTACTTGGGGTTGCATGAGGAGGTGAAGGATGAGCTCTCGAGAGGTCCAAAGCCCAGTAATATGGATCAACTGAGCAAAGCGGCTCTGGCGGTGGGGGTGAGGCAGGAATCCAGATGGAGCGACAAGCAAGCAACGCGCGCAAAGCGGGCTTGGTTCCCACGGTCGCAGGAGAAGCCACTCCCTCAACAACCCTTTCAAGCCACGCCTGGGGCCAGTCAGGACCAGGAACCCATGCAGATTGATAGCGCGCGCGCGCGGGCTTTTCAAACCCCAGCGGCGCCAAGACGCAAGGAGGGAAGGGGTGGGAATTGCTTTCTCTGCAACTCCCCCCAGCATCTCGTCAGAGACTGCCCACATCGCAGGGAGTGGCAAGGAAAGGCGGGAACGGTTGTGCCCTCCCCCACTGACGCAGCACCACAGCAGGGAAACGGGAAAGCCTGGCTGCAGGAGACAAGGGGCGGCAGCCAGGCACAGTCAGCAGACAACAGCCCCAGCCCACCCACCCGCACAGAGAGGAGCAGAGCCAGCCCACCCCTCCCAGAGCAGGAGTGGTTCTAGAAGTGACGCTCACGCTCCCAAATGGCTATCCATTGACGGTCCTCGCCCTAATTGACAGTGGTGCCTCAGCCAACTTCTTCTCGAGAAACTTTGCAGAAGAGCACCAGATCCAGCTTCTGCAGCTGGATTTTCCTCTGCACGTGGCAACCATTGACGGCAGAGAGCTGCTGGGAGGGGCCATCACTCATCAAACCCCCCCCCATGAGAATGACGGTTGGAAGGCACTCAGAGACACTGGCATTCAACGTCACCACCATCTCAGACCCCCCAATCGTTTTGGGCATGAGCTGGCTGGCGCGCCACGACCCCTCCATAAGTTGGCATCAGAGATGCATCACTTTTGGATCGGACTTTTGCCTGGAACATTGCATGCAGCACCAACCAGGGGAGGGGCCTCCGATAGCCACGGTGGCCACCATGCACGTCAAAGGGGGTGAGGCGATACCCAAACCATACTGGGACCTGCAGGAGGTCTTCAGTGAAGCGGAGTCCGACCACCTGCCCCCACACAGGCCTTTTGACTGCCAGATCAACCTGGTGCCTGGGGCAACTATACCCCCAGCCAAGCTGTACGCCATGTCAGACCAGGAACTGGAGGATCTGCGCGCTTTTATCGACAAGAACCTCAAGCGGGGGTTCATCAGAGAAAGCAAGGCAGCAGGGGGCAGCCCGGTCTTCTGGGTGGACAAGAAAGACACGCAACAGCGCCGTCTTGTGGTGGATTTTAGACGGCTGAATTCGGTGACAGAGCCAGTGGCTTTCCCCATGCCCAGAGTGGATGATCTCCTGACAGCGGCACGCAGAGGCAAGATTTTCACCAAGCTAGACCTGAGGGGGGCGTACAACTTGATCAGGATCCGGGAAGGCGATGAGTGGAAAACCACGATGTTCACGCCTCTGGGCTCTTTTGAATATCTGGTGATGCCCTTCGGGTTGCAAGGGGGCTCAGCATGCTTCCAGGCCTTCATGCACCACGTCCTGGGGTCCCTACTCTTCAGGAAATGCTTGGTCTTTCTGGATGACATCCTTATTTACTCCAACGACCCGGTGCAGCACGTGAAGGACGTCAGGGAGGTGTTACAGCGCCTGAAGGAGAACCACCTGTATGTGAAGCTGGAGAAGTGCAAGTTTCACACCAAGGAGGTGGACTTCCTGGGCTACAAGCTGTCAGACAAGGGGCTGGCAATGGACAAGGACAAGGTGCAGACCATCCTGGACTGGCACAGCCCCAGGACGCGCAAAGATGCCCAACGCCTACTAGGCTTTGCCAACTTCTACAGGAAGTTCATCAAGAACTTCTCTCGAGTTACGGCTCCCATCACTGACTGCCTGAGAGGCAAGCAGAAGTTCAGGTGGACACCAGAGGCGCAAGCAGCGTTCGAAAGCCTCAAGAGGGTGTTCGCCTCAGACCAGAACCTGTTCCACGTGGTTCAGGACGCGCCCCTACGCATTGAAACAGATGCTTCTGATAAGGCTGTGGGCGCCATTTTGTTGCAACTGGACGCCAACAGAGAGTGGAGACCCTGTGCCTTCTTCTCCAGGAAGTTGACCCAGCCCGAGCGAAACTACACAGTTTTTGATCGGGAACTTCTTGCGATCCACGCGGCGTTCCAGCACTGGAGACACTTCCTGGTGGGCGCCAAGCACCCCATCCAGGTGTGCACAGACCACAAGAACCTGGAGTTCTGGAGAACTGCCAGGGTGCTCAACCAGCGGCAGATACGGTGGGCGGAGTTCTTCTCGAACTTCAACTTCTCCATACACTACATCCCAGGAGAGCAGAATGTCAGGGCGGATGCCCTCTCCCGCAAGCCAGAGTACATGGAGGAGGAGGCGCCACCAGCCCCAAGGCACATTTTCCCCCCGTCGGCATGGTCCTGCGGAGCAGCAGTGGTGAGCGAGGCAGAACTCACAGCACTGACGGCAGCGGATGAATTTGCCAACCGCATCTTCAGAGAACTGAGAGGGGGGAGGGAGCAGGCAAAAGACTTTGCAGAACGCAGAGGGCTGCTTTTCTACAAGGGTGCGCTGTACCTACCCACCACCCAGCTTCGACGTACGGTCCTCAAGCAGATGCACGACAACCCTACAGCGGGGCATTTTGGAAGGGACAAGACCACTCACCTAGTCATGAGACACTTCTGGTGGCCAGGGGTGAGGGAAGATGTTCGAGACTATGTAAGGGGCTGTACCACCTGCCAGCGGGCGAAGGTGGTCAGAGCAGCGCCACCAGGGTTGCTGGAGCCCTTAGCCACACCACACAGGCCGTGGGAAGTGGTGTCCATGGACTTCATCACAGATCTGCCTTCGTCCAGGGGTAAGACTGCAGTGTTGGTGGTGGTGGACCTCATGTCCAAAATGTGTCACTTTATACCGTGTGCCAGGGCAGTCTCGGCAGAAGAGACAGCCAAACTGTTTGTTGATCACATTTTCAGACTGCATGGATTACCTTTAAGGGTTATTTCGGATCGTGGCCGCCAATTTGTTTCCAGGTTCTGGCGGCGGCTCATGAACCTCCTGCAGGTGGAGGTCAGCTTGTCGACGGCTAGACACCCGCAGACCAACGGACAAGCGGAGAGGGTCAACGCCATTCTGCAGCAGTACCTGAGATGCTACGTCAGCCAGCGGCAAACGGACTGGGTGGATCGCTTGCCGCTAGCAGAATTTGCCTACAACAATGCAGTGCACGTCTCCACAGGGGTGTCGCCCTTTAAGGCCAATTACGGGCGCGACCTCAGATCTTTCCCAGAGAGGGAGAGGGAGGAGGAGGAGGAGGGCCCACAGGCTGAGGATTGGGCAGAGGAACTGGAGACGGTGCACCAGCAGCTCAGAGAACACTTGGAGAGGGCCAAGGAAGCGTACAAAAAGGGGGCAGATCGCCACAGGCGACAAGGGGAGGTCATCAGGGTGGGGGACAAGGTGTGGTTGTCCTCGGAGGGCCTTCCCACCAGAGGGAGGTGCAAAAAGCTGGCACCCAAATGGCTGGGCCCCTTCACGGTCACGCAACAGGTCAACCCGGTGGCATACAGGCTGGCACTGCCAGAGGACATGAGGGTGCATCCAGTGTTTCATAGATCGCTGCTGTCGCCGTACAGGGAAAGCAGCAGGCTCAGAGACAGCGAACAAACCCCCGAGGGAGGGGGGGAGAGGGAAAGCAGGGAGCAACTCAATGAGGCCACGGCCATCCTGGATTCAAGGTGGGGGGTGGGGGGCCTGGAGTACCTCATGGCATGGGAGGATGCTCCACCGTCCCAGAATGAATGGGTCCCCGCCACTCAGATACAGGAGGAATTCTTGGTGGAAGAATTTCACGCCCTCTTTCCCCACAGACCCAAGCCCTGGCACATGGAAAGGGAGGGGGAGGAGGAGGAGGCACGGGAGAACAGCTCACCATGGCGCTGGGAAGCGGAGTTTGAGGAACCAGAGGATGAGGTATGGGTGTCGCCAAGATCCACCCAGTCAGAGGAAGGAGCAGATTGGCAAAACATTTTTACCCCCACCAGCTCTGACGCCACGGACTTTTTGGGATTCCCGTCCTCCCAGGCGGAAGGGGGGGGCTCGCAGGACTGGGGGGAGGTGTTCACACCAACGGGCTCGGAGAGCACCGAGTTTTTAGGCTTCCAGTCGTCACCGACACATGGGGGGGGCCTGGGGAGGGGTGAAGGAGAGCTTGGGAGGGGGGTGGATGTGAGGGACAGGGGATATCGCGAAGTCCCTCCCCTCCTGAGTTCAAGCCCGTCCCCGAGCAAAGGGGAAAGCAGGGAGAGTTCCGATTCCAGTGGGGAAGCAGGAAGTCGTGTCCGAGGCTCAGGCAAGGTAGAGGAGCCAGGGTCCCAGGTGGGACAGGAAGGGGCAAGTAAGGGGGGAAGACCCATCCCCCCAACTCCAGAATTACGCAGGAAGAGGAGGGGCAAGAGGATGGGTCTGCCAAAGCTTTTGTGTTGGAGAAAGACGCGCCAAAAGCCATTAGGAGGTTCTGAAACCGACTGACAACATCGCTCCGTGTAAATAGCAATGACTTGAGCACTGTAAATACGCAGCACCAATAAAAGAATAAAATGCAGAGCTGCGTAGCGTCGTTACTCTGAAGTAGTCCACTCCGGCCACTGTGACACATGCAATACTGGGCTAACCCCCAGATGGCGCTCTAATACACTTCCAATATACTTTCCAAATAATTATGCAATAATTTTCTGCCCACCAGGTGGCGCCCCTCTTCTCCCCTCTCAGTACTTTTCCATCCACCACTCAAACAATGCAATACACAGATATAGTTTTGTCTATTGTTCTATTAGTTAGTTTCCCTTTCCCTTTCCTTTCCCGTCTTCAGCCACTCACTGGCCTAATCCACCACGGTACCTGTAAAAAAGAAGCCAAGTCCCGCAACTCTTCAGCCTCTTGATGGCCTAATCCAAAATTTTAGAGGGAAAATATAAACTTTAAACACCAAAGCCACAGCAAGACAGAACCAGGTCTTCACAGGAGAAATCAGGCGTCGAAAATCCAAACAATAAAAGCAATGGAAGGCGGGGGTATAACACAAAAGAGAAGATAAATCCTCTTCAGCCACTGCTGGCTTAATCCACTTGGATCCTCTGCCGATCCCAAGGGAGCGAAGAGATCGGGTTTCGCTGCACTCTCCAACAAAATAAAAGTGTGTGTATATATATATATGCAAAGCCCACCGGCTAATACATACAGTTAAATAAGTTCTTTCCCCTCCTCAGTGTTGCTACAATTTAAATTCTTTTCCACCTTTCACTCCCTTCACCAAGGGTTTAACAAAGTTAAACGTTGCTACGTAGCAGGCAGACAAGTCTTTGAGCTGAAATCAGACACTTATAGCCTGAGGCTCACAGCAGGGTCCGTTTTCCCAGCAAGAAGACAAAGTAACTCTTTAAAGAACTCCCATTCACTTCTTAAACAAAAAAAAAGAACAGCTGCCTCGTTACAAAGTAACAAAGGACTTTGGCATACCTCACTCAGCAGGCAGTTTCACTTTTGAGTTCTCCATTCCTGCGATTTCACAACTGCGTCATAGACACACCGCTGCTGGGACGGACTCCCTTTTCGCGCCCTCAGCCATCCAAATTCGCCAAATATCTCAGGTAATCCTTAATTTCCTTCTATATATCACGAATTTATTCTTTTTTGGAAGTTCACCGCTTCACATCAGGAGCCAGAGACTGCGCTTAATGGGGCTAGTGGTCTTCTCCCTTTCGCGTCCGCAGCTCGATCCCTTCCTCGGCTCTTAACAGCAAAAAACCGGGGTGCAGGAGAGCACGCTGGACGCCGCTGGGTGCCACGACCCCCAGGGTAACCCCCCCTAGGGTTTAGGAGGATCGCAGAGCCTTTGCAATGCCTCCGTGCGCCCCCAAAAAGCTCAGGACTCCCCGAGGGGTTGTCCTGCGCTCCCTTTAAGATGTCCGCGGGAACCGGAAGCCCAATTTGGCTCATTTTACAAAGGTGCTAATTCCTGGAGTGAACATGCAGTTCTACTCAAGAGTAAGCAACTAAGCGAAATAAAGCCATAGAACGCTTATTTGCCTTCTATCTACGCATTCTGACACTCCAAAAATGTGTTCTGCTTCAATTTGGCGCATTTTACAAAGGTGCTTATTTCCGGGGTGAACATGCAGATCTACTCAAGAGTAAGAAACTAAGCGAAATGAACCTATAGAACGCTTATTTGCCTTCTATCTACGCATTATGACACTCCAACAATGTGTTCTGCTTCAATTTGGCTCATTTTACAAATATGTTTATTTCTGGAGTGAACATGCAGTTCTACTCAAGAGTAAGCAACTAAGCGAAATAAAGCTATAGAACGCTTTTTTGCTTTCTATCTACGCATTCTGACACTCCAACAATGTGTTCTGCTCCAATTTGGCGCATTTTACAAAGGTGCTTATTTCTGGAGTGAATATGCAGTTCTACTCAAAGTAAGCAACTAAGCAAAATAAAGCCACAGAACGCTTATTTGCCTTCTATCTATGCATTCTGACACTCCAACAATGTGTTCTGCTCCAATTTGGCGCATTTTATAAAGGTGCTTATTTCTGGAGTGCTGATGCAATTCTACTCAAGAGTAAGCAACTAAGCGAAATAAAGCCATAGAACGCTTATTTGCCTTCTATCTATGCTTTCTGACACTCCAACAATGTGTTCTGCTTCAATTTGACTCATTTTACAAAGGTGCTCATTCCTGGAGTGAATATGCAGTTCTACTCAAGAGTAAGCAACTAAGCGAAATAAAGCCATGGAACGCTTATTTGCCTTCTATCTATGCATTCTGACACTCCAACAATGTGTTCTGCTTCAATTTGACTCATTTTACAAAGATGCTTATTTCTGGAGTGAACATGCAGTTCTACTCAAGAGGAAGCAACTAAGCGAAATAAAGCCATGGAACGCTTATTTGCCTTCTCTCTATGCATTCTGACACTCCAACAATGTGTCCTGCTTCAATTTGACTAATTTTACAAAGGTGCTCATTTCTTGAGTGAATATGCAGTTCTACTCAAGAGTAAGCAACTAAGCGAAATCAAGCCATGGAACGCTTTTTTGCCTTCTATCTATGCATTCTGACACTCCAACAATGTGTCCTGCTTCAATTTGGGTCATTTCACAAAGGTGCTCATTTCTAGAGTGAATAAGCAGTTCTACTCAAGAGTAAGCAACTAAGCGAAATAAAGCCACAGAACGCTTATTTGCCTTCTAGCTATGCATTCTGACACTCCAACAATGTGTTCTGCCTCAATTTGGCTCATTTTACAAAGGTGCTTATTTCTAGAGTGCAGATGCATTTCTACTCAAGAGTAAGCAACTAGGCGAAATAAAGCCCTAGAACGCTAATTTGCCTTCTATCTACACATTCTGACACTCCAACAATGTCTTCTGCTTCAATTTGGATCATTTTACGAAGATGCTTATTTCTGGAGTGAATATGCAGTTCTACTCAAGAGTAAGCAACTAAGCGAAATAAAACTATAGAACACTTATTTGCCTTCTATCTATGCATTCTGACACTCCAACAATGTGTTCTGCTTCAATTTGACTCATTTTACAAAGGTGCTCATTCCTGGAGTGAGTATGCAGTTCTACTCAAGAGTAAGCAACTAAGCGAAATAAAGCCATGGAACGCTTATTTGCCTTCTATCTATGCATTCTGACACTCCAACAATGTGTTCTGCTTCAATTTGACTCATTTTACAAAGATGCTTATTTCTGGAGTGAACATGCAGTTCTACTCAAGAGTAAGCAACTAAGCGAAATAAAGCCATGGAACGCTTATTTGCCTTCTCTCTATGCATTCTGACACTCCAACAATGTGTCCTGCTTCAATTTGACTCATTTTACAAAGGTGCTCATTTCTTGAGTGAATATGCAGTTCTACTCAAGAGTAAGCAACTAAGCGAAATCAAGCCATGGAACGCTTTTTTGCCTTCTATCTATGCATTCTGACACTCCAACAATGTGTTCTGCTTCAATTTGACTCATTTTACAAAGGTGCTTATTCCTGGAGTGAATATGCAGTTCTACTCAAGAGTAAGCAACTAAGCGAAATAAAGCCATGGAATGCTTATTTGCCTTCTATCTATGCATTCTGACACTCCAACAATGTGTCCTGCTTCAATTTGACTCATTTTACAAAGGTGCTCATTTCTTGAGTGAATATGCAGTTCTACTCAAGAGTAAGCAACTAAGCGAAATAAAGCCATGGAACGCTTATTTGCCTTCTATCTATGCATTCTGACACTCCAACAATGTGTTCTGCTTCAATTTGACTCATTTTACAAAGATGCTTATTTCTGGAGTGAACATGCAGTTCTACTCAAGAGTAAGCAACTAAGCGAAATAAAGCCATGGAACGCTTATTTGCCTTCTCTCTATGCATTCTGACACTCCAACAATGTGTCCTGCTTCAATTTGACTCATTTTACAAAGGTGCTCATTTCTTGAGTGAATATGCAGTTCTACTCAAGAGTAAGCAACTAAGCGAAATCAAGCCATGGAACGCTTTTATGCCTTCTATCTATGCATTCTGACACTCCAACAATGTGTTCTGCTTCAATTTGACTCATTTTACAAAGGTGCTTATTCCTGGAGTGAATATGCAGTTCTACTCAAGAGTAAGCAACTAAGCGAAATAAAGCCATAGAACGCTTATTTGCCTTCTATCTATGCATTCTGACACTCCAACAATGTGTCCTGCTTCAATTTGACTCATTTTACAAAGGTGCTCATTTCTTGAGTGAATATGCAGTTCTACTCAAGAGTAAGCAACTAAGCGAAATCAAGCCATGGAACGCTTTTTTGCCTTCTATCTATGCATTCTGACACTCCAACAATGTGTTCTGCTTCAATTTGACTCATTTTACAAAGGTGCTTATTCCTGGAGTGAATATGCAGTTTTACTCTAGAGTAAGCAACTAAGCGAAATAAAGCCATGGAACGCTTATTTGCCTTCTATCTACGCATTCTGACACTCCAACAATGTGTTCTGCTTCAATTTGGATCATTTTACGAAGATGCTTATTTCTGGAGTGAATATGCAGTTCTACTCAAGAGTAAGCAACTAAGCGAAATAAAGCCATAGAACGCTTATTTGCCTTCTATCTATGCATTCTGACACTCCAACAATGTGTTCTGCTCCAATTTGGCGCATTTTATAAAGGTGCTTATTTCTGGAGTGCTGATGCAATTCTACTCAAGAGTAAGCAACTAAGCGAAATAAAGCCACAGATCGCTTATTTGCCTTCTAGCTATGCATTCTGACACTCCAACAATGTGTTCTGCCTCAATTTGGCTCATTTTACAAAGATGCTTATTTCTGGAGTCCAGATGCATTTCTACTCAAGAGTAAGCAACTAAGCGAAATAAAGCCACAGAACGCTTATTTGCCTTCTATCTATGCATTCTGACACTCCAACAATGTCTTCTGCTTCAATTTGACTCATTTTACAAAGGTGCTTATTCCTGGAGTGAATATGCAGTTCTACTCAAGAGTAAGCAACTAAGCAAAATAAAGCCATGGAACGCTTATTTGCCTTCTATCTATGCTTTCTGACACTCCAACAATGTGTTCTGCTTCAATTTGACTCATTTTACAAAGGTGCTCATTCCTGGAGTGAATATGCAGTTCTACTCAAGAGTAAGCAACTAAGCGAAATAAAGCCATGGAACGCTTATTTGCCTTCTATCTATGCATTCTGACACTCCAACAATGTGTTCTGCTTCAATTTGACTCATTTTACAAAGATGCTTATTTCTGGAGTGAACATGCAGTTCTACTCAAGAGTAAGCAACTAAGCGAAATAAAGCCATGGAACGCTTATTTGCCTTCTCTCTATGCATTCTGACACTCCAACAATGTGTCCTGCTTCAATTTGACTCATTTTACAAAGGTGCTCATTTCTTGAGTGAATATGCAGTTCTACTCAAGAGTAAGCAACTAAGCGAAATCAAGCCATGGAACGCTTTTTTGCCTTCTATCTATGCATTCTGACACTCCAACAATGTGTTCTGCTTCAATTTGACTCATTTTACAAAGGTGCTTATTCCTGGAGTGAATATGCAGTTCTACTCAAGAGTAAGCAACTAAGCGAAATAAAGCCATGGAACGCTTATTTGCCTTCTATCTATGCATTCTGACACTCCAACAATGTTTTCTGCTTCAATTTGGGTCATTTCACAAAGGTGCTCATTTCTTGAGTGAATAAGCAGTTCTACTCAAGAGTAAGCAACTAAGCGAAATAAAGCCATGGAACGCTTATTTGCCTTCTATCTATGCATTCTGACACTCCAACAATGTGTTCTGCTTCAATTTGGCTCATTTTACAAAGGTGCTTATTCCTGGAGTGAATATGCAGTTTTACTCTAGAGTAAGCAACTAAGCGAAATAAAGCCATGGAACGCTTATTTGCCTTCTATCTATGCATTCTGACACTCCAACAATGTTTTCTGCTTCAATTTGGGTCATTTCACAAAGGTGCTCATTTCTTGAGTGAATAAGCAGTTCTACTCAAGAGTAAGCAACTAAGCGAAATAAAGCCATGGAACGCTTATTTGCCTATTATCTAAGCATTCTGACACTCCAACAATGTGTTCTGCTTCAATTTGACTCATTTTACAAAGGTGCTTATTCCTGGAGTGAATATGCAGTTCTACTCAAGAGTAAGCAACTAAGCGAAATAAAGCCATGGAACGCTTATTTGCCTTCTATCTATGCATTCTGACACTCCAACAATGTGTTCTGCTTCAATTTGTCTCATTTTACAAAGATGCTTATTCCTGGAGTGCATATGCAGTTCTACTCAAGAGTAAGCAACTAAGCGAAATAAAGCCATGGAACGCTTATTTGCCTTCTATCCCTGCATTCTGACACTCCAACAATGTGTTCTGCTTCAATTTGACTCATTTTACAAAGGTACTTATTCCTGGAGTGAATATGCAGTTTTACTCTAGAGTAAGCAACTAAGCGAAATAAAGCCATGGAACGCTAATTTGCCTTCTATCTATGCATTCTGACACTCCAACAATGTTTTCTGCTTCAATTTGGGTCATTTCACAAAGGTGCTCCTTTCTAGAGTGAATAAGCAGTTCTACTCAAGAGTAAGCAACTAAGCGAAATAAAGTCATGGAACGCTTATTTGCCTTCTATCTATGCATTCTGACACTCCAACAATGTGTTCTGCTTCAATTTGACTCATTTTACAAAGGTGCTTATTCCTGGAGTGAATATGCAGTTCTACTCAAGAGTAAGAAACTAAGCGAAATAAAGCCATGGAACGCTTATTTGCCTTCTATCTATGCATTCTGACACTCCAACAATGTGTTCTGCTCCAATTTGGCGCATTTTACAAAGGTACTTATTTCTGGAGTGAACATGCAGTTCTACTCAAGAGTAAGCAACTAAGCGAAATGAACCTATAGAACGCTTATTTGCCTTCTATCTACGCATTCTGACACTCCAACAATGTGTTCTGCTTCAATTTGACTCATTTTACAAATATGTTTATTTCTGGAGTGAACATGCAGTTCTACTCAAGAGTAAGCAACTAAGCGAAATAAAGCTATAGAACGCTTTTTTGCTTTCTATCTACGCATTCTGACACTCCAACAATGTGTTCTGCTTCAATTTGGCTCATTTTACAAAGGTGCTTATTCCTGGAGTGAATATGCAGTTCTACTCAAGAGTAAGCAACTAAGCGAAATAAAGCCATGGAACGCTTATTTGCCTTCTATCTATGCATTCTGACACTCCAACAATGTGTTCTGCTTCAATTTGACTCATTTTACAAAGATGCTTATTTCTGGAGTGAACATGCAGTTCTACTCAAGAGTAAGCAACTAAGCGAAATAAAGCCATGGAACGCTTATTTGCCTTCTCTCTATGCATTCTGACACAACAACAATGTGTCCTGCTTCAATTTGACTCATTTTACAAAGGTGCTCATTTCTTGAGTGAATATGCAGTTCTACTCAAGAGTAAGCAACTAAGCGAAATCAAGCCATGGAACGCTTTTATGCCTTCTATCTATGCATTCTGACACTCCAACAATGTGTTCTGCTTCAATTTGACTCATTTTACAAAGGTGCTTATTCCTGGAGTGAATATGCAGTTCTACTCAAGAGTAAGCAACTAAGCGAAATAAAGCCATGGAACGCTTATTTGCCTTCTATCTATGCATTCTGACACTCCAACAATGTGTCCTGCTTCAATTTGACTCATTTTACAAAGGTGCTCATTTCTTGAGTGAATATGCAGTTCTACTCAAGAGTAAGCAACTAAGCGAAATCAAGCCATGGAACGCTTTTTTGCCTTCTATCTATGCATTCTGACACTCCAACAATGTGTTCTGCTTCAATTTGACTCATTTTACAAAGGTGCTTATTCCTGGAGTGAATATGCAGTTCTACTCAAGAGTAAGCAACTAAGCGAAATAAAGCCATGGAATGCTTATTTGCCTTCTATCTATGCATTCTGACACTCCAACAATGTGTCCTGCTTCAATTTGACTCATTTTACAAAGGTGCTCATTTCTTGAGTGAATATGCAGTTCTACTCAAGAGTAAGCAACTAAGCGAAATCAAGCCATGGAACGCTTTTTTGCCTTCTATCTATGCATTCTGACACTCCAACAATGTGTTCTGCTTCAATTTGACTCATTTTACAAAGGTGCTTATTCCTGGAGTGAATATGCAGTTTTACTCTAGAGTAAGCAACTAAGCGAAATAAAGCCATGGAACGCTTATTTGCCTTCTATCTACGCATTCTGACACTCCAACAATGTGTTCTGCTTCAATTTGGATCATTTTACGAAGATGCTTATTTCTGGAGTGAATATGCAGTTCTACTCAAGAGTAAGCAACTAAGCGAAATAAAGCCATAGAACGCTTTTTTGCCTTCTATCTATGCATTCTGACACTCCAACAATGTGTTCTGCTCCAATTTGGCGCATTTTATAAAGGTGCTTATTTCTGGAGTGCTGATGCAATTCTACTCAAGAGTAAGCAACTAAGCGAAATAAAGCCACAGATCGCTTATTTGCCTTCTAGCTATGCATTCTGACACTCCAACAATGTGTTCTGCCTCAATTTGGCTCATTTTACAAAGATGCTTATTTCTGGAGTCCAGATGCATTTCTACTCAAGAGTAAGCAACTAAGCGAAATAAAGCCACAGAACGCTTATTTGCCTTCTATCTATGCATTCTGACACTCCAACAATGTCTTCTGCTTCAATTTGACTCATTTTACAAAGGTGCTTATTCCTGGAGTGAATATGCAGTTCTACTCAAGAGTAAGCAACTAAGCAAAATAAAGCCACGGAACGCTTATTTGCCTTCTATCTATGCTTTCTGACACTCCAACAATGTGTTCTGCTTCAATTTGACTCATTTTACAAAGGTGCTCATTCCTGGAGTGAATATGCAGTTCTACTCAAGAGTAAGCAACTAAGCGAAATAAAGCCATGGAACGCTTATTTGCCTTCTATCTATGCATTCTGACACTCCAACAATGTGTTCTGCTTCAATTTGACTCATTTTACAAAGATGCTTATTTCTGGAGTGAACATGCAGTTCTACTCAAGAGTAAGCAACTAAGCGAAATAAAGCCATGGAACGCTTATTTGCCTTCTCTCTATGCATTCTGACACTCCAACAATGTGTCCTGCTTCAATTTGACTCATTTTACAAAGGTGCTCATTTCTTGAGTGAATATGCAGTTCTACTCAAGAGTAAGCAACTAAGCGAAATCAAGCCATGGAACGCTTTTTTGCCTTCTATCTATGCATTCTGACACTCCAACAATGTGTTCTGCTTCAATTTGACTCATTTTACAAAGGTGCTTATTCCTGGAGTGAATATGCAGTTCTACTCAAGAGTAAGCAACTAAGCGAAATAAAGCCATGGAATGCTTATTTGCCTTCTATCTATGCATTCTGACACTCCAACAATGTGTCCTGCTTCAATTTGACTCATTTTACAAAGCTGCTCATTTCTTGAGTGAATATGCAGTTCTACTCAAGAGTAAGCAACTAAGCGAAATCAAGCCATGGAACGCTTTTTTGCCTTCTATCTATGCATTCTGACACTCCAACAATGTGTTCTGCTTCAATTTGACTCATTTTACAAAGGTGCTTATTCCTGGAGTGAATATGCAGTTTTACTCTAGAGTAAGCAACTAAGCGAAATAAAGCCATGGAACGCTTATTTGCCTTCTATCTATGCATTCTGACACTCCAACAATGTTTTCTGCTTCAATTTGGGTCATTTCACAAAGGTGCTCATTTCTTGAGTGAATAAGCAGTTCTACTCAAGAGTAAGCAACTAAGCGAAATAAAGCCATGGAACGCTTATTTGCCTTCTATCTATGCATTCTGACACTCCAACAATGTGTTCTGCTTCAATTTGGCTCATTTTACAAAGGTGCTTATTCCTGGAGTGAATATGCAGTTTTACTCTAGAGTAAGCAACTAAGCGAAATAAAGCCATGGAACGTTTATTTGCCTTCTATCTATGCATTCTGACACTCCAACAATGTTTTCTGCTTCAATTTGGGTCATTTCACAAAGGTGCTCATTTCTTGAGTGAATAAGCAGTTCTACTCAAGAGTAAGCAACTAAGCGAAATAAAGCCATGGAACGCTTATTTGCCTATTATCTAAGCATTCTGACACTCCAACAATGTGTTCTGCTTCAATTTGACTCATTTTACAAAGGTGCTTATTCCTGGAGTGAATATGCAGTTCTACTCAAGAGTAAGCAACTAAGCGAAATAAAGCCATGGAACGCTTATTTGCCTTCTATCTAGGCATTCTGACACTTCAACAATGTGTTCTGCTTCAATTTGTCTCATTTTACAAAGATGCTTATTCCTGGAGTGAATATGCAGTTTTACTCTAGAGTAAGCAACTAAGCGAAATAAAGCCATGGAACGCTAATTTGCCTTCTATCTATGCATTCTGACACTCCAACAATGTTTTCTGCTTCAATTTGGGTCATTTCACAAAGGTGCTCATTTCTAGAGTGAATAAGCAGTTCTACTCAAGAGTAAGCAACTAAGCGAAATAAAGTCATGGAACGCTTATTTGCCTTCTATCTATGCATTCTGACACTCCAACAATGTGTTCTGCTTCAATTTGACTCATTTTACAAAGGTGCTTATTCCTGGAGTGAATATGCAGTTCTACTCAAGAGTAAGCAACTAAGCGAAATAAAGCCATGGAACGCTTATTTGCCTTCTATCTATGCATTCTGACACTCCAACAATGTGTTCTGCTCCAATTTGGCGCATTTTACAAAGGTACTTATTTCTGGAGTGAACATGCAGTTCTACTCAAGAGTAAGCAACTAAGCGAAATGAACCTATAGAACGCTTATTTGCCTTCTATCTACGCATTCTGACACTCCAACAATGTGTTCTGCTTCAATTTGGCGCATTTTACAAAGGTCCTTATTTCCGGGGTGAACATGCAGTTCTACTCAAGAGTAAGAAACTAAGCGAAATGAACCTATAGAACGCTTATTTGCCTTCTATCCCTGCATTCTGACACTCCAACAATGTGTTCTGCTTCAATTTGACTCATTTTACAAATATGTTTATTTCTGGAGTGAACATGCAGTTCTACTCAAGAGTAAGCAACTAAGCGAAATAAAGCTATAGAACGCTTTTTTGCTTTCTATCTACGCATTCTGACACTCCAACAATGTGTTCTGCTTCAATTTGGCTCATTTTACAAAGGTGCTTATTCCTGGAGTGAATATGCAGTTCTACTCAAGAGTAAGCAACTAAGCGAAATAAAGCCATGGAACGCTTATTTGCCTTCTATCTATGCATTCTGACACTCCAACAATGTGTTCTGCTTCAATTTGACTCATTTTACAAAGATGCTTATTTCTGGAGTGAACATGCAGTTCTACTCAAGAGTAAGCAACTAAGCGAAATAAAGCCATGGAACGCTTATTTGCCTTCTCTCTATGCATTCTGACACTCCAACAATGTGTCCTGCTTCAATTTGACTCATTTTACAAAGGTGCTCATTTCTTGAGTGAATATGCAGTTCTACTCAAGAGTAAGCAACTAAGCGAAATCAAGCCATGGAACGCTTTTATGCCTTCTATCTATGCATTCTGACACTCCAACAATGTGTTCTGCTTCAATTTGACTCATTTTACAAAGGTGCTTATTCCTGGAGTGAATATGCAGTTCTACTCAAGAGTAAGCAACTAAGCGAAATAAAGCCATGGAACGCTTATTTGCCTTCTATCTATGCATTCTGACACTCCAACAATGTGTTCTGCTCCAATTTGGCGCATTTTACAAAGGTACTTATTTCTGGAGTGAACATGCAGTTCTACTCAAGAGTAAGCAACTAAGCGAAATGAACCTATAGAACGCTTATTTGCCTTCTATCTACGCATTCTGACACTCCAACAATGTGTTCTGCTTCAATTTGGCGCATTTTACAAAGGTCCTTATTTCCGGGGTGAACATGCAGTTCTACTCAAGAGTAAGAAACTAAGCGAAATGAACCTATAGAACGCTTATTTGCCTTCTATCCCTGCATTCTGACACTCCAACAATGTGTTCTGCTTCAATTTGACTCATTTTACAAATATGTTTATTTCTGGAGTGAACATGCAGTTCTACTCAAGAGTAAGCAACTAAGCGAAATAAAGCTATAGAACGCTTTTTTGCTTTCTATCTACGCATTCTGACACTCCAACAATGTGTTCTGCTTCAATTTGGCTCATTTTACAAAGGTGCTTATTCCTGGAGTGAATATGCAGTTCTACTCAAGAGTAAGCAACTAAGCGAAATAAAGCCATGGAACGCTTATTTGCCTTCTATCTATGCATTCTGACACTCCAACAATGTGTTCTGCTTCAATTTGACTCATTTTACAAAGATGCTTATTTCTGGAGTGAACATGCAGTTCTACTCAAGAGTAAGCAACTAAGCGAAATAAAGCCATGGAACGCTTATTTGCCTTCTCTCTATGCATTCTGACACTCCAACAATGTGTCCTGCTTCAATTTGACTCATTTTACAAAGGTGCTCATTTCTTGAGTGAATATGCAGTTCTACTCAAGAGTAAGCAACTAAGCGAAATCAAGCCATGGAACGCTTTTATGCCTTCTATCTATGCATTCTGACACTCCAACAATGTGTTCTGCTTCAATTTGACTCATTTTACAAAGGTGCTTATTCCTGGAGTGAATATGCAGTTCTACTCAAGAGTAAGCAACTAAGCGAAATAAAGCCATGGAATGCTTATTTGCCTTCTATCTATGCATTCTGACACTCCAACAATGTGTCCTGCTTCAATTTGACTCATTTTACAAAGGTGCTCATTTCTTGAGTGAATATGCAGTTCTACTCAAGAGTAAGCAACTAAGCGAAATCAAGCCATGGAACGCTTTTTTGCCTTCTATCTATGCATTCTGACACTCCAACAATGTGTTCTGCTTCAATTTGACTCATTTTACAAAGGTGCTTATTCCTGGAGTGAATATGCAGTTTTACTCTAGAGTAAGCAACTAAGCGAAATAAAGCCATGGAACGCTTATTTGCCTTCTATCTACGCATTCTGACACTCCAACAATGTGTTCTGCTTCAATTTGGATCATTTTACGAAGATGCTTATTTCTGGAGTGAATATGCAGTTCTACTCAAGAGTAAGCAACTAAGCGAAATAAAGCCATAGAACGCTTATTTGCCTTCTATCTATGCATTCTGACACTCCAACAATGTGTTCTGCTCCAATTTGGCGCATTTTATAAAGGTGCTTATTTCTGGAGTGCTGATGCAATTCTACTCAAGAGTAAGCAACTAAGCGAAATAAAGCCACAGAACGCTTATTTGCCTTCTAGCTATGCATTCTGACACTCCAACAATGTGTTCTGCCTCAATTTGGCTCATTTTACAAAGATGCTTATTTCTGGAGTCCAGATGCATTTCTACTCAAGAGTAAGCAACTAAGCGAAATAAAGCCATAGAACGCTTATTTGCCTTCTAGCTATGCATTCTGACACTCCAACAATGTCTTCTGCTTCAATTTGACTCATTTTACAAAGGTGCTTATTCCTGGAGTGAATATGCAGTTCTACTCAAGAGTAAGCAACTAAGCGAAATAAAGCCATGGAACGCTTATTTGCCTTCTATCTATGCTTTCTGACACTCCAACAATGTGTTCTGCTTCAATTTGACTCATTTTACAAAGGTGCTCATTCCTGGAGTGAATATGCAGTTCTACTCAGGAGTAAGCAACTAAGCGAAATAAAGCCATGGAACGCTTATTTGCCTTCTATCTATGCATTCTGACACTCCAACAATGTGTTCTGCTTCAATTTGACTCATTTTACAAAGATGCTTATTTCTGGAGTGAACATGCAGTTCTACTCAAGAGTAAGCAACTAAGCGAAATCAAGCCATGGAACGCTTTTTTGCCTTCTATCTATGCATTCTGACACTCCAACAATGTGTTCTGCTTCAATTTGACTCATTTTACAAAGGTGCTTATTCCTGGAGTGAATATGCAGTTTTACTCTAGAGTAAGCAACTAAGCGAAATAAAGCCATGGAACGCTTATTTGCCTTCTATCTACGCATTCTGACACTCCAACAATGTGTTCTGCTTCAATTTGGATCATTTTACGAAGATGCTTATTTCTGGAGTGAATATGCAGTTCTACTCAAGAGTAAGCAACTAAGCGAAATAAAGCCATAGAAGGCTTATTTGCCTTCTATCTATGCATTCTGACACTCCAACAATGTGTTCTGCTCCAATTTGGCGCATTTTATAAAGGTGCTTATTTCTGGAGTGCTGATGCAATTCTACTCAAGAGTAAGCAACTAAGCGAAATAAAGCCACAGAACGCTTATTTGCCTTCTAGCTATGCATTCTGACACTCCAACAATGTGTTCTGCCTCAATTTGGCTCATTTTACAAAGATGCTTATTTCTGGAGTCCAGATGCATTTCTACTCAAGAGTAAGCAACTAAGCGAAATAAAGCCATAGAACGCTTATTTGCCTTCTATCTATGCATTCTGACACTCCAACAATGTCTTCTGCTTCAATTTGACTCATTTTACAAAGGTGCTTATTCCTGGAGTGAATATGCAGTTCTACTCAAGAGTAAGCAACTAAGCGAAATAAAGCCATGGAACGCTTATTTGCCTTCTATCTATGCTTTCTGACATTCCAACAATGTGTTCTGCTTCAATTTGACTCATTTTACAAAGGTGCTCATTCCTGGAGTGAATATGCAGTTCTACTCAAGAGTAAGCAACTAAGCGAAATAAAGCCATGGAACGCTTATTTGCCTTCTATCTATGCATTCTGACACTCCAACAATGTGTTCTGCTTCAATTTGACTCATTTTACAAAGATGCTTATTTCTGGAGTGAACATGCAGTTCTACTCAAGAGTAAGCAACAAAGCGAAATAAAGCCATGGAACGCTTATTTGCCTTCTCTCTATGCATTCTGACACTCCAACAATGTGTCCTGCTGCAATTTGACTCATTTTACAAAGGTGCTCATTTCTTGAGTGAATATGCAGTTCTACTCAAGAGTAAGCAACTAAGCGAAATCAAGCCATGGAACGCTTTTTTGCCTTCTATCTATGCATTCTGACACTCCAACAATGTGTTCTGCTTCAATTTGACTCATTTTACAAAGGTGCTTATTTCTGGAGTGAACATGCAGTTCTACTCAAGAGTAAGCAACTAAGCGAAATAAAGCCATGGAATGCTTATTTGCCTTCTATCTATGCATTCTGACACTCCAACAATGTGTCCTGCTTCAATTTGACTCATTTTACAAAGGTGCTCATTTCTTGAGTGAATATGCAGTTCTACTCAAGAGTAAGCAACTAAGCGAAATCAAGCCATGGAACGCTTTTTTGCCTTCTATCTATGCATTCTGACACTCCAACAATGTGTTCTGCTTCAATTTGACTCATTTTACAAAGGTGCTTATTCCTGGAGTGAATATGCAGTTTTACTCTAGAGTAAGCAACTAAGCGAAATAAAGCCATGGAACGCTTATTTGCCTTCTATCTATGCATTCTGACACTCCAACAATGTTTTCTGCTTCAATTTGGGTCATTTCACAAAGGTGCTCATTTCTTGAGTGAATAAGCAGTTCTACTCAAGAGTAAGCAACTAAGCGAAATAAAGCCATAGAAGGCTTATTTGCCTTCTATCTATGCATTCTGACACTCCAACAATGTGTTCTGCTCCAATTTGGCGCATTTTATAAAGGTGCTTATTTCTGGAGTGCTGATGCAATTCTACTCAAGAGTAAGCAACTAAGCGAAATATAGCCACAGAACGCTTATTTGCCTTCTAGCTATGCATTCTGACACTCCAACAATGTGTTCTGCCTCAATTTGGCTCATTTTACAAAGATGCTTATTTCTGGAGTCCAGATGCATTTCTACTCAAGAGTAAGCAACTAAGCGAAATAAAGCCATAGAACGCTTATTTGCCTTCTATCTATGCATTCTGACACTCCAACAATGTCTTCTGCTTCAATTTGACTGATTTTACAAAGGTGCTTATTCCTGGAGTGAATATGCAGTTCTACTCAAGAGTAAGCAACTAAGCAAAATAAAGCCATGGAACGCTTATTTGCCTTCTATCTATGCTTTCTGACACTCCAACAATGTGTTCTGCTTCAATTTGACTCATTTTACAAAGGTGCTCATTCCTGGAGTGAATATGCAGTTCTACTCAAGAGTAAGCAACTAAGCGAAATAAAGCCATGGAACGCTTATTTGCCTTCTATCTATGCATTCTGACACTCCAACAATGTGTTCTGCTTCAATTTGACTCATTTTACAAAGATGCTTATTTCTGGAGTGAACATGCAGTTCTACTCAAGAGTAAGCAACTAAGCGAAATAAAGCCATGGAACGCTTATTTGCCTTCTCTCTATGCATTCTGACACTCCAACAATGTGTCCTGCTTCAATTTGACTCATTTTACAAAGGTGCTCATTTCTTGAGTGAATATGCAGTTCTACTCAAGAGTAAGCAACTAAGCGAAATCAAGCCATGGAACGCTTTTTTGCCTTCTATCTATGCATTCTGACACTCCAACAATGTGTTCTGCTTCAATTTGACTCATTTTACAAAGGTGCTTATTCCTGGAGTGAATATGCAGTTCTACTCAAGAGTAAGCAACTAAGCGAAATAAAGCCATGGAATGCTTATTTACCTTCTATCTATGCATTCTGACACTCCAACAATGTGTCCTGCTTCAATTTGACTCATTTTACAAAGGTGCTCATTTCTTGAGTGAATATGCAGTTCTACTCAAGAGTAAGCAACTAAGCGAAATCAAGCCATGGAACGCTTTTTTGCCTTCTATCTATGCATTCTGACACTCCAACAATGTGTTCTGCTTCAATTTGACTCATTTTACAAAGGTGCTTATTCCTGGAGTGAATATGCAGTTCTACTCAAGAGTAAGCAACTAAGCGAAATAAAGCCATGGAACGCTTATTTGCCTTCTATCTATGCATTCTGACACTCCAACAATGTTTTCTGCTTCAATTTGGGTCATTTCACAAAGGTGCTCATTTCTTGAGTGAATAAGCAGTTCTACTCAAGAGTAAGCAACTAAGCGAAATAAAGCCATGGAACGCTTATTTGCCTTCTATCTATGCATTCTGACACTCCAACAATGTGTTCTGCTTCAATTTGGCTCATTTTACAAAGGTGCTTATTCCTGGAGTGAATATGCAGTTTTACTCTAGAGTAAGCAACTAAGCGAAATAAAGCCATGGAACGCTTATTTGCCTTCTATCTATGCATTCTGACACTCCAACAATGTTTTCTGCTTCAATTTGGGTCATTTCACAAAGGTGCTCATTTCTTGAGTGAATAAGCAGTTCTACTCAAGAGTAAGCAACTAAGCGAAATAAAGCCATGGAACGCTTATTTGCCTATTATCTAAGCATTCTGACACTCCAACAATGTGTTCTGCTTCAATTTGACTCATTTTACAAAGGTGCTTATTCCTGGAGTGAATATGCAGTTCTACTCAAGAGTAAGCAACTAAGCGAAATAAAGCCATGGAACGCTTATTTGCCTTCTATCTATGCATTCTGACACTCCAACAATGTGTTCTGCTTCAATTTGTCTCATTTTACAAAGATGCTTATTCCTGGAGTGAATATGCAGTTCTACTCAAGAGTAAGCAACTAAGCGAAATAAAGCCATGGAACGCTTATTTGCCTTCTATCTAGGCATTCTGACACTCCAACAATGTTGGTATCTGAAGAAGTGTGCATGCACACGAAAGCTCATACCAAAATAAAAACTTAGTTGGTCTTTAAGGTGCTACTGAAGGAATTTTTTTATTTTACTCCAACAATGTGTTCTGCTTCAATTTGTCTCATTTTACAAAGATGCTTATTCCTGGAGTGCATATGCAGTTCTACTCAAGAGTAAGCAACTAAGCGAAATAAAGCCATGGAACGCTTATTTGCCTTCTATCTATGCATTCTGACACTCCAACAATGTGTTCTGCTTCAATTTGACTCATTTTACAAAGGTGCTTATTCCTGGAGTGAATATGCAGTTTTACTCTAGAGTAAGCAACTAAGCGAAATAAAGCCATGGAACGCTTATTTGCCTTCTATCTATGCATTCTGACACTCCAACAATGTTTTCTGCTTCAATTTGGGTCATTTCACAAAGGTGCTCATTTCTTGAGTGAATATGCAGTTCTACTCAAGAGTAAGCAACTAAGCGAAATCAAGCCATGGAACGCTTTTTTGCCTTCTATCTATGCATTCTGACACTCCAACAATGTGTTCTGCTTCAATTTGACTCATTTTACAAAGGTGCTTATTCCTGGAGTGAATATGCAGTTCTACTCAAGAGTAAGCAACTAAGCGAAATAAAGCCATGGAATGCTTATTTGCCTTCTATCTATGCATTCTGACACTCCAACAATGTGTCCTGCTTCAATTTGACTCATTTTACAAAGGTGCTCATTTCTTGAGTGAATATGCAGTTCTACTCAAGAGTAAGCAACTAAGCGAAATCAAGCCATGGAACGCTTTTTTGCCTTCTATCTATGCATTCTGACACTCCAACAATGTGTTCTGCTTCAATTTGACTCATTTTACAAAGGTGCTTATTCCTGGAGTGAATATGCAGTTCTACTCAAGAGTAAGCAACTAAGCGAAATAAAGCCATGGAATGCTTATTTGCCTTCTATCTATGCATTCTGACACTCCAACAATGTGTCCTGCTTCAATTTGACTCATTTTACAAAGGTGCTCATTTCTTGAGTGAATATGCAGTTCTACTCAAGAGTAAGCAACTAAGCGAAATCAAGCCATGGAACGCTTTTTTGCCTTCTATCTATGCATTCTGACACTCCAACAATGTGTTCTGCTTCAATTTGACTCATTTTACAAAGGTGCTTATTCCTGGAGTGAATATGCAGTTTTACTCTAGAGTAAGCAACTAAGCGAAATAAAGCCATGGAACGCTTATTTGCCTTCTATCTATGCATTCTGACACTCCAACAATGTTTTCTGCTTCAATTTGGGTCATTTCACAAAGGTGCTCATTTCTTGAGTGAATAAGCAGTTCTACTCAAGAGTAAGCAACTAAGCGAAATAAAGCCATAGAAGGCTTATTTGCCTTCTATCTATGCATTCTGACACTCCAACAATGTGTTCTGCTCCAATTTGGCGCATTTTATAAAGGTGCTTATTTCTGGAGTGCTGATGCAATTCTACTCAAGAGTAAGCAACTAAGCGAAATAAAGCCACAGAACGCTTATTTGCCTTCTAGCTATGCATTCTGACACTCCAACAATGTGTTCTGCCTCAATTTGGCTCATTTTACAAAGATGCTTATTTCTGGAGTTCAGATGCATTTCTACTCAAGAGTAAGCAACTAAGCGAAATAAAGCCATAGAACGCTTATTTGCCTTCTATCTATGCATTCTGACACTCCAACAATGTCTTCTGCTTCAATTTGACTGATTTTACAAAGGTGCTTATTCCTGGAGTGAATATGCAGTTCTACTCAAGAGTAAGCAACTAAGCGAAATAAAGCCATGGAACGCTTATTTGCCTTCTATCTATGCTTTCTGACACTCCAACAATGTGTTCTGCTTCAATTTGACTCATTTTACAAAGGTGCTCATTCCTGGAGTGAATATGCAGTTCTACTCAAGAGTAAGCAACTAAGCGAAATAAAGCCATGGAACGCTTATTTGCCTTCTATCTATGCATTCTGACACTCCAACAATGTGTTCTGCTTCAATTTGACTCATTTTACAAAGATGCTTATTTCTGGAGTGAACATGCAGTTCTACTCAAGAGTAAGCAACTAAGCGAAATAAAGCCATGGAACGCTTATTTGCCTTCTCTCTATGCATTCTGACACTCCAACAATGTGTCCTGCTTCAATTTGACTCATTTTACAAAGGTGCTCATTTCTTGAGTGAATATGCAGTTCTACTCAAGAGTAAGCAACTAAGCGAAATCAAGCCATGGAACGCTTTTTTGCCTTCTATCTATGCATTCTGACACTCCAACAATGTGTTCTGCTTCAATTTGACTCATTTTACAAAGGTGCTTATTCCTGGAGTGAATATGCAGTTCTACTCAAGAGTAAGCAACTAAGCGAAATAAAGCCATGGAATGCTTATTTGCCTTCTATCTATGCATTCTGACACTCCAACAATGTGTCCTGCTTCAATTTGACTCATTTTACAAAGGTGCTCATTTCTTGAGTGAATATGCAGTTCTACTCAAGAGTAAGCAACTAAGCGAAATCAAGCCATGGAACGCTTTTTTGCCTTCTATCTATGCATTCTGACACTCCAACAATGTGTTCTGCTTCAATTTGACTCATTTTACAAAGGTGCTTATTCCTGGAGTGAATATGCAGTTTTACTCTAGAGTAAGCAACTAAGCGAAATAAAGCCATGGAACGCTTATTTGCCTTCTATCTATGCATTCTGACACTCCAACAATGTTTTCTGCTTCAATTTGGGTCATTTCACAAAGGTGCTCATTTCTTGAGTGAATAAGCAGTTCTACTCAAGAGTAAGCAACTAAGCGAAATCAAGCCATGGAACGCTTTTTTGCCTTCTATCTATGCATTCTGACACTCCAACAATGTGTTCTGCTTCAATTTGACTCATTTTACAAAGGTGCTTATTCCTGGAGTGAATATGCAGTTCTACTCAAGAGTAAGCAACTAAGCGAAATAAAGCCATGGAATGCTTATTTGCCTTCTATCTATGCATTCTGACACTCCAACAATGTGTCCTGCTTCAATTTGACTCATTTTACAAAGGTGCTCATTTCTTGAGTGAATATGCAGTTCTACTCAAGAGTAAGCAACTAAGCGAAATCAAGCCATGGAACGCTTTTTTGCCTTCTATCTATGCATTCTGACACTCCAACAATGTGTTCTGCTTCAATTTGACTCATTTTACAAAGGTGCTTATTCCTGGAGTGAATATGCAGTTTTACTCTAGAGTAAGCAACTAAGCGAAATAAAGCCATGGAACGCTTATTTGCCTTCTATCTATGCATTCTGACACTCCAACAATGTTTTCTGCTTCAATTTGGGTCATTTCACAAAGGTGCTCATTTCTTGAGTGAATAAGCAGTTCTACTCAAGAGTAAGCAACTAAGCGAAATAAAGCCATGGAACGCTTATTTGCCTTCTATCTATGCATTCTGACACTCCAACAATGTGTTCTGCTTCAATTTGGCTCATTTTACAAAGGTGCTTATTCCTGGAGTGAATATGCAGTTTTACTCTAGAGTAAGCAACTAAGCGAAATAAAGCCATGGAACGCTTATTTGCCTTCTATCTATGCATTCTGACACTCCAACAATGTTTTCTGCTTCAATTTGGGTCATTTCACAAAGGTGCTCATTTCTTGAGTGAATAAGCAGTTCTACTCAAGAGTAAGCAACTAAGCGAAATAAAGCCATGGAACGCTTATTTGCCTATTATCTAAGCATTCTGACACTCCAACAATGTGTTCTGCTTCAATTTGACTCATTTTACAAAGGTGCTTATTCCTGGAGTGAATATGCAGTTCTACTCAAGAGTAAGCAACTAAGCGAAATAAAGCCATGGAACGCTTATTTGCCTTCTATCTATGCATTCTGACACTCCAACAATGTGTTCTGCTTCAATTTGTCTCATTTTACAAAGATGCTTATTCCTGGAGTGAATATGCAGTTCTACTCAAGAGTAAGCAACTAAGCGAAATAAAGCCATGGAACGCTTATTTGCCTTCTAACTAGGCATTCTGACACTCCAACAATGTTGGTATCTGAAGAAGTGTGCATGCACACGAAAGCTCATACCAAAATAAAAACTTAGTTGGTCTTTAAGGTGCTACTGAAGGAATTTTTTTATTTTACTCCAACAATGTGTTCTGCTTCAATTTGTCTCATTTTACAAAGATGCTTATTCCTGGAGTGCATATGCAGTTCTACTCAAGAGTAAGCAACTAAGCGAAATAAAGCCATGGAACGCTTATTTGCCTTCTATCCCTGCATTCTGACACTCCAACAATGTGTTCTGCTTCAATTTGACTCATTTTACAAAGGTACTTATTCCTGGAGTGAATATGCAGTTTTACTCTAGAGTAAGCAACTAAGCGAAATAAAGCCATGGAACGCTAATTTGCCTTCTATCTATGCATTCTGACACTCCAACAATGTTTTCTGCTTCAATTTGGGTCATTTCACAAAGGTGCTCATTTCTAGAGTGAATAAGCAGTTCTACTCAAGAGTAAGCAACTAAGCGAAATAAAGTCATGGAACGCTTATTTGCCTTCTATCTATGCATTCTGACACTCCAACAATGTGTTCTGCTTCAATTTGACTCATTTTACAAAGGTGCTTATTCCTGGAGTGAATATGCAGTTCTACTCAAGAGTAAGCAACTAAGCGAAATAAAGCCATGGAACGCTTATTTGCCTTCTATCTATGCATTCTGACACTCCAACAATGTTCTGCTCCAATTTGGCGCATTTTACAAAGGTACTTATTTCTGGAGTGAACATGCAGTTCTACTCAAGAGTAAGCAACTAAGCGAAATGAACCTATAGAACGCTTATTTGCCTTCTATCTACGCATTCTGACACTCCAACAATGTGTTCTGCTTCAATTTGGCGCATTTTACAAAGGTCCTTATTTCCGGGGTGAACATGCAGTTCTACTCAAGAGTAAGAAACTAAGCGAAATGAACCTATAGAACGCTTATTTGCCTTCTATCCCTGCATTCTGACACTCCAACAATGTGTTCTGCTTCAATTTGACTCATTTTACAAATATGTTTATTTCTGGAGTGAACATGCAGTTCTACTCAAGAGTAAGCAACTAAGCGAAATAAAGCTATAGAACGCTTTTTTGCTTTCTATCTACGCATTCTGACACTCCAACAATGTGTTCTGCTTCAATTTGGCTCATTTTACAAAGGTGCTTATTTCTGGAGTGACTATGCAGTTCTACTCAAGAGTAAGCAACTAAGCGAAATAAAGCCATGGAACGCTTATTTGCCTTCTATCTATGCATTCTGACACTCCAACAATGTGTTCTGCTTCAATTTGACTCATTTTACAAAGGTACTTATTCCTGGAGTGAATATGCAGTTTTACTCTAGAGTAAGCAACTAAGCGAAATAAAGCCATGGAACGCTAATTTGCCTTCTATCTATGCATTCTGACACTCCAACAATGTTTTCTGCTTCAATTTGGGTCATTTCACAAAGGTGCTCATTTCTAGAGTGAATAAGCAGTTCTACTCAAGAGTAAGCAACTAAGCGAAATAAAGTCATGGAACGCTTATTTGCCTTCTATCTATGCATTCTGACACTCCAACAATGTGTTCTGCTTCAATTTGACTCATTTTACAAAGGTGCTTATTCCTGGAGTGAATATGCAGTTCTACTCAAGAGTAAGCAACTAAGCGAAATAAAGCCATGGAACGCTTATTTGCCTTCTATCTATGCATTCTGACACTCCAACAATGTTCTGCTCCAATTTGGCGCATTTTACAAAGGTACTTATTTCTGGAGTGAACATGCAGTTCTACTCAAGAGTAAGCAACTAAGCGAAATAAAGCCATAGAACGCTTATTTGCCTTCTATCTATGCATTCTGACACTCCAACAATGTGTTCTGCTCCAATTTAGCGCATTTTATAAAGGTGCTTATTTCTTGAGTGAATATGCAGTTCTACTCAAGAGTAAGCAACTAAGCGAAATCAAGCCATGGAACGCTTATTTGCCTTCTAGCTATGCATTCTGACACTCCAACAATGTCTTCTGCTTCAATTTGACTCATTTTACAAAGGTGCTTATTCCTGGAGTGAATATGCAGTTCTACTCAAGAGTAAGCAACTAAGCGAAATCAAGCCATGGAACGCTTATTTGCCTTCTATCTATGCTTTCTGACACTCCAACAATGTGTTCTGCTTCAATTTGACTCATTTTACAAAGGTGCTTATTCCTGGAGTGAACATGCAGTTCTACTCAAGAGTAAGCAACTAAGCGAAATAAAGCCATAGAACGCTTATTTGCCTTCTATCTATGCATTCTGACACTCCAACAATGTCTTCTGCTTCAATTTGACTCATTTTACAAAGGTGCTTATTCCTGGAGTGAATATGCAGTTCTACTCAAGAGTAAGCAACTAAGCGAAATCAAGCCATGGAACGCTTATTTGCCTTCTATCTATGCTTTCTGACACTCCAACAATGTGTTCTGCTTCAATTTGACTCATTTTACAAAGGTGCTTATTCCTGGAGTGAACATGCAGTTCTACTCAAGAGTAAGCAACTAAGCGAAATAAAGCCATGGAACGCTTTTTTGCCTTCTATCTATGCATTCTGACACTCCAACAATGTGTCCTGCTTCAATTTGACTCATTTTACAAAGGTGCTCATTTCTTGAGTGAATATGCAGTTCTACTCAAGAGTAAGCAACTAAGCGAAATCAAGCCATGGAACGCTTTTTAGCCTTCTATCTATGCATTCTGACACTCCAACAATGTGTTCTGCTTCAATTTGACTCATTTTACAAAGGTGCTTATTCCTGGAGTGAATATGCAGTTTTACTCTAGAGTAAGCAACTAAGCGAAATAAAGCCATGGAACGCTTATTTGCCTTCTATCTATGCATTCTGACACTCCAACAATGTTTTCTGCTTCAATTTGGGTCATTTCACAAAGGTGCTCATTTCTTGAGTGAATAAGCAGTTCTACTCAAGAGTAAGCAACTAAGCGAAATAAAGCCCTGGAACGCTTATTTGCCTTCTATCTATGCATTCTGACACTCCAACAATGTGTTCTGCTCCAATTTGACTCATTTTACAAAGGTACTTATTTCTGGAGTGAACATGCAGTTCTACTCAAGAGTAAGCAACTAAGCGAAATGAACCTATAGAACGCTTATTTGCCTTCTATCTACGCATTCTGACACTCCAACAATGTGTTCTGCTTCAATTTGGCGCATTTTACAAAGGTCCTTATTTCCGGGGTGAACATGCAGTTCTACTCAAGAGTAAGAAACTAAGCGAAATGAACCTATAGAACGCTTATTTGCCTTCTATCCCTGCATTCTGACACTCCAACAATGTGTTCTGCTTCAATTTGACTCATTTTACAAATATGTTTATTTCTGGAGTGAACATGCAGTTCTACTCAAGAGTAAGCAACTAAGCGAAATAAAGCTATAGAACGCTTTTTTGCTTTCTATCTACGCATTCTGACACTCCAACAATGTGTTCTGCTTCAATTTGGCTCATTTTACAAAGGTGCTTATTTCTGGAGTGACTATGCAGTTCTACTCAAGAGTAAGCAACTAAGCGAAATAAAACTATAGAACACTTATTTGCCTTCTATCTATGCATTCTGACACTCCAACAATGTGTTCTGCTTCAATTTGGCTCATTTTACAAAGGTGCTAATTCCTGGAGTGTACATGCAGTTCTCTCTCAAGAGTAAGCAACTAAGCGAAATAAAGCCATAGAACGCTTATTTGCCTTCTATCTATGCATTCTGACACTCCAACAATGTGTTCTGCTCCAATTTGGCGCATTTTACAAAGGTGCTTATTTCTGGAGTGAATATGCAGTTCTACTCAAAGTAAGCAACTAAGCGAAATAAAGCCACAGAACGCTTATTTGCCTTCTAGCTATGCATTCTGACACTCCAACAATGTGTTCTGCCTCAATTTGGCTCATTTTACAAAGGTGCATATTTCTAGAGTGCAGATGCATTTCTACTCAAGAGTAAGCAACTAGGCGAAATAAAGCCCTAGAACGCTAATTTGCCTTCTATCTACACATTCTGACACTCCAACAATGTCTTCTGCTTCAATTTGGATCATTTTACGAAGATGCTTATTTCTGGAGTGAACATGCAGTTCTACTCAAGAGTAAGCAACTAAGCGAAATAAAGCCATAGAACGCTTATTTGCCTTCTATCTATGCATTCTGACACTCCAACAATGTGTTCTGCTCCAATTTGGCGCATTTTATAAAGGTGCTTATTTCTTGAGTGAATATGCAGTTCTACTCAAGAGTAAGCAACTAAGCGAAATCAAGCCATGGAACGCTTATTTGCCTTCTAGCTATGCATTCTGACACTCCAACAATGTGTTCTGCCTCAATTTGGCTCATTTTACAAAGATGCTTATTTCTGGAGTGCAGATGCATTTCTACTCAAGAGTAAGCAACTAAGCGAAATAAAGCCATAGAACGCTTATTTGCCTTCTATCTATGCATTCTGACACTCCAACAATGTCTTCTGCTTCAATTTGACTCATTTTACAAAGGTGCTTATTCCTGGAGTGAATATGCAGTTCTACTCAAGAGTAAGCAACTAAGCGAAATCAAGCCATGGAACGCTTATTTGCCTTCTATCTATGCTTTCTGACACTCCAACAATGTGTTCTGCTTCAATTTGACTCATTTTACAAAGGTGCTTATTCCTGGAGTGAACATGCAGTTCTACTCAAGAGTAAGCAACTAAGCGAAATAAAGCCATGGAACGCTTTTTTGCCTTCTATCTATGCATTCTGACACTCCAACAATGTGTTCTGCTTCAATTTGACTCATTTTACAAAGGTGCTTATTCCTGGAGTGACTATGCAGTTCTACTCAAGAGTAAGCAACTAAGCGAAATAAAGCCATGGAACGCTTATTTGCCTTCTATCTATGCATTCTGACACTCCAACAATGTGTTCTGCTTCAATTTGACTCATTTTACAAAGGTACTTATTCCTGGAGTGAATATGCAGTTTTACTCTAGAGTAAGCAACTAAGCGAAATAAAGCCATGGAACGCTAATTTGCCTTCTATCTATGCATTCTGACACTCCAACAATGTTTTCTGCTTCAATTTGGGTCATTTCACAAAGGTGCTCATTTCTAGAGTGAATAAGCAGTTCTACTCAAGAGTAAGCAACTAAGCGAAATAAAGTCATGGAACGCTTATTTGCCTTCTATCTATGCATTCTGACACTCCAACAATGTGTTCTGCTTCAATTTGACTCATTTTACAAAGGTGCTTATTCCTGGAGTGAATATGCAGTTCTACTCAAGAGTAAGCAACTAAGCGAAATAAAGCCATGGAACGCTTATTTGCCTTCTATCTATGCATTCTGACACTCCAACAATGTTCTGCTCCAATTTGGCGCATTTTACAAAGGTACTTATTTCTGGAGTGAACATGCAGTTCTACTCAAGAGTAAGCAACTAAGCGAAATGAACCTATAGAACGCTTATTTGCCTTCTATCTACGCATTCTGACACTCCAACAATGTGTTCTGCTTCAATTTGGCGCATTTTACAAAGGTCCTTATTTCCGGGGTGAACATGCAGTTCTACTCAAGAGTAAGAAACTAAGCGAAATGAACCTATAGAACGCTTATTTGCCTTCTATCCCTGCATTCTGACACTCCAACAATGTGTTCTGCTTCAATTTGACTCATTTTACAAATATGTTTATTTCTGGAGTGAACATGCAGTTCTACTCAAGAGTAAGCAACTAAGCGAAATAAAGCTATAGAACGCTTTTTTGCTTTCTATCTACGCATTCTGACACTCCAACAATGTGTTCTGCTTCAATTTGGCTCATTTTACAAAGGTGCTTATTTCTGGAGTGACTATGCAGTTCTACTCAAGAGTAAGCAACTAAGCGAAATAAAGCCATGGAACGCTTATTTGCCTTCTATCTATGCATTCTGACACTCCAACAATGTGTTCTGCTTCAATTTGACTCATTTTACAAAGGTACTTATTCCTGGAGTGAATATGCAGTTTTACTCTAGAGTAAGCAACTAAGCGAAATAAAGCCATGGAACGCTAATTTGCCTTCTATCTATGCATTCTGACACTCCAACAATGTTTTCTGCTTCAATTTGGGTCATTTCACAAAGGTGCTCATTTCTAGAGTGAATAAGCAGTTCTACTCAAGAGTAAGCAACTAAGCGAAATAAAGTCATGGAACGCTTATTTGCCTTCTATCTATGCATTCTGACACTCCAACAATGTGTTCTGCTTCAATTTGACTCATTTTACAAAGGTGCTCATTCCTGGAGTGAATATGCAGTTCTACTCAAGAGTAAGCAACTAAGCGAAATAAAGCCATGGAACGCTTATTTGCCTTCTATCTATGCATTCTGACACTCCAACAATGTGTTCTGCTCCAATTTGACTCATTTTACAAAGGTACTTATTTCTGGAGTGAACATGCAGTTCTACTCAAGAGTAAGCAACTTAGCGAAATGAACCTATAGAACGCTTATTTGCCTTCTATCTACGCATTCTGACACTCCAACAATGTGTTCTGCTTCAATTTGGCGCATTTTACAAAGGTCCTTATTTCCGGGGTGAACATGCAGTTCTACTCAAGAGTAAGAAACTAAGCGAAATGAACCTATAGAACGCTTATTTGCCTTCTATCCCTGCATTCTGACACTCCAACAATGTGTTCTGCTTCAATTTGACTCATTTTACAAATATGTTTATTTCTGGAGTGAACATGCAGTTCTACTCAAGAGTAAGCAACTAAGCGAAATAAAGCTATAGAACGCTTTTTTGCTTTCTATCTACGCATTCTGACACTCCAACAATGTGTTCTGCTTCAATTTGGCTCATTTTACAAAGGTGCTTATTTCTGGAGTGACTATGCAGTTCTACTCAAGAGTAAGCAACTAAGCGAAATAAAACTATAGAACACTTATTTGCCTTCTATCTATGCATTCTGACACTCCAACAATGTGTTCTGCTTCAATTTGGCTCATTTTACAAAGGTGCTAATTCCTGGAGTGTACATGCAGTTCTCTCTCAAGAGTAAGCAACTAAGCGAAATAAAGCCATAGAACGCTTATTTGCCTTCTATCTATGCATTCTGACACTCCAACAATGTGTTCTGCTCCAATTTGGCGCATTTTACAAAGGTGCTTATTTCTGGAGTGAATATGCAGTTCTACTCAAAGTAAGCAACTAAGCGAAATAAAGCCACAGAACGCTTATTTGCCTTCTAGCTATGCATTCTGACACTCCAACAATGTGTTCTGCCTCAATTTGGCTCATTTTACAAAGGTGCTTATTTCTAGAGTGCAGATGCATTTCTACTCAAGAGTAAGCAACTAGGCGAAATAAAGCCCTAGAACGCTAATTTGCCTTCTATCTACACATTCTGACACTCCAACAATGTCTTCTGCTTCAATTTGGATCATTTTACGAAGATGCTTATTTCTGGAGTGAACATGCAGTTCTACTCAAGAGTAAGCAACTAAGCGAAATAAAGCCATAGAACGCTTATTTGCCTTCTATCTATGCATTCTGACACTCCAACAATGTGTTCTGCTCCAATTTAGCGCATTTTATAAAGGTGCTTATTTCTTGAGTGAATATGCAGTTCTACTCAAGAGTAAGCAACTAAGCGAAATCAAGCCATGGAACGCTTATTTGCCTTCTAGCTATGCATTCTGACACTCCAACAATGTGTTCTGCCTCAATTTGGCTCATTTTACAAAGATGCTTATTTCTGGAGTGCAGATGCATTTCTACTCAAGAGTAAGCAACTAAGCGAAATAAAGCCATAGAACGCTTATTTGCCTTCTATCTATGCATTCTGACACTCCAACAATGTCTTCTGCTTCAATTTGACTCATTTTACAAAGGTGCTTATTCCTGGAGTGAATATGCAGTTCTACTCAAGAGTAAGCAACTAAGCGAAATCAAGCCATGGAACGCTTATTTGCCTTCTATCTATGCTTTCTGACACTCCAACAATGTGTTCTGCTTCAATTTGACTCATTTTACAAAGGTGCTTATTCCTGGAGTGAACATGCAGTTCTACTCAAGAGTAAGCAACTAAGCGAAATAAAGCCATGGAACGCTTTTTTGCCTTCTATCTATGCATTCTGACACTCCAACAATGTGTTCTGCTTCAATTTGACTCATTTTACAAAGGTGCTTATTCCTGGAGTGAATATGCAGTTCTACTCAAGAGTAAGCAACTAAGCGAAATAAAGCCATGGAATGCTTATTTGCCTTCTATCTATGCATTCTGACACTCCAACAATGTGTCCTGCTTCAATTTGACTCATTTTACAAAGGTGCTCATTTCTTGAGTGAATATGCAGTTCTACTCAAGAGTAAGCAACTAAGCGAAATCAAGCCATGGAACGCTTTTTAGCCTTCTATCTATGCATTCTGACACTCCAACAATGTGTTCTGCTTCAATTTGACTCATTTTACAAAGGTGCTTATTCCTGGAGTGAATATGCAGTTTTACTCTAGAGTAAGCAACTAAGCGAAATAAAGCCATGGAACGCTTATTTGCCTTCTATCTATGCATTCTGACACTCCAACAATGTTTTCTGCTTCAATTTGGGTCATTTCACAAAGGTGCTCATTTCTTGAGTGAATAAGCAGTTCTACTCAAGAGTAAGCAACTAAGCGAAATAAAGCCCTGGAACGCTTATTTGCCTTCTATCTATGCATTCTGACACTCCAACAATGTGTTCTGCTCCAATTTGACTCATTTTACAAAGGTACTTATTTCTGGAGTGAACATGCAGTTCTACTCAAGAGTAAGCAACTAAGCGAAATGAACCTATAGAACGCTTATTTGCCTTCTATCTACGCATTCTGACACTCCAACAATGTGTTCTGCTTCAATTTGGCGCATTTTACAAAGGTCCTTATTTCCGGGGTGAACATGCAGTTCTACTCAAGAGTAAGAAACTAAGCGAAATGAACCTATAGAACGCTTATTTGCCTTCTATCCCTGCATTCTGACACTCCAACAATGTGTTCTGCTTCAATTTGACTCATTTTACAAATATGTTTATTTCTGGAGTGAACATGCAGTTCTACTCAAGAGTAAGCAACTAAGCGAAATAAAGCTATAGAACGCTTTTTTGCTTTCTATCTACGCATTCTGACACTCCAACAATGTGTTCTGCTTCAATTTGGCTCATTTTACAAAGGTGCTTATTTCTGGAGTGACTATGCAGTTCTACTCAAGAGTAAGCAACTAAGCGAAATAAAACTATAGAACACTTATTTGCCTTCTATCTATGCATTCTGACACTCCAACAATGTGTTCTGCTTCAATTTGGCTCATTTTACAAAGGTGCTAATTCCTGGAGTGTACATGCAGTTCTCTCTCAAGAGTAAGCAACTAAGCGAAATAAAGCCATAGAACGCTTATTTGCCTTCTATCTATGCATTCTGACACTCCAACAATGTGTTGTGCTCCAATTTGGCGCATTTTACAAAGGTGCTTATTTCTGGAGTGAATATGCAGTTCTACTCAAAGTAAGCAACTAAGCGAAATAAAGCCACAGAACGCTTATTTGCCTTCTAGCTATGCATTCTGACACTCCAACAATGTGTTCTGCCTCAATTTGGCTCATTTTACAAAGGTGCTTATTTCTAGAGTGCAGATGCATTTCTACTCAAGAGTAAGCAACTAGGCGAAATAAAGCCCTAGAACGCTAATTTGCCTTCTATCTACACATTCTGACACTCCAACAATGTCTTCTGCTTCAATTTGGATCATTTTACGAAGATGCTTATTTCTGGAGTGAACATGCAGTTCTACTCAAGAGTAAGCAACTAAGCGAAATAAAGCCATAGAACGCTTATTTGCCTTCTATCTATGCATTCTGACACTCCAACAATGTGTTCTGCTCCAATTTGGCGCATTTTATAAAGGTGCTTATTTCTTGAGTGAATATGCAGTTCTACTCAAGAGTAAGCAACTAAGCGAAATCAAGCCATGGAACGCTTATTTGCCTTCTAGCTATGCATTCTGACACTCCAACAATGTGTTCTGCCTCAATTTGGCTCATTTTACAAAGATGCTTATTTCTGGAGTGCAGATGCATTTCTACTCAAGAGTAAGCAACTAAGCGAAATAAAGCCATAGAACGCTTATTTGCCTTCTATCTATGCATTCTGACACTCCAACAATGTCTTCTGCTTCAATTTGACTCATTTTACAAAGGTGCTTATTCCTGGAGTGAATATGCAGTTCTACTCAAGAGTAAGCAACTAAGCGAAATCAAGCCATGGAACGCTTATTTGCCTTTTATCTATGCTTTCTGACACTCCAACAATGTGTTCTGCTTCAATTTGACTCATTTTACAAAGGTGCTTATTCCTGGAGTGAACATGCAGTTCTACTCAAGAGTAAGCAACTAAGCGAAATAAAGCCATGGAACGCTTTTTTGCCTTCTATCTATGCATTCTGACACTCCAACAATGTGTTCTGCTTCAATTTGACTCATTTTACAAAGGTGCTTATTCCTGGAGTGAATATGCAGTTCTACTCAAGAGTAAGCAACTAAGCGAAATAAAGCCATGGAATGCTTATTTGCCTTCTATCTATGCATTCTGACACTCCAACAATGTGTCCTGCTTCAATTTGACTCATTTTACAAAGGTGCTCATTTCTTGAGTGAATATGCAGTTCTACTCAAGAGTAAGCAACTAAGCGAAATCAAGCCATGGAACGCTTTTTAGCCTTCTATCTATGCATTCTGACACTCCAACAATGTGTTCTGCTTCAATTTGACTCATTTTACAAAGGTGCTTATTCCTGGAGTGAATATGCAGTTTTACTCTAGAGTAAGCAACTAAGCGAAATAAAGCCATGGAACGCTTATTTGCCTTCTATCTATGCATTCTGACACTCCAACAATGTTTTCTGCTTCAATTTGGGTCATTTCACAAAGGTGCTCATTTCTTGAGTGAATAAGCAGTTCTACTCAAGAGTAAGCAACTAAGCGAAATAAAGCCCTGGAACGCTTATTTGCCTTCTATCTATGCATTCTGACACTCCAACAATGTGTTCTGCTTCAATTTGACTCATTTTACAAAGGTGCTTATTCCTGGAGTGAATATGCAGTTTTACTCTAGAGTAAGCAACTAAGCGAAATAAAGCCATGGAACGCTTATTTGCCTTCTATCTATGCATTCTGACACTCCAACAATGTGTTCTGCTTCAATTTGGCTCATTTTACAAAGGTGCTAATTCCTGGAGTGTACATGCAGTTCTCTCTCAAGAGTAAGCAACTAAGCGAAATAAAGCCATAGAACGCTTATTTGCCTTCTATCTATGCATTCTGACACTCCAACAATGTGTTCTGCTCCAATTTGGCGCATTTTACAAAGGTGCTTATTTCTGGAGTGAATATGCAGTTCTACTCAAAGTAAGCAACTAAGCGAAATAAAGCCACAGAACGCTTATTTGCCTTCTAGCTATGCATTCTGACACTCCAACAATGTGTTCTGCCTCAATTTGGCTCATTTTACAAAGGTGCTTATTTCTAGAGTGCAGATGCATTTCTACTCAAGAGTAAGCAACTAGGCGAAATAAAGCCCTAGAACGCTAATTTGCCTATTATCTAAGCATTCTGACACTCCAACAATGTGTTCTGCTTCAATTTGTCTCATTTTACAAAGATGCTTATTCCTGGAGTGAATATGCAGTTCTACTCAAGAGTAAGCAACTAAGCGAAATAAAGCCATGGAACGCTTATTTGCCTTCTATCTATGCTTTCTGACACTCCAACAATGTGTTCTGCTTCAATTTGACTCATTTTACAAAGGTGCTCATTCCTGGAGTGAATATGCAGTTCTACTCAAGAGTAAGCAACTAAGCGAAATAAAGCCATGGAACGCTTATTTGCCTTCTATCTATGCATTCTGACACTCCAACAATGTGTTCTGCTTCAATTTGACTCATTTTACAAAGATGCTTATTTCTTGAGTGAACATGCAGTTCTACTCAAGAGTAAGCAACTAAGCGAAATAAAGCCATGGAACGCTTATTTGCCTTCTCTCTATGCATTCTGACACTCCAACAATGTGTCCTGCTTCAATTTGACTCATTTTACAAAGGTGCTCATTTCTTGAGTGAATATGCAGTTCTACTCAAGAGTAAGCAACTAAGCGAAATCAAGCCATGGAACGCTTATTTGCCTTCTATCTATGCTTTCTGACACTCCAACAATGTGTTCTGCTTCAATTTGACTCATTTTACAAAGGTGCTTATTCCTGGAGTGAATATGCAGTTCTACTCAAGAGTAAGCAACTAAGCGAAATAAAGCCATGGAATGCTTATTTGCCTTCTATCTATGCATTCTGACACTCCAACAATGTGTCCTGCTTCAATTTGACTCATTTTACAAAGGTGCTCATTTCTTGAGTGAATATGCAGTTCTACTCAAGAGTAAGCAACTAAGCGAAATCAAGCCATGGAACGCTTTTTTGCCTTCTATCTATGCATTCTGACACTCCAACAATGTGTTCTGCTTCAATTTGACTCATTTTACAAAGGTGCTTATTCCTGGAGTGAATATGCAGTTTTACTCTAGAGTAAGCAACTAAGCGAAATAAAGCCATGGAACGCTTATTTGCCTTCTATCTATGCATTCTGACACTCCAACAATGTTTTCTGCTTCAATTTGGGTCATTTCACAAAGGTGCTCATTTCTTGAGTGAATAAGCAGTTCTACTCAAGAGTAAGCAACTAAGCGAAATAAAGCCATGGAACGCTTATTTGCCTTCTATCTATGCATTCTGACACTCCAACAATGTGTTCTGCTTCAATTTGGCTCATTTTACAAAGGTGCTTATTCCTGGAGTGAATATGCAGTTCTACTCTAGAGTAAGCAACTAAGCGAAATAAAGCCATGGAACGCTTATTTGCCTTCTATCTATGCATTCTGACACTCCAACAATGTTTTCTGCTTCAATTTGGGTCATTTCACAAAGGTGCTCATTTCTTGAGTGAATAAGCAGTTCTACTCAAGAGTAAGCAACTAAGCGAAATAAAGCCATGGAACGCTTATTTGCCTATTATCTAAGCATTCTGACACTCCAACAATGTGTTCTGCTTCAATTTGACTCATTTTACAAAGGTGCTTATTCCTGGAGTGAATATGCAGTTCTACTCAAGAGTAAGCAACTAAGCGAAATAAAGCCATGGAACGCTTATTTGCCTTCTATCTATGCATTCTGACACTCCAACAATGTGTTCTGCTTCAATTTGTCTCATTTTACAAAGATGCTTATTCCTGGAGTGAATATGCAGTTCTACTCAAGAGTAAGCAACTAAGCGAAATAAAGCCATGGAACGCTTATTTGCCTTCTATCTAGGCATTCTGACACTCCAACAATGTGTTCTGCTTCAATTTGTCTCATTTTACAAAGGTGCTTATTCCTGGAGTGAACATGCAGTTCTACTCAAGAGTAAGCAACTAAGCGAAATAAAGCCATGGAACGCTTTTTTGCCTTCTATCTATGCATTCTGATACTCCAACAATGTGTTCTGCTTCAATTTGACTCATTTTACAAAGGTGCTTATTCCTGGAGTGAATATGCAGTTCTACTCAAGAGTAAGCAACTAAGCGAAATAAAGCCATGGAATGCTTATTTGCCTTCTATCTATGCATTCTGACACTCCAACAATGTGTCCTGCTTCAATTTGACTCATTTTACAAAGGTGCTCATTTCTTGAGTGAATATGCAGTTCTACTCAAGAGTAAGCAACTAAGCGAAATCAAGCCATGGAACGCTTTTTAGCCTTCTATCTATGCATTCTGACACTCCAACAATGTGTTCTGCTTCAATTTGACTCATTTTACAAAGGTGCTTATTCCTGGAGTGAATATGCTGTTTTACTCTAGAGTAAGCAACTAAGCGAAATAAAGCCATGGAACGCTTATTTGCCTTCTATCTATGCATTCTGACACTCCAACAATGTTTTCTGCTTCAATTTGGGTCATTTCACAAAGGTGCTCATTTCTTGAGTGAATAAGCAGTTCTACTCAAGAGTAAGCAACTAAGCGAAATAAAGCCCTGGAACGCTTATTTGCCTTCTATCTATGCATTCTGACACTCCAACAATGTGTTCTGCTTCAATTTGACTCATTTTACAAAGGTGCTTATTCCTGGAGTGAATATGCAGTTTTACTCTAGAGTAAGCAACTAAGCGAAATAAAGCCATGGAACGCTTATTTGCCTTCTATCTATGCATTCTGACACTCCAACAATGTTTTCTGCTTCAATTTGGGTCATTTCACAAAGGTGCTCATTTCTTGAGTGAATAAGCAGTTCTACTCAAGAGTAAGCAACTAAGCGAAATAAAGCCCTGGAACGCTTATTTGCCTTCTATCTATGCATTCTGACACTCCAACAATGTGTTCTGCTTCAATTTGACTCATTTTACAAAGGTGCTTATTCCTGGAGTGAATATGCAGTTTTACTCTAGAGTAAGCAACTAAGCGAAATAAAGCCATGGAACGCTTATTTGCCTTCTATCTATGCATTCTGACACTCCAACAATGTTTTCTGCTTCAATTTGGGTCATTTCACAAAGGTGCTCATTTCTTGAGTGAATAAGCAGTTCTACTCAAGAGTAAGCAACTAAGCGAAATAAAGCCATGAAACGCTTATTTGCCTATTATCTAAGCATTCTGACCCTCCAACAATGTGTTCTGCTTCAATTTGTCTCATTTTACAAAGATGCTTATTCCTGGAGTGAATATGCAGTTCTACTCAAGAGTAAGCAACTAAGCGAAATAAAGCCATGGAACGCTTATTTGCCTTCTATCTAGGCATTCTGACACTCCAACAATGTGTTCTGCTTCAATTTGTCTCATTTTACAAAGATGCTTATTCCTGGAGTGAATATGCAGTTCTACTCAAGAGTAAGCAACTAAGCGAAATAAAGCCATGGAACGCTTATTTGCCTTCTATCCCTGCATTCTGACACTCCAACAATGTGTTCTGCTTCAATTTGACTCATTTTACAAAGGTACTTATTCCTGGAGTGAATATGCAGTTTTACTCTAGAGTAAGCAACTAAGCGAAATAAAGCCATGGAACGCTTATTTGCCTTCTATCTATGCATTCTGACACTCCAACAATGTTTTCTGCTTCAATTTGGGTCATTTCACAAAGGTGCTCATTTCTTGAGTGAATAAGCAGTTCTACTCAAGAGTAAGCAACTAAGCGAAATGAACCTATAGAACGCTTATTTGCCTTCTATCTACGCATTCTGACACTCCAACAATGTGTTCTGCTTCAATTTGTCTCATTTTACAAAGATGCTTATTCCTGGAGTGAATATGCAGTTCTACTCAAGAGTAAGCAACTAAGCGAAATAAAGCCATGGAACGCTTATTTGCCTTCTATCTATGCTTTCTGACACTCCAACAATGTGTTCTGCTTCAATTTGACTCATTTTACAAAGGTGCTCATTCCTGGAGTGAATATGCAGTTCTACTCAAGAGTAAGCAACTAAGCGAAATAAAGCCATGGAACGCTTATTTGCCTTCTATCTATGCATTCTGACACTCCAACAATGTGTTCTGCTTCAATTTGACTCATTTTACAAAGATGCTTATTTCTTGAGTGAACATGCAGTTCTACTCAAGAGTAAGCAACTAAGCGAAATAAAGCCATGGAACGCTTATTTGCCTTCTCTCTATGCATTCTGACACTCCAACAATGTGTCCTGCTTCAATTTGACTCATTTTACAAAGGTGCTCATTTCTTGAGTGAATATGCAGTTCTACTCAAGAGTAAGCAACTAAGCGAAATCAAGCCATGGAATGCTTTTTTGCCTTCTATCTATGCATTCTGACACTCCAACAATGTGTTCTGCTTCAATTTGACTCATTTTACAAAGGTGCTTATTCCTGGAGTGAATATGCAGTTCTACTCAAGAGTAAGCAACTAAGCGAAATAAAGCCATGGAATGCTTATTTGCCTTCTATCTATGCATTCTGACACTCCAACAATGTGTCCTGCTTCAATTTGACTCATTTTACAAAGGTGCTCATTTCTTGAGTGAATATGCAGTTCTACTCAAGAGTAAGCAACTAAGCGAAATCAAGCCATGGAACGCTTTTTTGCCTTCTATCTATGCATTCTGACACTCCAACAATGTGTTCTGCTTCAATTTGACTCATTTTACAAAGGTGCTTATTCCTGGAGTGAATATGCAGTTTTACTCTAGAGTAAGCAACTAAGCGAAATAAAGCCATGGAACGCTTATTTGCCTTCTATCTATGCATTCTGACACTCCAACAATGTTTTCTGCTTCAATTTGGGTCATTTCACAAAGGTGCTCATTTCTTGAGTGAATAAGCAGTTCTACTCAAGAGTAAGCAACTAAGCGAAATAAAGCCATGGAACGCTTATTTGCCTTCTATCTATGCATTCTGACACTCCAACAATGTGTTCTGCTTCAATTTGGCTCATTTTACAAAGGTGCTTATTCCTGGAGTGAATATGCAGTTTTACTCTAGAGTAAGCAACTAAGCGAAATAAAGCCATGGAACGCTTATTTGCCTTCTATCTATGCATTCTGACACTCCAACAATGTTTTCTGCTTCAATTTGGGTCATTTCACAAAGGTGCTCATTTCTTGAGTGAATAAGCAGTTCTACTCAAGAGTAAGCAACTAAGCGAAATAAAGCCATGGAACGCTTATTTGCCTATTATCTAAGCATTCTGACACTCCAACAATGTGTTCTGCTTCAATTTGACTCATTTTACAAAGGTGCTTATTCCTGGAGTGAATATGCAGTTCTACTCAAGAGTAAGCAACTAAGCGAAATAAAGCCATGGAACGCTTATTTGCCTTCTATCTATGCATTCTGACACTCCAACAATGTGTTCTGCTTCAATTTGTCTCATTTTACAAAGGTGCTTATTCCTGGAGTGAATATGCAGTTCTACTCAAGAGTAAGCAACTAAGCGAAATAAAGCCATGGAACGCTTATTTGCCTTCTATCTAGGCATTCTGACACTCCAACAATGTGTTCTGCTTCAATTTGACTCATTTTACAAAGATGCTTATTCCTGGAGTGAATATGCAGTTCTACTCAAGAGTAAGCAACTAAGCGAAATAAAGCCATGGAACGCTTATTTGCCTTCTATCCCTGCATTCTGACACTCCAACAATGTGTTCTGCTTCAATTTGACTCATTTTACAAAGGTACTTATTCCTGGAGTGAATATGCAGTTTTACTCTAGAGTAAGCAACTAAGCGAAATAAAGCCATGGAACGCTTATTTGCCTTCTATCTATGCATTCTGACACTCCAACAATGTTTTCTGCTTCAATTTGGGTCATTTCACAAAGGTGCTCATTTCTTGAGTGAATAAGCAGTTCTACTCAAGAGTAAGCAACTAAGCGAAATGAACCTATAGAACGCTTATTTGCCTTCTATCTACGCATTCTGACACTCCAACAATGTGTTCTGCTTCAATTTGTCTCATTTTACAAAGATGCTTATTCCTGGAGTGAATATGCAGTTCTACTCAAGAGTAAGCAACTAAGCGAAATAAAGCCATGGAACGCTTATTTGCCTTCTATCTATGCTTTCTGACACTCCAACAATGTGTTCTGCTTCAATTTGACTCATTTTACAAAGGTGCTCATTCCTGGAGTGAATATGCAGTTCTACTCAAGAGTAAGCAACTAAGCGAAATAAAGCCATGGAACGCTTATTTGCCTTCTATCTATGCATTCTGACACTCCAACAATGTGTTCTGCTTCAATTTGACTCATTTTACAAAGATGCTTATTTCTGGAGTGAACATGCAGTTCTACTCAAGAGTAAGCAACTAAGCGAAATAAAGCCATGGAACGCTTATTTGCCTTCTCTCTATGCATTCTGACACTCCAACAATGTGTCCTGCTTCAATTTGACTCATTTTACAAAGGTGCTCATTTCTTGAGTGAATATGCAGTTCTACTCAAGAGTAAGCAACTAAGCGAAATCAAGCCATGGAACGCTTTTTTGCCTTCTATCTATGCATTCTGACACTCCAACAATGTGTTCTGCTTCAATTTGACTCATTTTACAAAGGTGCTTATTCCTGGAGTGAATATGCAGTTTTACTCTAGAGTAAGCAACTAAGCGAAATAAAGCCATGGAACGCTTATTTGCCTTCTATCTATGCATTCTGACACTCCAACAATGTTTTCTGCTTCAATTTGGGTCATTTCACAAAGGTGCTCATTTCTTGAGTGAATAAGCAGTTCTACTCAAGAGTAAGCAACTAAGCGAAATAAAGCCATGGAACGCTTATTTGCCTTCTATCTATGCATTCTGACACTCCAACAATGTGTTCTGCTTCAATTTGGCTCATTTTACAAAGGTGCTTATTCCTGGAGTGAATATGCAGTTTTACTCTAGAGTAAGCAACTAAGCGAAATAAAGCCATGGAACGCTTATTTGCCTTCTATCTATGCATTCTGACACTCCAACAATGTTTTCTGCTTCAATTTGGGTCATTTCACAAAGGTGCTCATTTCTTGAGTGAATAAGCAGTTCTACTCAAGAGTAAGCAACTAAGCGAAATAAAGCCATGGAACGCTTATTTGCCTATTATCTAAGCATTCTGACACTCCAACAATGTGTTCTGCTTCAATTTGACTCATTTTACAAAGGTGCTTATTCCTGGAGTGAATATGCAGTTCTACTCAAGAGTAAGCAACTAAGCGAAATAAAGCCATGGAACGCTTATTTGCCTTCTATCTATGCATTCTGACACTCCAACAATGTGTTCTGCTTCAATTTGTCTCATTTTACAAAGATGCTTATTCCTGGAGTGAATATGCAGTTCCACTCAAGAGTAAGCAACTAAGCGAAATAAAGCCATGGAACGCTTATTTGCCTTCTATCTAGGCATTCTGACACTCCAACAATGTTGGTATCTGAAGAAGTGTGCATGCACACGAAAGCTCATACCAAAATAAAAACTTAGTTGGTCTTTAAGGTGCTACTGAAGGAATTTTTTTATTTTACTCCAACAATGTGTTCTGCTTCAATTTGTCTCATTTTACAAAGATGCTTATTCCTGGAGTGCATATGCAGTTCTACTCAAGAGTAAGCAACTAAGCGAAATAAAGCCATGGAACGCTTATTTGCCTTCTATCCCTGCATTCTGACACTCCAACAATGTGTTCTGCTTCAATTTGACTCATTTTACAAAGGTACTTATTCCTGGAGTGAATATGCAGTTTTACTCTAGAGTAAGCAACTAAGCGAAATAAAGCCATGGAACGCTAATTTGCCTTCTATCTATGCATTCTGACACTCCAACAATGTTTTCTGCTTCAATTTGGGTCATTTCACAAAGGTGCTCATTTCTAGAGTGAATAAGCAGTTCTACTCAAGAGTAAGCAACTAAGCGAAATAAAGTCATGGAACGCTTATTTGCCTTCTATCTATGCATTCTGACACTCCAACAATGTGTTCTGCTTCAATTTGACTCATTTTACAAAGGTGCTTATTCCTGGAGTGAATATGCAGTTCTACTCAAGAGTAAGCAACTAAGCGAAATAAAGCCATGGAACGCTTATTTGCCTTCTATCTATGCATTCTGACACTCCAACAATGTTCTGCTCCAATTTGGCGCATTTTACAAAGGTACTTATTTCTGGAGTGAACATGCAGTTCTACTCAAGAGTAAGCAACTAAGCGAAATAAAGCCATGGAACGCTTATTTGCCTTCTATCTATGCATTCTGACACTCCAACAATGTGTTCTGCTTCAATTTGGCGCATTTTACAAAGGTCCTTATTTCCGGGGTGAACATGCAGTTCTACTCAAGAGTAAGAAACTAAGCGAAATGAACCTATAGAACGCTTATTTGCCTTCTATCCCTGCATTCTGACACTCCAACAATGTGTTCTGCTTCAATTTGACTCATTTTACAAATATGTTTATTTCTGGAGTGAACATGCAGTTCTACTCAAGAGTAAGCAACTAAGCGAAATAAAGCTATAGAACGCTTTTTTGCTTTCTATCTACGCATTCTGACACTCCAACAATGTGTTCTGCTTCAATTTGGCTCATTTTACAAAGGTGCTTATTCCTGGAGTGAATATGCAGTTCTACTCAAGAGTAAGCAACTAAGCGAAATAAAGCCATGGAACGCTTATTTGCCTTCTATCCCTGCATTCTGACACTCCAACAATGTCTTCTGCTTCAATTTGACTCATTTTACAAAGGTGCTTATTCCTGGAGTGAACATGCAGTTCTACTCAAGAGTAAGCAACTAAGCGAAATAAAGCCATGGAACGCTTTTTTGCCTTCTATCTATGCATTCTGACACTCCAACAATGTGTTCTGCTTCAATTTGACTCATTTTACAAAGGTGCTTATTCCTGGAGTGAATATGCAGTTCTACTCAAGAGTAAGCAACTAAGCGAAATAAAGCCATGGAATGCTTATTTGCCTTCTATCTATGCATTCTGACACTCCAACAATGTGTCCTGCTTCAATTTGACTCATTTTACAAAGGTGCTCATTTCTTGAGTGAATATGCAGTTCTACTCAAGAGTAAGCAACTAAGCGAAATCAAGCCATGGAACGCTTTTTAGCCTTCTATCTATGCATTCTGACACTCCAACAATGTGTTCTGCTTCAATTTGACTCATTTTACAAAGGTGCTTATTCCTGGAGTGAATATGCTGTTTTACTCTAGAGTAAGCAACTAAGCGAAATAAAGCCATGGAACGCTTATTTGCCTTCTATCTATGCATTCTGACACTCCAACAATGTTTTCTGCTTCAATTTGGGTCATTTCACAAAGGTGCTCATTTCTTGAGTGAATAAGCAGTTCTACTCAAGAGTAAGCAACTAAGCGAAATAAAGCCCTGGAACGCTTATTTGCCTTCTATCTATGCATTCTGACACTCCAACAATGTGTTCTGCTTCAATTTGACTCATTTTACAAAGGTGCTTATTCCTGGAGTGAATATGCAGTTTTACTCTAGAGTAAGCAACTAAGCGAAATAAAGCCATGGAACGCTTATTTGCCTTCTATCTATGCATTCTGACACTCCAACAATGTTTTCTGCTTCAATTTGGGTCATTTCACAAAGGTGCTCATTTCTTGAGTGAATAAGCAGTTCTACTCAAGAGTAAGCAACTAAGCGAAATAAAGCCCTGGAACGCTTATTTGCCTTCTATCTATGCATTCTGACACTCCAACAATGTGTTCTGCTTCAATTTGACTCATTTTACAAAGGTGCTTATTCCTGGAGTGAATATGCAGTTTTACTCTAGAGTAAGCAACTAAGCGAAATAAAGCCATGGAACGCTTATTTGCCTTCTATCTATGCATTCTGACACTCCAACAATGTTTTCTGCTTCAATTTGGGTCATTTCACAAAGGTGCTCATTTCTTGAGTGAATAAGCAGTTCTACTCAAGAGTAAGCAACTAAGCGAAATAAAGCCATGAAACGCTTATTTGCCTATTATCTAAGCATTCTGACCCTCCAACAACGTGTTCTGCTTCAATTTGTCTCATTTTACAAAGATGCTTATTCCTGGAGTGAATATGCAGTTCTACTCAAGAGTAAGCAACTAAGCGAAATAAAGCCATGGAACGCTTATTTGCCTTCTATCTAGGCATTCTGACACTCCAACAATGTGTTCTGCTTCAATTTGTCTCATTTTACAAAGATGCTTATTCCTGGAGTGAATATGCAGTTCTACTCAAGAGTAAGCAACTAAGCGAAATAAAGCCATGGAACGCTTATTTGCCTTCTATCCCTGCATTCTGACACTCCAACAATGTGTTCTGCTTCAATTTGACTCATTTTACAAAGGTACTTATTCCTGGAGTGAATATGCAGTTTTACTCTAGAGTAAGCAACTAAGCGAAATAAAGCCATGGAACGCTTATTTGCCTTCTATCTATGCATTCTGACACTCCAACAATGTTTTCTGCTTCAATTTGGGTCATTTCACAAAGGTGCTCATTTCTTGAGTGAATAAGCAGTTCTACTCAAGAGTAAGCAACTAAGCGAAATGAACCTATAGAACGCTTATTTGCCTTCTATCTACGCATTCTGACACTCCAACAATGTGTTCTGCTTCAATTTGTCTCATTTTACAAAGATGCTTATTCCTGGAGTGAATATGCAGTTCTACTCAAGAGTAAGCAACTAAGCGAAATAAAGCCATGGAACGCTTATTTGCCTTCTATCTATGCTTTCTGACACTCCAACAATGTGTTCTGCTTCAATTTGACTCATTTTACAAAGGTGCTCATTCCTGGAGTGAATATGCAGTTCTACTCAAGAGTAAGCAACTAAGCGAAATAAAGCCATGGAACGCTTATTTGCCTTCTATCTATGCATTCTGACACTCCAACAATGTGTTCTGCTTCAATTTGACTCATTTTACAAAGATGCTTATTTCTTGAGTGAACATGCAGTTCTACTCAAGAGTAAGCAACTAAGCGAAATAAAGCCATGGAACGCTTATTTGCCTTCTCTCTATGCATTCTGACACTCCAACAATGTGTCCTGCTTCAATTTGACTCATTTTACAAAGGTGCTCATTTCTTGAGTGAATATGCAGTTCTACTCAAGAGTAAGCAACTAAGCGAAATCAAGCCATGGAACGCTTTTTTGCCTTCTATCTATGCATTCTGACACTCCAACAATGTGTTCTGCTTCAATTTGACTCATTTTACAAAGGTGCTTATTCCTGGAGTGAATATGCAGTTCTACTCAAGAGTAAGCAACTAAGCGAAATAAAGCCATGGAATGCTTATTTGCCTTCTATCTATGCATTCTGACACTCCAACAATGTGTCCTGCTTCAATTTGACTCATTTTACAAAGGTGCTCATTTCTTGAGTGAATATGCAGTTCTACTCAAGAGTAAGCAACTAAGCGAAATCAAGCCATGGAACGCTTTTTTGCCTTCTATCTATGCATTCTGACACTCCAACAATGTGTTCTGCTTCAATTTGACTCATTTTACAAAGGTGCTTATTCCTGGAGTGAATATGCAGTTTTACTCTAGAGTAAGCAACTAAGCGAAATAAAGCCATGGAACGCTTATTTGCCTTCTATCTATGCATTCTGACACTCCAACAATGTTTTCTGCTTCAATTTGGGTCATTTCACAAAGGTGCTCATTTCTTGAGTGAATAAGCAGTTCTACTCAAGAGTAAGCAACTAAGCGAAATAAAGCCATGGAACGCTTATTTGCCTTCTATCTATGCATTCTGACACTCCAACAATGTGTTCTGCTTCAATTTGGCTCATTTTACAAAGGTGCTTATTCCTGGAGTGAATATGCAGTTTTACTCTAGAGTAAGCAACTAAGCGAAATAAAGCCATGGAACGCTTATTTGCCTTCTATCTATGCATTCTGACACTCCAACAATGTTTTCTGCTTCAATTTGGGTCATTTCACAAAGGTGCTCATTTCTTGAGTGAATAAGCAGTTCTACTCAAGAGTAAGCAACTAAGCGAAATAAAGCCATGGAACGCTTATTTGCCTATTATCTAAGCATTCTGACACTCCAACAATGTGTTCTGCTTCAATTTGACTCATTTTACAAAGGTGCTTATTCCTGGAGTGAATATGCAGTTCTACTCAAGAGTAAGCAACTAAGCGAAATAAAGCCATGGAACGCTTATTTGCCTTCTATCTATGCATTCTGACACTCCAACAATGTGTTCTGCTTCAATTTGTCTCATTTTACAAAGGTGCTTATTCCTGGAGTGAATATGCAGTTCTACTCAAGAGTAAGCAACTAAGCGAAATAAAGCCATGGAACGCTTATTTGCCTTCTATCTAGGCATTCTGACACTCCAACAATGTGTTCTGCTTCAATTTGACTCATTTTACAAAGATGCTTATTCCTGGAGTGAATATGCAGTTCTACTCAAGAGTAAGCAACTAAGCGAAATAAAGCCATGGAACGCTTATTTGCCTTCTATCCCTGCATTCTGACACTCCAACAATGTGTTCTGCTTCAATTTGACTCATTTTACAAAGGTACTTATTCCTGGAGTGAATATGCAGTTTTACTCTAGAGTAAGCAACTAAGCGAAATAAAGCCATGGAACGCTTATTTGCCTTCTATCTATGCATTCTGACACTCCAACAATGTTTTCTGCTTCAATTTGGGTCATTTCACAAAGGTGCTCATTTCTTGAGTGAATAAGCAGTTCTACTCAAGAGTAAGCAACTAAGCGAAATGAACCTATAGAACGCTTATTTGCCTTCTATCTACGCATTCTGACACTCCAACAATGTGTTCTGCTTCAATTTGTCTCATTTTACAAAGATGCTTATTCCTGGAGTGAATATGCAGTTCTACTCAAGAGTAAGCAACTAAGCGAAATAAAGCCATGGAACGCTTATTTGCCTTCTATCTATGCTTTCTGACACTCCAACAATGTGTTCTGCTTCAATTTGACTCATTTTACAAAGGTGCTCATTCCTGGAGTGAATATGCAGTTCTACTCAAGAGTAAGCAACTAAGCGAAATAAAGCCATGGAACGCTTATTTGCCTTCTATCTATGCATTCTGACACTCCAACAATGTGTTCTGCTTCAATTTGACTCATTTTACAAAGATGCTTATTTCTGGAGTGAACATGCAGTTCTACTCAAGAGTAAGCAACTAAGCGAAATAAAGCCATGGAACGCTTATTTGCCTTCTCTCTATGCATTCTGACACTCCAACAATGTGTCCTGCTTCAATTTGACTCATTTTACAAAGGTGCTCATTTCTTGAGTGAATATGCAGTTCTACTCAAGAGTAAGCAACTAAGCGAAATCAAGCCATGGAACGCTTTTTTGCCTTCTATCTATGCATTCTGACACTCCAACAATGTGTTCTGCTTCAATTTGACTCATTTTACAAAGGTGCTTATTCCTGGAGTGAATATGCAGTTTTACTCTAGAGTAAGCAACTAAGCGAAATAAAGCCATGGAACGCTTATTTGCCTTCTATCTATGCATTCTGACACTCCAACAATGTTTTCTGCTTCAATTTGGGTCATTTCACAAAGGTGCTCATTTCTTGAGTGAATAAGCAGTTCTACTCAAGAGTAAGCAACTAAGCGAAATAAAGCCATGGAACGCTTATTTGCCTTCTATCTATGCATTCTGACACTCCAACAATGTGTTCTGCTTCAATTTGGCTCATTTTACAAAGGTGCTTATTCCTGGAGTGAATATGCAGTTTTACTCTAGAGTAAGCAACTAAGCGAAATAAAGCCATGGAACGCTTATTTGCCTTCTATCTATGCATTCTGACACTCCAACAATGTTTTCTGCTTCAATTTGGGTCATTTCACAAAGGTGCTCATTTCTTGAGTGAATAAGCAGTTCTACTCAAGAGTAAGCAACTAAGCGAAATAAAGCCATGGAACGCTTATTTGCCTATTATCTAAGCATTCTGACACTCCAACAATGTGTTCTGCTTCAATTTGACTCATTTTACAAAGGTGCTTATTCCTGGAGTGAATATGCAGTTCTACTCAAGAGTAAGCAACTAAGCGAAATAAAGCCATGGAACGCTTATTTGCCTTCTATCTATGCATTCTGACACTCCAACAATGTGTTCTGCTTCAATTTGTCTCATTTTACAAAGATGCTTATTCCTGGAGTGAATATGCAGTTCTACTCAAGAGTAAGCAACTAAGCGAAATAAAGCCATGGAACGCTTATTTGCCTTCTATCTAGGCATTCTGACACTCCAACAATGTTGGTATCTGAAGAAGTGTGCATGCACACGAAAGCTCATACCAAAATAAAAACTTAGTTGGTCTTTAAGGTGCTACTGAAGGAATTTTTTTATTTTACTCCAACAATGTGTTCTGCTTCAATTTGTCTCATTTTACAAAGATGCTTATTCCTGGAGTGCATATGCAGTTCTACTCAAGAGTAAGCAACTAAGCGAAATAAAGCCATGGAACGCTTATTTGCCTTCTATCCCTGCATTCTGACACTCCAACAATGTGTTCTGCTTCAATTTGACTCATTTTACAAAGGTACTTATTCCTGGAGTGAATATGCAGTTTTACTCTAGAGTAAGCAACTAAGCGAAATAAAGCCATGGAACGCTAATTTGCCTTCTATCTATGCATTCTGACACTCCAACAATGTTTTCTGCTTCAATTTGGGTCATTTCACAAAGGTGCTCATTTCTAGAGTGAATAAGCAGTTCTACTCAAGAGTAAGCAACTAAGCGAAATAAAGTCATGGAACGCTTATTTGCCTTCTATCTATGCATTCTGACACTCCAACAATGTGTTCTGCTTCAATTTGACTCATTTTACAAAGGTGCTTATTCCTGGAGTGAATATGCAGTTCTACTCAAGAGTAAGCAACTAAGCGAAATAAAGCCATGGAACGCTTATTTGCCTTCTATCTATGCATTCTGACACTCCAACAATGTTCTGCTCCAATTTGGCGCATTTTACAAAGGTACTTATTTCTGGAGTGAACATGCAGTTCTACTCAAGAGTAAGCAACTAAGCGAAATAAAGCCATGGAACGCTTATTTGCCTTCTATCTATGCATTCTGACACTCCAACAATGTGTTCTGCTTCAATTTGGCGCATTTTACAAAGGTCCTTATTTCCGGGGTGAACATGCAGTTCTACTCAAGAGTAAGAAACTAAGCGAAATGAACCTATAGAACGCTTATTTGCCTACTATCCCTGCATTCTGACACTCCAACAATGTGTTCTGCTTCAATTTGACTCATTTTACAAATATGTTTATTTCTGGAGTGAACATGCAGTTCTACTCAAGAGTAAGCAACTAAGCGAAATAAAGCTATAGAACGCTTTTTTGCTTTCTATCTACGCATTCTGACACTCCAACAATGTGTTCTGCTTCAATTTGGCTCATTTTACAAAGGTGCTTATTTCTGGAGTGACTATGCAGTTCTACTCAAGAGTAAGCAACTAAGCGAAATAAAGCCATGGAACGCTTATTTGCCTTCTATCTATGCATTCTGACACTCCAACAATGTGTTCTGCTTCAATTTGACTCATTTTACAAAGGTACTTATTCCTGGAGTGAATATGCAGTTTTACTCTAGAGTAAGCAACTAAGCGAAATAAAGCCATGGAACGCTAATTTGCCTTCTATCTATGCATTCTGACACTCCAACAATGTTTTCTGCTTCAATTTGGGTCATTTCACAAAGGTGCTCATTTCTAGAGTGAATAAGCAGTTCTACTCAAGAGTAAGCAACTAAGCGAAATAAAGTCATGGAACGCTTATTTGCCTTCTATCTATGCATTCTGACACTCCAACAATGTTTTCTGCTTCAATTTGGGTCATTTCACAAAGGTGCTCATTTCTTGAGTGAATAAGCAGTTCTACTCAAGAGTAAGCAACTAAGCGAAATAAAGCCCTGGAACGCTTATTTGCCTTCTATCTATGCATTCTGACACTCCAACAATGTGTTCTGCTTCAATTTGACTCATTTTACAAAGGTGCTTATTCCTGGAGTGAATATGCAGTTTTACTCTAGAGTAAGCAACTAAGCGAAATAAAGCCATGGAACGCTTATTTGCCTTCTATCTATGCATTCTGACACTCCAACAATGTTTTCTGCTTCAATTTGGGTCATTTTACAAAGGTGCTTATTCCTGGAGTGAATATGCAGTTTTACTCTAGAGTAAGCAACTAAGCGAAATAAAGCCATGGAACGCTTATTTGCCTTCTATCTATGCATTCTGACACTCCAACAATGTTTTCTGCTTCAATTTGGGTCATTTCACAAAGGTGCTCATTTCTTGAGTGAATAAGCAGTTCTACTCAAGAGTAAGCAACTAAGCGAAATAAAGCCATGAAACGCTTATTTGCCTATTATCTAAGCATTCTGACCCTCCCACAATGTGTTCTGCTTCAATTTGACTCATTTTACAAAGGTGCTTATTCCTGGAGTGAATATGCAGTTCTACTCAAGAGTAAGCAACTAAGCGAAATAAAGCCATGGAACGCTTATTTGCCTTCTATCTATGCATTCTGACACTCCAACAATGTGTTCTGCTTCAATTTGTCTCATTTTACAAAGATTCTTATTCCTGGAGTGAATATGCAGTTCTACTCAAGAGTAAGCAACTAAGCGAAATAAAGCCATGGAACGCTTATTTGCCTTCTATCTAGGCATTCTGACACTCCAACAATGTGTTCTTCTTCAATTTGTCTCATTTTACAAAGATGCTTATTCCTGGAGTGAATATGCAGTTCTACTCAAGAGTAAGCAACTAAGCGAAATAAAGCCATGGAACGCTTATTTGCCTTCTATCCCTGCATTCTGACACTCCAACAATGTGTTCTGCTTCAATTTGACTCATTTTACAAAGGTACTTATTCCTGGAGTGAATATGCAGTTTTACTCTAGAGTAAGCAACTAAGCGAAATAAAGCCATGGAACGCTTATTTGCCTTCTATCTATGCATTCTGACACTCCAACAATGTTTTCTGCTTCAATTTGGGTCATTTCACAAAGGTGCTCATTTCTTGAGTGAATAAGCAGTTCTACTCAAGAGTAAGCAACTAAGCGAAATGAACCTATAGAACGCTTATTTGCCTTCTATCTACGCATTCTGACACTCCAACAATGTGTTCTGCTTCAATTTGTCTCATTTTACAAAGATGCTTATTCCTGGAGTGAATATGCAGTTCTACTCAAGAGTAAGCAACTAAGCGAAATAAAGCCATGGAACGCTTATTTGCCTTCTATCTATGCTTTCTGACACTCCAGCAATGTGTTCTGCTTCAATTTGACTCATTTTACAAAGGTGCTCATTCCTGGAGTGAATATGCAGTTCTACTCAAGAGTAAGCAACTAAGCGAAATAAAGCCATGGAACGCTTATTTGCCTTCTATCTATGCATTCTGACACTCCAACAATGTGTTCTGCTTCAATTTGACTCATTTTACAAAGATGCTTATTTCTGGAGTGAACATGCAGTTCTACTCAAGAGTAAGCAACTAAGCGAAATAAAGCCATGGAACGCTTATTTGCCTTCTCTCTATGCATTCTGACACTCCAACAATGTGTCCTGCTTCAATTTGACTCATTTTACAAAGGTGCTCATTTCTTGAGTGAATATGCAGTTCTACTCAAGAGTAAGCAACTAAGCGAAATCAAGCCATGGAACGCTTTTTTGCCTTCTATCTATGCATTCTGACACTCCAACAATGTGTTCTGCTTCAATTTGACTCATTTTACAAAGGTGCTTATTCCTGGAGTGAATATGCAGTTCTACTCAAGAGTAAGCAACTAAGCGAAATAAAGCCATGGAATGCTTATTTGCCTTCTATCTATGCATTCTGACACTCCAACAATGTGTCCTGCTTCAATTTGACTCATTTTACAAAGGTGCTCATTTCTTGAGTGAATATGCAGTTCTACTCCAGAGTAAGCAACTAAGCGAAATAAAGCCATGGAACGCTTATTTGCCTTCTATCTACACATTCTGACACTCCAACAATGTCTTCTGCTTCAATTTGGATCATTTTACGAAGATGCTTATTTCTGGAGTGAACATGCAGTTCTACTCAAGAGTAAGCAACTAAGCGAAATAAAGCCATAGAACGCTTATTTGCCTTCTATCTATGCATTCTGACACTCCAACAATGTGTTCTGCTCCAATTTGGCGCATTTTATAAAGGTGCTTATTTCTGGAGTGCTGATGCAATTCTACTCAAGAGTAAGCAACTAAGCGAAATAAAGCCACAGAACGCTTAATTGCCTTCTAGCTATGCATTCTGACACTCCAACAATGTGTTCTGCCTCAATTTGGCTCATTTTACAAAGATGCTTATTTCTGGAGTGCAGATGCATTTCTACTCAAGAGTAAGCAACTAAGCGAAATAAAGCCATGGAACGCTTATTTGCCTTCTATCTATGCTTTCTGACACTCCAACAATGTGTTCTGCTTCAATTTGACTCATTTTACAAAGGTGCTTATTCCTGGAGTGAACATGCAGTTCTACTCAAGAGTAAGCAACTAAGTGAAATAAAGCCATGGAACGCTTTTTTGCCTTCTATCTATGCATTCTGACACTCCAACAATGTGTTCTGCTTCAATTTGACTCATTTTACAAAGGTGCTTATTCCTGGAGTGAATATGCAGTTCTACTCAAGAGTAAGCAACTAAGCGAAATAAAGCCATGGAACGCTTATTTGCCTTCTATCTATGCATTCTGACACTCCAACAATGTGTCCTGCTTCAATTTGACTCATTTTACAAAGGTGCTCATTTCTTGAGTGAATATGCAGTTCTACTCAAGAGTAAGCAACTAAGCGAAATCAAGCCATGGAACGCTTTTTTGCCTTCTATCTATGCATTCCGACACTCCAACAATGTGTTCTGCTTCAATTTGACTCATTTTACAAAGGTGCTTATTCCTGGAGTGAATATGCAGTTTTACTCTAGAGTAAGCAACTAAGCGAAATAAAGCCATGGAACGCTTATTTGCCTTCTATCTATGCATTCTGACACTCCAACAATGTTTTCTGCTTCAATTTGGGTCATTTCACAAAGGTGCTCATTTCTTGAGTGAATAAGCAGTTCTACTCAAGAGTAAGCAACTAAGCGAAATAAAGCCATGGAACGCTTATTTGCCTTCTATCTATGCATTCTGACACTCCAACAATGTGTTCTGCTTCAATTTGACTCATTTTACAAAGGTGCTTATTCCTGGAGTGAATATGCAGTTTTACTCTAGAGTAAGCAACTAAGCGAAATAAAGCCATGGAACGCTTATTTGCCTTCTATCTATGCATTCTGACACTCCAATAATGTTTTCTGCTTCAATTTGGGTCATTTCACAAAGGTGCTCATTTCTTGAGTGAATAAGCAGTTCTACTCAAGAGTAAGCAACTAAGCGAAATAAAGCCATGGAACGCTTATTTGCCTTTTATCTAAGCATTCTGACACTCCAACAATGTGTTCTGCTTCAATTTGACTGATTTTACAAAGGTGCTTATTCCTGGAGTGAATATGCAGTTCTACTCAAGAGTAAGCAACTAAGCGAAATAAAGCCATGGAACGCTTATTTGCCTTCTATCTATGCATTCTGACACTCCAACAATGTGTTCTGCTTCAATTTGTCTCATTTTACAAAGATGCTTATTCCTGGAGTGAATATGCAGTTCTACTCAAGAGTAAGCAACTAAGCGAAATAAAGCCATGGAACGCTTATTTGCCTTCTATCTAGGCATTCTGACACTCCAACAATGTGTTCTGCTTCAATTTGTCTCATTTTACAAAGATGCTTATTCCTGGAGTGAATATGCAGTTCTACTCAAGAGTAAGCAACTAAGCGAAATAAAGCCATGGAACGCTTATTTGCCTTTTATCCCTGCATTCTGACACTCCAACAATGTGTTCTGCTTCAATTTGACTCATTTTACAAAGGTACTTATTCCTGGAGTGAATATGCAGTTTTACTCTAGAGTAAGCAGCTAAGCGAAATAAAGCCATGGAACGCTTATTTGCCTTCTATCTATGCATTCTGACACTCCAACAATGTTTTCTGCTTCAATTTGGGTCATTTCACAAAGGTGCTCATTTCTTGAGTGAATAAGCAGTTCTACTCAAGAGTAAGCAACTAAGCGAAATGAACCTATAGAACACTTATTTGCCTTCTATCTACGCATTCTGACACTCCAACAATGTGTTCTGCTTCAATTTGGCTCATTTTACAAAGGTGCTTATTTCCGGGGTGAACATGCAGTTCTACTCAAGAGTAAGAAACTAAGCGAAATAAAGCCATGGAACGCTTATTTGCCTATTATCTAAGCATTCTGACACTCCAACAATGTGTTCTGCTTCAATTTGACTCATTTCACAAAGGTGCTTATTCCTGGAGTGAATATGCAGTTCTACTCAAGAGTAAGCAACTAAGCGAAATAAAGCCATGGAACGCTTATTTGCCTTCTATCTATGCATTCTGACACTCCAACAATGTGTTCTGCTTCAATTTGTCTCATTTTACAAAGATGCTTATTCCTGGAGTGAATATGCAGTTCTACTCAAGAGTAAGCAACTAAGCGAAATAAAGCCATGGAACGCTTATTTGCCTTCTATCTAGGCATTCTGACACTCCAACAATGTGTTCTGCTTCAATTTGTCTCATTTTACAAAGATGCTTATTCCTGGAGTGAATATGCAGTTCTACTCAAGAGTAAGCAACTAAGCGAAATAAAGCCATGGAACGCTTATTTGCCTTCTATCCCTGCATTCTGACACTCCAACAATGTGTTCTGCTTCAATTTGACTCATTTTACAAAGGTACTTATTCCTGGAGTGAATATGCAGTTTTACTCTAGAGTAAGCAACTAAGCGAAATAAAGCCATGGAACGCTTATTTGCCTTCTATCTATGCATTCTGACACTCCAACAATGTTTTCTGCTTCAATTTGGGTCATTTCACAAAGGTGCTCATTTCTAGAGTGAATAAGCAGTTCTACTCAAGAGTACGCAACTAAGCGAAATAAAGTCATGGAACGCTTATTTGCCTTCTATCTATGCATTCTGACACTCCAACAATGTGTTCTGCTTCAATTTGACTCATTTTACAAAGGTGCTTATTCCTGGAGTGAATATGCAGTTCTACTCAAGAGTAAGCAACTAAGCGAAATAAAGCCATGGAACGCTTATTTGCCTTCTATCTATGCATTCTGACACTCCAACAATGTGTTCTGCTTCAATTTGACTCATTTTACAAAGATGCTTATTTCTGGAGTGAACATGCAGTTCTACTCAAGAGTAAGCAACTAAGCGAAATAAAGCCATGGAACGCTTATTTGCCTTATCTCTATGCATTCTGACACTCCAACAATGTGTCCTGCTTCAATTTGACTCATTTTACAAAGGTGCTCATTTCTTGAGTGAATATGCAGTTCTACTCAAGAGTAAGCAACTAAGCGAAATCAAGCCATGGAACGCTTTTTTGCCTTCTATCTATGCATTCTGACACTCCAACAATGTGTTCTGCTTCAATTTGACTCATTTTACAAAGGTGCTTATTCCTGGAGTGAATATGCAGTTCTACTCAAGAGTAAGCAACTAAGCGAAATAAAGCCATGGAATGCTTATTTGCCTTCTATCTATGCATTCTGACACTCCAACAATGTGTCCTGCTTCAATTTGACTCATTTTACAAAGGTGCTCATTTCTTGAGTGAATATGCAGTTCTACTCAAGAGTAAGCAACTAAGCGAAATAAAGCCATGGAACGCTTATTCGCCTTCTATCTACACATTCTGACACTCCAACAATGTCTTCTGCTTCAATTTGGATCATTTTACGAAGATGCTTATTTCTGGAGTGAACATGCAGTTCTACTCAAGAGTAAGCAACTAAGCGAAATAAAGCCATAGAACGCTTATTTGCCTTCTATCTATGCATTCTGAGACTCCAACAATGTGTTCTGCTCCAATTTGGCGCATTTTATAAAGGTGCTTATTTCTGGAGTGCTGATGCAATTCTACTCAAGAGTAAGCAACTAAGCGAAATAAAGCCACAGAACGCTTAATTGCCTTCTAGCTATGCATTCTGACACTCCAACAATGTGTTCTGCCTCAATTTGGCTCATTTTACAAAGATGCTTATTTCTGGAGTGCAGATGCATTTCTACTCAAGAGTAAGCAACTAAGCGAAATAAAGCCATGGAACGCTTATTTGCCTTCTATCTATGCTTTCTGACACTCCAACAATGTGTTCTGCTTCAATTTGACTCATTTTACAAAGGTGCTTATTCCTGGAGTGAACATGCAGTTCTACTCAAGAGTAAGCAACTAAGTGAAATAAAGCCATGGAACGCTTTTTTGCCTTCTATCTATGCATTCTGACACTCCAACAATGTGTTCTGCTTCAATTTGACTCATTTTACAAAGGTGCTTATTCCTGGAGTGAATATGCAGTTCTACTCAAGAGTAAGCAACTAAGCGAAATAAAGCCATGGAACGCTTATTTGCCTTCTATCTATGCATTCTGACACTCCAACAATGTGTCCTGCTTCAATTTGACTCATTTTACAAAGGTGCTCATTTCTTGAGTGAATATGCAGTTCTACTCAAGAGTAAGCAACTAAGCGAAATCAAGCCATGGAACGCTTTTTTGCCTTCTATCTATGCATTCCGACACTCCAACAATGTGTTCTGCTTCAATTTGACTCATTTTACAAAGGTGCTTATTCCTGGAGTGAATATGCAGTTTTACTCTAGAGTAAGCAACTAAGCGAAATAAAGCCATGGAACGCTTATTTGCCTTCTATCTATGCATTCTGACACTCCAACAATGTTTTCTGCTTCAATTTGGGTCATTTCACAAAGGTGCTCATTTCTTGAGTGAATAAGCAGTTCTACTCAAGAGTAAGCAACTAAGCAAAATAAAGCCATGGAACGCTTATTTGCCTTCTATCTATGCATTCTGACACTCCAACAATGTGTTCTGCTTCAATTTGACTCATTTTACAAAGGTGCTTATTCCTGGAGTGAATATGCAGTTTTACTCTAGAGTAAGCAACTAAGCGAAATAAAGCCATGGAACGCTTATTTGCCTTCTATCTATGCATTCTGACACTCCAACAATGTTTTCTGCTTCAATTTGGGTCATTTCACAAAGGTGCTCATTTCTTGAGTGAATAAGCAGTTCTACTCAAGAGTAAGCAACTAAGCGAAATAAAGCCATGGAACGTTTATTTGCCTTTTATCTAAGCATTCTGACACTCCAACAATGTGTTCTGCTTCAATTTGACTGATTTTACAAAGGTGCTTATTCCTGGAGTGAATATGCAGTTCTACTCAAGAGTAAGCAACTAAGCGAAATAAAGCCATGGAACGCTTATTTGCCTTCTATCTATGCATTCTGACACTCCAACAATGTGTTCTGCTTCAATTTGTCTCATTTTACAAAGATGCTTATTCCTGGAGTGAATATGCAGTTCTACTCAAGAGTAAGCAACTAAGCGAAATAAAGCCATGGAACGCTTATTTGCCTTCTATCTAGGCATTCTGACACTCCAACAATGTGTTCTGCTTCAATTTGTCTCATTTTACAAAGATGCTTATTCCTGGAGTGAATATGCAGTTCTACTCAAGAGTAAGCAACTAAGCGAAATAAAGCCATGGAACGCTTATTTGCCTTTTATCCCTGCATTCTGACACTCCAACAATGTGTTCTGCTTCAATTTGACTCATTTTACAAAGGTACTTATTCCTGGAGTGAATATGCAGTTTTACTCTAGAGTAAGCAGCTAAGCGAAATAAAGCCATGGAACGCTTATTTGCCTTCTATCTATGCATTCTGACACTCCAACAATGTTTTCTGCTTCAATTTGGGTCATTTCACAAAGGTGCTCATTTCTTGAGTGAATAAGCAGTTCTACTCAAGAGTAAGCAACTAAGCGAAATGAACCTATAGAACGCTTATTTGCCTTCTATCTACGCATTCTGACACTCCAACAATGTGTTCTGCTTCAATTTGGCTCATTTTACAAAGGTGCTTATTTCCGGGGTGAACATGCAGTTCTACTCAAGAGTAAGAAACTAAGCGAAATAAAGCCATGGAACGCTTATTTGCCTATTATCTAAGCATTCTGACACTCCAACAATGTGTTCTGCTTCAATTTGACTCATTTCACAAAGGTGCTTATTCCTGGAGTGAATATGCAGATCTACTCAAGAGTAAGCAACTAAGCGAAATAAAGCCATGGAACGCTTATTTGCCTTCTATCTATGCATTCTGACACTCCAACAATGTGTTCTGCTTCAATTTGTCTCATTTTACAAAGATGCTTATTCCTGGAGTGAATATGCAGTTCTACTCAAGAGTAAGCAACTAAGCGAAATAAAGCCATGGAACGCTTATTTGCCTTCTATCTAGGCATTCTGACACTCCAACAATGTGTTCTGCTTCAATTTGTCTCATTTTACAAAGATGCTTATTCCTGGAGTGAATATGCAGTTCTACTCAAGAGTAAGCAACTAAGCGAAATAAAGCCATGGAACGCTTATTTGCCTTCTATCCCTGCATTCTGACACTCCAACAATGTGTTCTGCTTCAATTTGACTCATTTTACAAAGGTACTTATTCCTGGAGTGAATATGCAGTTTTACTCTAGAGTAAGCAACTAAGCGAAATAAAGCCATGGAACGCTTATTTGCCTTCTATCTATGCATTCTGACACTCCAACAATGTTTTCTGCTTCAATTTGGGTCATTTCACAAAGGTGCTCATTTCTAGAGTGAATAAGCAGTTCTACTCAAGAGTACGCAACTAAGCGAAATAAAGTCATGGAACGCTTATTTGCCTTCTATCTATGCATTCTGACACTCCAACAATGTGTTCTGCTTCAATTTGACTCATTTTACAAAGGTGCTTATTCCTGGAGTGAATATGCAGTTCTACTCAAGAGTAAGCAACTAAGCGAAATAAAGCCATGGAACGCTTATTTGCCTTCTATCTATGCATTCTGACACTCCAACAATGTGTTCTGCTCCAATTTGGCGCATTTTACAAAGGTACTTATTTCTGGAGTGAACATGCAGTTCTACTCAAGAGTAAGCAACTAAGCGAAATGAACCTATAGAACGCTTATTTGCCTTCTATCTACGCATTCTGACACTCCAACAATGTGTTCTGCTTCAATTTGGCGCATTTTACAAAGGTGCTTATTTCCGGGGTGAACATGCAGTTCTACTCAAGAGTAAGCAACTAAGCGAAATAAAGCTATAGAACGCTTTTTTGCTTTCTATCTACGCATTCTGACACTCCAACAATGTGTTCTGCTTCAATTTGGCTCATTTTACAAAGGTGCTTATTTCTAGAGTGCAGATGCATTTCTACTCAAGAGTAAGCAACTAAGCGAAATAAAGCCCTAGAACGCTAATTTGCCTTCTATCTACACATTCTGACACTCCAACAATGTCTTCTGCTTCAATTTGGCTCATTTTACAAAGGTGCTTATTTCTGGAGTGACTATGCAGTTCTACTCAAGAGTAAGCAACTAAGCGAAATAAAACCATACAACACTTATTTGCCTTCTATCTATGCATTCTGACACTCCAACAATGTGTTCTGCTTCAATTTGGCTAATTTTAAAAAGGTGCTTATATATGGAGTGAACATGCAGTTCTACTCAAGAGTAAGCAACTAAGCCAAATAAAGCCATAGAACGCTTATTTGCCTTCTATCTATGCATTCTGACACTCCAACAATGTGTTCTGCTCCAATTTGGCGCATCTTACAAAGGTGCTTATTTCTGGAGTGAATATGCAGTTCTACTCAAGAGTAAGCAACTAAGCGAAATAAAGCCACAGAACGCTTATTTACCTTCTAGCTATGCATTCTGACACTCCAACAATGTGTTCTGCCTCAATTTGGCTCATTTTACAAAGGTGCTTATTTCTAGAGTGCAGATGCATTTCTACTCAAGAGTAAGCAACTAAGCGAAATAAAGCCATAGAACGCTTATTTGCCTTCTATCCCTGCATTCTGACACTCCAACAATGTCTTCTGCTTCAATTTGACTCATTTTACAAAGGTGCTTATTCCTGGAGTGAATATGCAGTTCTACTCAAGAGTAAGCAACTAAGCGAAATAAAGCCATGGAACGCTTATTTGCCTTCTATCTATGCTTTCTGACACTCCAACAATGTGTTCTGCTTCAATTTGACTCATTTTACAAAGGTGCTTATTCCTGGAGTGAACATGCAGTTCTACTCAAGAGTAAGCAACTAAGCGAAATAAAGCCATGGAATGCTTATTTGCCTTCTATCTATGCATTCTGACACTCCAACAATGTGTTCTGCTTCAATTTGACTCATTTTACAAAGGTGCTTATTCCTGGAGTGAATATGCAGTTTTACCCTAGAGTAAGCAACTAAGCGAAATAAAGCCATGGAACGCTTATTTGCCTTCTATCTATGCATTCTGACACTCCAACAATGTTTTCTGCTTCAATTTGGGTCATTTCACAAAGGTGCTCATTTCTTGAGTGAATAAGCAGTTCTACTCAAGAGTAAGCAACTAAGCGAAATAAAGCCATGGAACGCTTATTTGCCTTCTATCTATGCATTCTGACACGCCAACAATGTGTTCTGCTTCAATTTGACTCATTTTACAAAGGTGCTTATTCCTGGAGTGAATATGCAGTTTTACTCTAGAGTAAGCAACTAAGCGAAATAAAGCCATGGAACGCTTATTTGCCTTCTATCTATGCATTCTGACACGCCAACAATGTGTTCTGCTTCAATTTGACTCATTTTACAAAGGTGCTTATTCCTGGAGTGAATATGCAGTTTTACTCTAGAGTAAGCAACTAAGCGAAATAAAGCCATGGAACGCTTATTTGCCTTCTATCTATGCATTCTGACACTCCAACAATGTGTTCTGCTTCAATTTGTCTCATTTTACAAAGATGCTTATTCCTGGAGTGAATATGCAGTTCTACTCAAGAGTAAGCAACTAAGCGAAATAAAGCCATGGAACGCTTATTTGCCTTCTATCTATGCATTCTGAAACTCCAACAATGTTTTCTGCTTCAATTTGGGTCATTTGACAAAGGTGCTCATTTCTTGAGTGAATAAGCAGTTCTACTCAAGAGTAAGCAACTAAGCGAAATAAAGCCATGGAACGCTTATTTGCCTTCTATCTATGCATTCTGACACTCCAACAATGTCTTCTGCTTCAATTTGACTCATTTTACAAAGGTGCTTATTCCTGGAGTGAATATGCAGTTCTACTCAAGAGTAAGCAACTAAGCGAAATCAAGCCATGGAACGCTTATTTGCCTTCTATCTATGCATTCTGACACAACAACAATGTGTTCTGCTTCAATTTGACTCATTTTACAAAGGTGCTTATTCCTGGAGTGAATATGCAGTTCTACTCAAGAGTAAGCAACTAAGCGAAATAAAGCCATGGAACGCTTACTTGCCTTTTATCTATGCATTCTGACACTCCAACAATGTTTTCTGCTTCAATTTGGGTCATTTCACAAAGGTGCTCATTTCTTGAGTGAATAAGCAGTTCTACTCAAGAGTAAGCAACTAAGCGAAATAAAGCCATGGAACGCTTATTTGCCTTCTATCTATGCATTCTGACACTCCAACAATGTTTTCTGCTTCAATTTGGGTCATTTCACAAAGGTGCTCATTTCTTGAGTGAATAAGCAGTTCTACTCAAGAGTAAGCAACTAAGCGAAATAAAGCCATGGAACGCTTATTTGCCTTCGATCTATGCATTCTGATACTCCAACAATGTGTTCTGCTTCAATTTGACTCATTTTACAAAGGTGCTTATTCCTGGAGTGAATATGCAGTTCTACTCAAGAGTAAGCAACTAAGCGAAATAAAGCCATGGAACGCTTATTTGCCTATTATCTAAGCATTCTGACACTCCAACAATGTGTTCTGCTTCAATTTGACTCATTTCACAAAGGTGCTTATTCCTGGAGTGACTATGCAGTTCTACTCAAGAGTAAGCAACTAAGCGAAATAAAACCATACAACACTTATTTGCCTTCTATCTATGCATTCTGACACTCCAACAATGTGTTCTGCTTCAATTTGGCTAATTTTAAAAAGGTGCTTATATATGGAGTGAACATGCAGTTCTACTCAAGAGTAAGCAACTAAGCCAAATAAAGCCATAGAACGCTTATTTGCCTTCTATCTATGCATTCTGACACTCCAACAATGTGTTCTGCTCCAATTTGGCGCATCTTACAAAGGTGCTTATTTCTGGAGTGAATATGCAGTTCTACTCAAGAGTAAGCAACTAAGCGAAATAAAGCCACAGAACGCTTATTTACCTTCTAGCTATGCATTCTGACACTCCAACAATGTGTTCTGCCTCAATTTGGCTCATTTTACAAAGGTGCTTATTTCTAGAGTGCAGATGCATTTCTACTCAAGAGTAAGCAACTAAGCGAAATAAAGCCATAGAACGCTTATTTGCCTTCTATCCCTGCATTCTGACACTCCAACAATGTCTTCTGCTTCAATTTGACTCATTTTACAAAGGTGCTTATTCCTGGAGTGAATATGCAGTTCTACTCAAGAGTAAGCAACTAAGCGAAATAAAGCCATGGAACGCTTATTTGCCTTCTATCTATGCTTTCTGACACTCCAACAATGTGTTCTGCTTCAATTTGACTCATTTTACAAAGGTGCTTATTCCTGGAGTGAACATGCAGTTCTACTCAAGAGTAAGCAACTAAGCGAAATAAAGCCATGGAATGCTTATTTGCCTTCTATCTATGCATTCTGACACTCCAACAATGTGTTCTGCTTCAATTTGACTCATTTTACAAAGGTGCTTATTCCTGGAGTGAATATGCAGTTTTACCCTAGAGTAAGCAACTAAGCGAAATAAAGCCATGGAACGCTTATTTGCCTTCTATCTATGCATTCTGACACTCCAACAATGTTTTCTGCTTCAATTTGGGTCATTTCACAAAGGTGCTCATTTCTTGAGTGAATAAGCAGTTCTACTCAAGAGTAAGCAACTAAGCGAAATAAAGCCATGGAACGCTTATTTGCCTTCTATCTATGCATTCTGACACGCCAACAATGTGTTCTGCTTCAATTTGACTCATTTTACAAAGGTGCTTATTCCTGGAGTGAATATGCAGTTTTACTCTAGAGTAAGCAACTAAGCGAAATAAAGCCATGGAACGCTTATTTGCCTTCTATCTATGCATTCTGACACGCCAACAATGTGTTCTGCTTCAATTTGACTCATTTTACAAAGGTGCTTATTCCTGGAGTGAATATGCAGTTTTACTCTAGAGTAAGCAACTAAGCGAAATAAAGCCATGGAACGCTTATTTGCCTTCTATCTATGCATTCTGACACTCCAACAATGTGTTCTGCTTCAATTTGTCTCATTTTACAAAGATGCTTATTCCTGGAGTGAATATGCAGTTCTACTCAAGAGTAAGCAACTAAGCGAAATAAAGCCATGGAACGCTTATTTGCCTTCTATCTATGCATTCTGAAACTCCAACAATGTTTTCTGCTTCAATTTGGGTCATTTGACAAAGGTGCTCATTTCTTGAGTGAATAAGCAGTTCTACTCAAGAGTAAGCAACTAAGCGAAATAAAGCCATGGAACGCTTATTTGCCTTCTATCTATGCATTCTGACACTCCAACAATGTCTTCTGCTTCAATTTGACTCATTTTACAAAGGTGCTTATTCCTGGAGTGAATATGCAGTTCTACTCAAGAGTAAGCAACTAAGCGAAATCAAGCCATGGAACGCTTATTTGCCTTCTATCTATGCATTCTGACACAACAACAATGTGTTCTGCTTCAATTTGACTCATTTTACAAAGGTGCTTATTCCTGGAGTGAATATGCAGTTCTACTCAAGAGTAAGCAACTAAGCGAAATAAAGCCATGGAACGCTTACTTGCCTTTTATCTATGCATTCTGACACTCCAACAATGTTTTCTGCTTCAATTTGGGTCATTTCACAAAGGTGCTCATTTCTTGAGTGAATAAGCAGTTCTACTCAAGAGTAAGCAACTAAGCGAAATAAAGCCATGGAACGCTTATTTGCCTTCTATCTATGCATTCTGACACTCCAACAATGTTTTCTGCTTCAATTTGGGTCATTTCACAAAGGTGCTCATTTCTTGAGTGAATAAGCAGTTCTACTCAAGAGTAAGCAACTAAGCGAAATAAAGCCATGGAACGCTTATTTGCCTTCGATCTATGCATTCTGATACTCCAACAATGTGTTCTGCTTCAATTTGACTCATTTTACAAAGGTGCTTATTCCTGGAGTGAATATGCAGTTCTACTCAAGAGTAAGCAACTAAGCGAAATAAAGCCATGGAACGCTTATTTGCCTATTATCTAAGCATTCTGACACTCCAACAATGTGTTCTGCTTCAATTTGACTCATTTCACAAAGGTGCTTATTCCTGGAGTGAATATGCAGTTCTACTCAAGAGTAAGCAACTAAGCGAAATAAAGCCATGGAACGCTTATTTGCCTTCTATCTATGCATTCTGACACTCCAACAATGTGTTCTGCTTCAATTTGTCTCATTTTACAAAGATGCTTATTCCTGGAGTGAATATGCAGTTCTACTCAAGAGTAAGCAACTAAGCGAAATAAAGCCATGGAACGCTTATTTGCCTTCTATCTAGGCATTCTGACACTCCAACAATGTGTTCTGCTTCAATTTGTCTCATTTTACAAAGATGCTTATTCCTGGAGTGAATATGCAGTTCTACTCAAGAGTAAGCAACTAAGCGAAATAAAGCCATGGAACGCTTATTTGCCTTCTATCCCTGCATTCTGACACTCCAACAATGTGTTCTGCTTCAATTTGACTCATTTTACAAAGGTACTTATTCCTGGAGTGAATATGCAGTTTTACTCTAGAGTAAGCAACTAAGCGAAATAAAGCCATGGAACGCTTATTTGCCTTCTATCTATGCATTCTGACACTCCAACAATGTTTTCTGCTTCAATTTGGGTCATTTCACAAAGGTGCTCATTTCTAGAGTGAATAAGCAGTTCTACTCAAGAGTACGCAACTAAGCGAAATAAAGTCATGGAACGCTTATTTGCCTTCTATCTATGCATTCTGACACTCCAACAATGTGTTCTGCTTCAATTTGACTCATTTTACAAAGGTGCTTATTCCTGGAGTGAATATGCAGTTCTACTCAAGAGTAAGCAACTAAGCGAAATAAAGCCATGGAACGCTTATTTGCCTTCTATCTATGCATTCTGACACTCCAACAATGTGTTCTGCTCCAATTTGGCGCATTTTACAAAGGTACTTATTTCTGGAGTGAACATGCAGTTCTACTCAAGAGTAAGCAACTAAGCGAAATGAACCTATAGAACGCTTATTTGCCTTCTATCTACGCATTCTGACACTCCAACAATGTGTTCTGCTTCAATTTGGCGCATTTTACAAAGGTGCTTATTTCCGGGGTGAACATGCAGTTCTACTCAAGAGTAAGCAACTAAGCGAAATAAAGCTATAGAACGCTTTTTTGCTTTCTATCTACGCATTCTGACACTCCAACAATGTGTTCTGCTTCAATTTGGCTCATTTTACAAAGGTGCTTATTTCTAGAGTGCAGATGCATTTCTACTCAAGAGTAAGCAACTAAGCGAAATAAAGCCCTAGAACGCTAATTTGCCTTCTATCTACACATTCTGACACTCCAACAATGTCTTCTGCTTCAATTTGGCTCATTTTACAAAGGTGCTCATTTCTGGAGTGACTATGCAGTTCTACTCAAGAGTAAGCAACTAAGCGAAATAAAACCATACAACACTTATTTGCCTTCTATCTATGCATTCTGACACTCCAACAATGTGTTCTGCTTCAATTTGGCTAATTTTAAAAAGGTGCTTATATATGGAGTGAACATGCAGTTCTACTCAAGAGTAAGCAACTAAGCCAAATAAAGCCATAGAACGCTTATTTGCCTTCTATCTATGCATTCTGACACTCCAACAATGTGTTCTGCTCCAATTTGGCGCATCTTACAAAGGTGCTTATTTCTGGAGTGAATATGCAGTTCTACTCAAGAGTAAGCAACTAAGCGAAATAAAGCCACAGAACGCTTATTTGCCTTCTAGCTATGCATTCTGACACTCCAACAATGTGTTCTGCCTCAATTTGGCTCATTTTACAAAGGTGCTTATTTCTAGAGTGCAGATGCATTTCTACTCAAGAGTAAGCAACTAAGCGAAATAAAGCCATAGAACGCTTATTTGCCTTCTATCCCTGCATTCTGACACTCCAACAATGTTTTCTGCTTCAATTTGACTCATTTTACAAAGGTGCTCATTTCTTGAGTGAATATGCAGTTCTACTCAAGAGTAAGCAACTAAGCGAAATCAAGCCATGGATGGCTTTTTTGCCTTCTATCTATGCATTCTGACACTCCAACAATGTGTTCTGCTTCAATTTGACTCATTTTACAAAGGTGCTTATTCCTGGAGTGAATATGCAGTTTTACCCTAGAGTAAGCAACTAAGCGAAATAAAGCCATGGAACGCTTATTTGCCTTCTATCTATGCATTCTGACACTCCAACAATGTTTTCTGCTTCAATTTGGGTCATTTCACAAAGGTGCTCATTTCTTGAGTGAATAAGCAGTTCTACTCAAGAGTAAGCAACTAAGCGAAATAAAGCCATGGAACGCTTATTTGCCTTCTATCTATGCATTCTGACACGCCAACAATGTGTTCTGCTTCAATTTGACTCATTTTACAAAGGTGCTTATTCCTGGAGTGAATATGCAGTTTTACTCTAGAGTAAGCAACTAAGCGAAATAAAGCCATGGAACGCTTATTTGCCTTCTATCTATGCATTCTGACACTCCAACAATGTTTTCTGCTTCACTTTGGGTCATTTCACAAAGGTGCTCATTTCTTGAGTGAATAAGCAGTTCTACTCAAGAGTAAGCAACTAAGCGAAATAAAGCCATGGAACGCTTATTTGCCTTCTATCTATGCATTCTGACACGCCAACAATGTGTTCTGCTTCAATTTGACTCATTTTACAAAGGTGCTTATTCCTGGAGTGAATATGCAGTTTTACTCTAGAGTAAGCAACTAAGCGAAATAAAGCCATGGAACGCTTATTTGCCTTCTATCTATGCATTCTGACACTCCAACAATGTGTTCTGCTTCAATTTGACTCATTTTACAAAGGTGCTTATTCCTGGAGTGAATATGCAGTTCTACTCAAGAGTAAGCAACTAAGCGAAATAAAGCCATGGAATGCTTATTTGCCTTCTATCTATGCATTCTGACACTCCAACAATGTGTCCTGCTTCAATTTGACTCATTTTACAAAGGTGCTCATTTCTTGAGTGAATATGCAGTTCTACTCAAGAGTAAGCAACTAAGCGAAATCAAGCCATAGAACGCTTATTTGCCTTCTATCTATGCATTCTGACACTCCAACAATGTGTTCTGCTCCAATTTGGCGCATCTTACAAAGGTGCTTATTCCTGGAGTGAATATGCAGTTCTACTCAAGAGTAAGCAACTAAGCGAAATAAAGCCATGGAACGCTTATTTGCCTTTTATCTATGCATTCTGACACTCCAACAATGTTTTCTGCTTCAATTTGGGTCATTTCACAAAGGTGCTCATTTCTTGAGTGAATAAGCAGTTCTACTCAAGAGTAAGCAACTAAGCGAAATAAAGCCATGGAACGCTTATTTGCCTTCTATCTATGCATTCTGACACTCCAACAATGTTTTCTGCTTCAATTTGGGTCATTTCACAAAGGTGCTCATTTCTTGAGTGAATAAGCAGTTCTACTCAAGAGTAAGCAACTAAGCGAAATAAAGCCATGGAACGCTTATTTGCCTTCGATCTATGCATTCTGATACTCCAACAATGTGTTCTGCTTCAATTTGACTCATTTTACAAAGGTGCTTATTCCTGGAGTGAATATGCAGTTTTACTCTAGAGTAAGCAACTAAGCGAAATAAAGCCATGGAACGCTTATTTGCCTTCTATCTATGCATTCTGATACTCCAACAATGTGTTCTGCTTCAATTTGACTCATTTTACAAAGGTGCTTATTCCTGGAGTGAATATGCAGTTTTACTCTAGAGTAAGCAACTAAGCGAAATAAAGCCATGGAACGCTTATTTGCCTTCTATCTATGCATTCTGACACTCCAACAATGTGTTCTGCTTCAATTTGTCTCATTTTACAAAGATGCTTATTCCTGGAGTGAATATGCAGTTCTACTCAAGAGTAAGCAACTAAGCGAAATAAAGCCATGGAACGCTTATTTGCCTTCTATCTATGCATTCTGACACTCCAACAATGTGTTCTGCTTCAATTTGACTCATTTTACAAAGGTACTTATTCCTGGAGTGAATATGCACTTTTACTCTAGAGTAAGCAACTAAGCGAAATAAAGCCATGGAACGCTTATTTGCCTTCTATCTATGCATTCTGAAACTCCAACAATGTTTTCTGCTTCAATTTGGGTCATTTGACAAAGGTGCTCATTTCTTGAGTGAATAAGCAGTTCTACTCAAGAGTAAGCAACTAAGCGAAATAAAGCCATGGAACGCTTATTTGCCTTCTATCTATGCATTCTGACACTCCAACAATGTCTTCTGCTTCAATTTGACTCATTTTACAAAGGTGCTTATTCCTGGAGTGAATATGCAGTTCTACTCAAGAGTAAGCAACTAAGCGAAATCAAGCCATGGAACGCTTATTTGCCTTCTATCTATGCATTCTGACACAACAACAATGTGTTCTGCTTCAATTTGACTCATTTTACAAAGGTGCTTATTCCTGGAGTGAATATGCAGTTCCACTCAAGAGTAAGCAACTAAGCGAAATAAAGCCATGGAACGCTTATTTGCCTTTTATCTATGCATTCTGACACTCCAACAATGTTTTCTGCTTCAATTTGGGTCATTTCACAAAGGTGCTCATTTCTTGAGTGAATAAGCAGTTCTACTCAAGAGTAAGCAACTAAGCGAAATAAAGCCATGGAACGCTTATTTGCCTTCTATCTATGCATTCTGACACTCCAACAATGTTTTCTGCTTCAATTTGGGTCATTTCACAAAGGTGCTCATTTCTTCAGTGAATAAGCAGTTCTACTCAAGAGTAAGCAACTAAGCGAAATAAAGCCATGGAACGCTTATTTGCCTTCGATCTATGCATTCTGATACTCCAACAATGTGTTCTGCTTCAATTTGACTCATTTTACAAAGGTGCTTATTCCTGGAGTGAATATGCAGTTTTACTCTAGAGTAAGCAACTAAGCGAAATAAAGCCATGGAACGCTTATTTGCCTTCTATCTATGCATTCTGACACTCCAACAATGTGTTCTGCTTCAATTTGACTCATTTTACAAAGGTGCTTATTCCTGGAGTGAATATGCAGTTTTACTCTAGAGTAAGCAACTAAGCGAAATAAAGCCATGGAACGCTTATTTGCCTTCTATCTATGCATTCTGACACTCCAACAATGTTTTCTGCTTCAATTTGGGTCATTTCACAAAGGTGCTCATTTCTTGAGTGAATAAGCAGTTCTACTCAAGAGTAAGCAACTAAGCGAAATAAAGCCATGGAACGCTTATTTGCCTTCTATCTATGCATTCTGACACTCCAACAATGTGTCCTGCTTCAATTTGACTCATTTTAAAAAGGTGCTCATTTCTTGAGTGAATATGCAGTTCTACTCAAGAGTAAGCAACTAAGCGAAATCAAGCCATAGAACGCTTATTTGCCTTCTATCTATGCATTCTGACACTCCAACAATGTGTTCTGCTCCACTTTGGCGCATCTTACAAAGGTGCTTATTCCTGGAGTGAATATGCAGTTCTACTCAAGAGTAAGCAACTAAGCGAAATAAAGCCATGGAACGCTTATTTGCCTTTTATCTATGCATTCTGACACTCCAACAATGTTTTCTGCTTCAATTTGGGTCATTTCACAAAGGTGCTCATTTCTTGAGTGAATAAGCAGTTCTACTCAAGAGTAAGCAACTAAGCGAAATAAAGCCATGGAACGCTTATTTGCCTTCTATCTATGCATTCTGACACTCCAACAATGTTTTCTGCTTCAATTTGGGTCATTTCACAAAGGTGCTCATTTCTTGAGTGAATAAGCAGTTCTACTCAAGAGTAAGCAACTAAGCGAAATAAAGCCATGGAACGCTTATTTGCCTTCGATCTATGCATTCTGATACTCCAACAATGTGTTCTGCTTCAATTTGACTCATTTTACAAAGGTGCTTATTCCTGGAGTGAATATGCAGTTTTACTCTAGAGTAAGCAACTAAGCGAAATAAAGCCATGGAACGCTTATTTGCCTTCTATCTATGCATTCTGATACTCCAACAATGTGTTCTGCTTCAATTTGACTCATTTTACAAAGGTGCTTATTCCTGGAGTGAATATGCAGTTTTACTCTAGAGTAAGCAACTAAGCGAAATAAAGCCATGGAACGCTTATTTGCCTTCTATCTATGCATTCTGACACTCCAACAATGTGTTCTGCTTCAATTTGTCTCATTTTACAAAGATGCTTATTCCTGGAGTGAATATGCAGTTCTACTCAAGAGTAAGCAACTAAGCGAAATAAAGCCATGGAACGCTTATTTGCCTTCTATCTATGCATTCTGACACTCCAACAATGTTTTCTGCTTCAATTTGGGTCATTTCACAAAGGTGCTCATTTCTTGAGTGAATAAGCAGTTCTACTCAAGAGTAAGCAACTAAGCGAAATAAAGCCATGGAACGCTTATTTGCCTTCTATCTATGCATTCTGATACTCCAACAATGTGTTCTGCTTCAATTTGACTCATTTTACAAAGGTGCTTATTCCTGGAGTGAATATGCAGTTTTACTCTAGAGTAAGCAACTAAGCGAAATAAAGCCATGGAACGCTTATTTGCCTTCTATCTATGCATTCTGACACTCCAACAATGTGTTCTGCTTCAATTTGTCTCATTTTACAAAGATGCTTATTCCTGGAGTGAATATGCAGTTCTACTCAAGAGTAAGCAACTAAGCGAAATAAAGCCATGGAACGCTTATTTGCCTTCTATCCCTGCATTCTGACACTCCAACAATGTGTTCTGCTTCAATTTGACTCATTTTACAAAGGTACTTATTCCTGGAGTGAATATGCACTTTTACTCTAGAGTAAGCAACTAAGCGAAATAAAGCCATGGAACGCTTATTTGCCTTCTATCTATGCATTCTGAAACTCCAACAATGTTTTCTGCTTCAATTTGGGTCATTTGACAAAGGTGCTCATTTCTTGAGTGAATAAGCAGTTCTACTCAAGAGTAAGCAACTAAGCGAAATAAAGCCATGGAACGCTTATTTGCCTTCTATCTATGCATTCTGACACTCCAACAATGTCTTCTGCTTCAATTTGACTCATTTTACAAAGGTGCTTATTCCTGGAGTGAATATGCAGTTCTACTCAAGAGTAAGCAACTAAGCGAAATCAAGCCATGGAACGCTTATTTGCCTTCTATCTATGCATTCTGACACAACAACAATGTGTTCTGCTTCAATTTGACTCATTTTACAAAGGTGCTTATTCCTGGAGTGAATATGCAGTTCTACTCAAGAGTAAGCAACTAAGCGAAATAAAGCCATGGAACGCTTATTTGCCTTTTATCTATGCATTCTGACACTCCAACAATGTTTTCTGCTTCAATTTGGGTCATTTCACAAAGGTGCTCATTTCTTGAGTGAATAAGCAGTTCTACTCAAGAGTAAGCAACTAAGCGAAATAAAGCCATGGAACGCTTATTTGCCTTCGATCTATGCATTCTGATACTCCAACAATGTGTTCTGCTTCAATTTGACTCATTTTACAAAGGTGCTTATTCCTGGAGTGAATATGCAGTTTTACTCTAGAGTAAGCAACTAAGCGAAATAAAGCCATGGAACGCTTATTTGCCTTCTATCTATGCATTCTGACACTCCAACAATGTGTTCTGCTTCAATTTGACTCATTTTACAAAGGTGCTTATTCCTGGAGTGAATATGCAGTTTTACTCTAGAGTAAGCAACTAAGCGAAATAAAGCCATGGAACGCTTATTTGCCTTCTATCTATGCATTCTGACACTCCAACAATGTTTTCTGCTTCAATTTGGGTCATTTCACAAAGGTGCTCATTTCTTGAGTGAATAAGCAGTTCTACTCAAGAGTAAGCAACTAAGCGAAATAAAGCCATGGAACGCTTCTTTGCCTTCTATCTATGCATTCTGACACTCCAACAATGTTTTCTGCTTCAATTTGGGTCATTTCACAAAGGTGCTCATTTCTTGAGTGAATAAGCAGTTCTACTCAAGAGTAAGCAACTAAGCGAAATAAAGCCATAGAACGCTTATTTGCCTTCTATCTATGCATTCTGACACTCCAACAATGTTTTCTGCTTCAATTTGGGTCATTTCACAAAGGTACTTATTCCTGGAGTGAATATGCAGTTTTACTCTAGAGTAAGCAACTAAGCGAAATAAAGCCATGGAACGCTTATTTGCCTTCTATCTATGCATTCTGACACTCCAACAATGTTTTCTGCTTCAATTTGTGTCATTTCACAAAGGTGCTCATTTCTTGAGTGAATAAGCAGTTCTACTCAAGAGTAAGCAACTAAGCGAAATAAAGCCATGGAACGCTTATTTGCCTTCTATCTATGCATTCTGACACTCCAACAATGTGTTCTGCTTCAATTTGACTCATTTTACAAAGGTGCTTATTCCTGGAGTGAATATGCAGTTCTACTCAAGAGTAAGCAACTAAGCGAAATAAAGCCATGGAATGCTTATTTGCCTGCTATCTATGCATTCTGACACTCCAACAATGTTTTCTGCTTCAATTTGGGTCATTTCACAAAGGTGCTCATTTCTTGAGTGAATAAGCAGTTCTACTCAAGAATAAGCAACTAAGCGAAATAAAGCCATGGAACGCTTATTTGCCTTCTATCTATGCATTCTGACACTCCAACAATGTGTTCTGCTTCAATTTGTCTCATTTTACAAAGATGCTTATTCCTGGAGTGAATATGCAGTTCTACTCAAGAGTAAGCAACTAAGCGAAATAAAGCCATGGAACGCTTATTTGCCTTCTATCTATGCATTCTGACACTCCAACAATGTGTTCTGCTTCAATTTGACTCATTTTACAAAGGTACTTATTCCTGGAGTGAATATGCACTTTTACTCTAGAGTAAGCAACTAAGCGAAATAAAGCCATGGAACGCTTATTTGCCTTCTATCTATGCATTCTGACACTCCAACAATGTTTTCTGCTTCAATTTGGGTCGACAAAGGTGCTCATTTCTTGAGTGAATAAGCAGTTCTTCTCAAGAGTAAGCAACTAAGCGAAATAAAGTCATGGAACGCTTATTTGCCTTCTATCTATGCATTCTGACACTCCAACAATGTCTTCTGCTTCAATTTGACTCATTTTACAAAGGTGCTTATTCCTGGAGTGAATATGCAGTTCTACTCAAGAGTAAGCAACTAAGCGAAATCAAGCCATGGAACGCTTATTTGCCTTCTATCTATGCATTCTGACACTCCAACAATGTGTTCTGCTTCAATTTGACTCATTTTACAAAGGTGCTTATTCCTGGAGTGAATATGCAGTTTTACTCTAGAGTAAGCAACTAAGCGAAATAAAGCCATGGAACGCTTATTTGCCTTCCATCTATGCATTCTGACACTCCAACAATGTTTTCTGCTTCAATTTGGGTCATTTCACAAAGGTGCTCATTTCTTGAGTGAATAAGCAGTTCTACTCAAGAGTAAGCAACTAAGCGAAATAAAGCCATGGAACGCTTATTTGCCTTCTATCTATGCATTCTGACACTCCAACAATGTTTTCTGCTTCAATTTGGGTCATTTCACAAAGGTGCTCATTTCTTGAGTGAATAAGCAGTTCTACTCAAGAGTAAGCAACTAAGCGAAATAAAGCCATGGAACGCTTATTTGCCTTCTATCTATGCATTCTGATACTCCAACAATGTGTTCTGCTTCAATTTGACTCATTTTACAAAGGTGCTTATTCCTGGAGTGAATATGCAGTTTTACTCTAGAGTAAGCAACTAAGCGAAATAAAGCCATGGAACGCTTATTTGCCTTCTATCTATGCATTCTGACACTCCAACAATGTGTTCTGCTTCAATTTGTCTCATTTTACAAAGATGCTTATTCCTGGAGTGAATATGCAGTTCTACTCAAGAGTAAGCAACTAAGCGAAATAAAGCCATGGAACGCTTATTTGCCTTCTATCCCTGCATTCTGACACTCCAACAATGTGTTCTGCTTCAATTTGACTCATTTTACAAAGGTACTTATTCCTGGAGTGAATATGCACTTTTACTCTAGAGTAAGCAACTAAGCGAAATAAAGCCATGGAACGCTTATTTGCCTTCTATCTATGCATTCTGAAACTCCAACAATGTTTTCTGCTTCAATTTGGGTCATTTGACAAAGGTGCTCATTTCTTGAGTGAATAAGCAGTTCTACTCAAGAGTAAGCAACTAAGCGAAATAAAGCCATGGAACGCTTATTTGCCTTCTATCTATGCATTCTGACACTCCAACAATGTCTTCTGCTTCAATTTGACTCATTTTACAAAGGTGCTTATTCCTGGAGTGAATATGCAGTTCTACTCAAGAGTAAGCAACTAAGCGAAATCAAGCCATGGAACGCTTATTTGCCTTCTATCTATGCATTCTGACACTCCAACAATGTGTCCTGCTTCAATTTGACTCATTTTAAAAAGGTGCTCATTTCTTGAGTGAATATGCAGTTCTACTCAAGAGTAAGCAACTAAGCGAAATCAAGCCATAGAACGCTTATTTGCCTTCTATCTATGCATTCTGACACTCCAACAATGTGTTCTGCTCCACTTTGGCGCATCTTACAAAGGTGCTTATTCCTGGAGTGAATATGCAGTTCTACTCAAGAGTAAGCAACTAAGCGAAATAAAGCCATGGAACGCTTATTTGCCTTCTATCTATGCATTCTGACACTCCAACAATGTTTTCTGCTTCAATTTGGGTCATTTCACAAAGGTGCTCATTTCTTGAGTGAATAAGCAGTTCTACTCAAGAGTAAGCAACTAAGCGAAATAAAGCCATGGAACGCTTATTTGCCTTCTATCTATGCATTCTGACACTCCAACAATGTTTTCTGCTTCAATTTGGGTCATTTCACAAAGGTGCTCATTTCTTCAGTGAATAAGCAGTTCTACTCAAGAGTAAGCAACTAAGCGAAATAAAGCCATGGAACGCTTATTTGCCTTCGATCTATGCATTCTGATACTCCAACAATGTGTTCTGCTTCAATTTGACTCATTTTACAAAGGTGCTTATTCCTGGAGTGAATATGCAGTTTTACTCTAGAGTAAGCAACTAAGCGAAATAAAGCCATGGAACGCTTATTTGCCTTCTATCTATGCATTCTGACACTCCAACAATGTGTTCTGCTTCAATTTGACTCATTTTACAAAGGTGCTTATTCCTGGAGTGAATATGCAGTTTTACTCTAGAGTAAGCAACTAAGCGAAATAAAGCCATGGAACGCTTATTTGCCTTCTATCTATGCATTCTGACACTCCAACAATGTTTTCTGCTTCAATTTGGGTCATTTCACAAAGGTGCTCATTTCTTGAGTGAATAAGCAGTTCTACTCAAGAGTAAGCAACTAAGCGAAATAAAGCCATGGAACGCTTATTTGCCTTCTATCTATGCATTCTGACACTCCAACAATGTGTCCTGCTTCAATTTGACTCATTTTACAAAGGTGCTCATTTCTTGAGTGAATATGCAGTTCTACTCAAGAGTAAGCAACTAAGCGAAATCAAGCCATAGAACGCTTATTTGCCTTCTATCTATGCATTCTGACACTCCAACAATGTGTTCTGCTCCACTTTGGCGCATCTTACAAAGGTGCTTATTCCTGGAGTGAATATGCAGTTCTACTCAAGAGTAAGCAACTAAGCGAAATAAAGCCATGGAACGCTTATTTGCCTTTTATCTATGCATTCTGACACTCCAACAATGTTTTCTGCTTCAATTTGGGTCATTTCACAAAGGTGCTCATTTCTTGAGTGAATAAGCAGTTCTACTCAAGAGTAAGCAACTAAGCGAAATAAAGCCATGGAACGCTTATTTGCCTTCTATCTATGCATTCTGACACTCCAACAATGTTTTCTGCTTCAATTTGGGTCATTTCACAAAGGTGCTCATTTCTTGAGTGAATAAGCAGTTCTACTCAAGAGTAAGCAACTAAGCGAAATAAAGCCATGGAACGCTTATTTGCCTTCGATCTATGCATTCTGATACTCCAACAATGTGTTCTGCTTCAATTTGACTCATTTTACAAAGGTGCTTATTCCTGGAGTGAATATGCAGTTTTACTCTAGAGTAAGCAACTAAGCGAAATAAAGCCATGGAACGCTTATTTGCCTTCTATCTATGCATTCTGACACTCCAACAATGTGTTCTGCTTCAATTTGACTCATTTTACAAAGGTGCTTATTCCTGGAGTGAATATGCAGTTTTACTCTAGAGTAAGCAACTAAGCGAAATAAAGCCATGGAACGCTTATTTGCCTTCTATCTATGCATTCTGAAACTCCAACAATGTTTTCTGCTTCAATTTGGGTCATTTGACAAAGGTGCTCATTTCTTGAGTGAATAAGCAGTTCTACTCAAGAGTAAGCAACTAAGTGAAATAAAGCCATGGAACGCTTATTTGCCTTCTATCTATGCATTCTGACACTCCAACAATGTCTTCTGCTTCAATTTGACTCATTTTACAAAGGTGCTTATTCCTGGAGTGAATATGCAGTTCTACTCAAGAGTAAGCAACTAAGCGAAATCAAGCCATGGAACGCTTATTTGCCTTCTATCTATGCATTCTGACACAACAACAATGTGTTCTGCTTCAATTTGACTCATTTTACAAAGGTGCTTATTCCTGGAGTGAATATGCAGTTCTACTCAAGAGTAAGCAACTAAGCGAAATAAAGCCATGGAACGCTTATTTGCCTTTTATCTATGCATTCTGACACTCCAACAATGTTTTCTGCTTCAATTTGGGTCATTTCACAAAGGTGCTCATTTCTTGAGTGAATAAGCAGTTCTACTCAAGAGTAAGCAACTAAGCGAAATAAAGCCATGGAACGCTTATTTGCCTTCTATCTATGCATTCTGACACTCCAACAATGTTTTCTGCTTCAATTTGGGTCATTTCACAAAGGTGCTCATTTCTTGAGTGAATAAGCAGTTCTACTCAAGAGTAAGCAACTAAGCGAAATAAAGCCATGGAACGCTTATTTGCCTTCTATCTATGCATTCTGAAACTCCAACAATGTTTTCTGCTTCAATTTGGGTCATTTGACAAAGGTGCTCATTTCTTGAGTGAATAAGCAGTTCTACTCAAGAGTAAGCAACTAAGCGAAATAAAGCCATGGAACGCTTATTTGCCTTCTATCTATGCATTCTGACACTCCAACAATGTCTTCTGCTTCAATTTGACTCATTTTACAAAGGTGCTTATTCCTGGAGTGAATATGCAGTTCTACTCAAGAGTAAGCAACTAAGCGAAATCAAGCCATGGAACGCTTATTTGCCTTCTATCTATGCATTCTGACACAACAACAATGTGTTCTGCTTCAATTTGACTCATTTTACAAAGGTGCTTATTCCTGGAGTGAATATGCAGTTCTACTCAAGAGTAAGCAACTAAGCGAAATAAAGCCATGGAACGCTTATTTGCCTTTTATCTATGCATTCTGACACTCCAACAATGTTTTCTGCTTCAATTTGGGTCATTTCACAAAGGTGCTCATTTCTTGAGTGAATAAGCAGTTCTACTCAAGAGTAAGCAACTAAGCGAAATAAAGCCATGGAACGCTTATTTGCCTTCTATCTATGCATTCTGACACTCCAACAATGTTTTCTGCTTCAATTTGGGTCATTTCACAAAGGTGCTCATTTCTTGAGTGAATAAGCAGTTCTACTCAAGAGTAAGCAACTAAGCGAAATAAAGCCATGGAACGCTTATTTGCCTTCTATCTATGCATTCTGACACTCCAACAATGTTTTCTGCTTCAATTTGGGTCATTTCACAAAGGTGCTCATTTCTTCAGTGAATAAGCAGTTCTACTCAAGAGTAAGCAACTAAGCGAAATAAAGCCATGGAACGCTTATTTGCCTTCGATCTATGCATTCTGATACTCCAACAATGTGTTCTGCTTCAATTTGACTCATTTTACAAAGGTGCTTATTCCTGGAGTGAATATGCAGTTTTACTCTAGAGTAAGCAACTAAGCGAAATAAAGCCATGGAACGCTTATTTGCCTTCTATCTATGCATTCTGACACTCCAACAATGTGTTCTGCTTCAATTTGACTCATTTTACAAAGGTGCTTATTCCTGGAGTGAATATGCAGTTTTACTCTAGAGTAAGCAACTAAGCGAAATAAAGCCATGGAACGCTTATTTGCCTTCTATCTATGCATTCTGACACTCCAACAATGTTTTCTGCTTCAATTTGGGTCATTTCACAAAGGTGCTCATTTCTTGAGTGAATAAGCAGTTCTACTCAAGAGTAAGCAACTAAGCGAAATAAAGCCATGGAACGCTTATTTGCCTTCTATCTATGCATTCTGACACTCCAACAATGTGTCCTGCTTCAATTTGACTCATTTTACAAAGGTGCTCATTTCTTGAGTGAATATGCAGTTCTACTCAAGAGTAAGCAACTAAGCGAAATCAAGCCATAGAACGCTTATTTGCCTTCTATCTATGCATTCTGACACTCCAACAATGTGTTCTGCTCCACTTTGGCGCATCTTACAAAGGTGCTTATTCCTGGAGTGAATATGCAGTTCTACTCAAGAGTAAGCAACTAAGCGAAATAAAGCCATGGAACGCTTATTTGCCTTTTATCTATGCATTCTGACACTCCAACAATGTTTTCTGCTTCAATTTGGGTCATTTCACAAAGGTGCTCATTTCTTGAGTGAATAAGCAGTTCTACTCAAGAGTAAGCAACTAAGCGAAATAAAGCCATGGAACGCTTATTTGCCTTCTATCTATGCATTCTGACACTCCAACAATGTTTTCTGCTTCAATTTGGGTCATTTCACAAAGGTGCTCATTTCTTGAGTGAATAAGCAGTTCTACTCAAGAGTAAGCAACTAAGCGAAATAAAGCCATGGAACGCTTATTTGCCTTCGATCTATGCATTCTGATACTCCAACAATGTGTTCTGCTTCAATTTGACTCATTTTACAAAGGTGCTTATTCCTGGAGTGAATATGCAGTTTTACTCTAGAGTAAGCAACTAAGCGAAATAAAGCCATGGAACGCTTATTTGCCTTCTATCTATGCATTCTGACACTCCAACAATGTGTTCTGCTTCAATTTGACTCATTTTACAAAGGTGCTTATTCCTGGAGTGAATATGCAGTTTTACTCTAGAGTAAGCAACTAAGCGAAATAAAGCCATGGAACGCTTATTTGCCTTCTATCTATGCATTCTGACACTCCAACAATGTTTTCTGCTTCAATTTGGGTCATTTCACAAAGGTGCTCATTTCTTGAGTGAATAAGCAGTTCTACTCAAGAGTAAGCAACTAAGCGAAATAAAGCCATGGAACGCTTATTTGCCTTCTATCTATGCATTCTGACACTCCAACAATGTTTTCTGCTTCAATTTGGGTCATTTCACAAAGGTGCTCATTTCTTGAGTGAATAAGCAGTTCTACTCAAGAGTAAGCAACTAAGCGAAATAAAGCCATGGAACGCTTATTTGCCTTCTATCTATGCATTCTGATACTCCAACAATGTGTTCTGCTTCAATTTGACTCATTTTACAAAGGTGCTTATTCCTGGAGTGAATATGCAGTTTTACTCTAGAGTAAGCAACTAAGCGAAATAAAGCCATGGAACGCTTATTTGCCTTCTATCTATGCATTCTGACACTCCAACAATGTGTTCTGCTTCAATTTGTCTCATTTTACAAAGATGCTTATTCCTGGAGTGAATATGCAGTTCTACTCAAGAGTAAGCAACTAAGCGAAATAAAGCCATGGAACGCTTATTTGCCTTCTATCCCTGCATTCTGACACTCCAACAATGTGTTCTGCTTCAATTTGACTCATTTTACAAAGGTACTTATTCCTGGAGTGAATATGCACTTTTACTCTAGAGTAAGCAACTAAGCGAAATAAAGCCATGGAACGCTTATTTGCCTTCTATCTATGCATTCTGAAACTCCAACAATGTTTTCTGCTTCAATTTGGGTCATTTGACAAAGGTGCTCATTTCTTGAGTGAATAAGCAGTTCTACTCAAGAGTAAGCAACTAAGCGAAATAAAGCCATGGAACGCTTATTTGCCTTCTATCTATGCATTCTGACACTCCAACAATGTCTTCTGCTTCAATTTGACTCATTTTACAAAGGTGCTTATTCCTGGAGTGAATATGCAGTTCTACTCAAGAGTAAGCAACTAAGCGAAATCAAGCCATGGAACGCTTATTTGCCTTCTATCTATGCATTCTGACACAACAACAATGTGTTCTGCTTCAATTTGACTCATTTTACAAAGGTGCTTATTCCTGGAGTGAATATGCAGTTCTACTCAAGAGTAAGCAACTAAGCGAAATAAAGCCATGGAACGCTTATTTGCCTTTTATCTATGCATTCTGACACTCCAACAATGTTTTCTGCTTCAATTTGGGTCATTTCACAAAGGTGCTCATTTCTTGAGTGAATAAGCAGTTCTACTGAAGAGTAAGCAACTAAGCGAAATAAAGCCATGGAACGCTTATTTGCCTTCTATCTATGCATTCTGACACTCCAACAATGTTTTCTGCTTCAATTTGGGTCATTTCACAAAGGTGCTCATTTCTTGAGTGAATAAGCAGTTCTACTCAAGAGTAAGCAACTAAGCGAAATAAAGCCATGGAACGCTTATTTGCCTTCGATCTATGCATTCTGATACTCCAACAATGTGTTCTGCTTCAATTTGACTCATTTTACAAAGGTGCTTATTCCTGGAGTGAATATGCAGTTTTACTCTAGAGTAAGCAACTAAGCGAAATAAAGCCATGGAACGCTTATTTGCCTTCTATCTATGCATTCTGACACTCCAACAATGTGTTCTGCTTCAATTTGACTCATTTTACAAAGGTGCTTATTCCTGGAGTGAATATGCAGTTTTACTCTAGAGTAAGCAACTAAGCGAAATAAAGCCATGGAACGCTTATTTGCCTTCTATCTATGCATTCTGACACTCCAACAATGTTTTCTGCTTCAATTTGGGTCATTTCACAAAGGTGCTCATTTCTTGAGTGAATAAGCAGTTCTACTCAAGAGTAAGCAACTAAGCGAAATAAAGCCATGGAACGCTTCTTTGCCTTCTATCTATGCATTCTGACACTCCAACAATGTTTTCTGCTTCAATTTGGGTCATTTCACAAAGGTGCTCATTTCTTGAGTGAATAAGCAGTTCTACTCAAGAGTAAGCAACTAAGCGAAATAAAGCCATAGAACGCTTATTTGCCTTCTATCTATGCATTCTGACACTCCAACAATGTTTTCTGCTTCAATTTGGGTCATTTCACAAAGGTACTTATTCCTGGAGTGAATATGCAGTTTTACTCTAGAGTAAGCAACTAAGCGAAATAAAGCCATGGAACGCTTATTTGCCTTCTATCTATGCATTCTGACACTCCAACAATGTTTTCTGCTTCAATTTGTGTCATTTCACAAAGGTGCTCATTTCTTGAGTGAATAAGCAGTTCTACTCAAGAGTAAGCAACTAAGCGAAATAAAGCCATGGAACGCTTATTTGCCTTCTATCTATGCATTCTGACACTCCAACAATGTGTTCTGCTTCAATTTGACTCATTTTACAAAGGTGCTTATTCCTGGAGTGAATATGCAGTTCTACTCAAGAGTAAGCAACTAAGCGAAATAAAGCCATGGAATGCTTATTTGCCTGCTATCTATGCATTCTGACACTCCAACAATGTTTTCTGCTTCAATTTGGGTCATTTCACAAAGGTGCTCATTTCTTGAGTGAATAAGCAGTTCTACTCAAGAATAAGCAACTAAGCGAAATAAAGCCATGGAACGCTTATTTGCCTTCTATCTATGCATTCTGACACTCCAACAATGTGTTCTGCTTCAATTTGTCTCATTTTACAAAGATGCTTATTCCTGGAGTGAATATGCAGTTCTACTCAAGAGTAAGCAACTAAGCGAAATAAAGCCATGGAACGCTTATTTGCCTTCTATCTATGCATTCTGACACTCCAACAATGTGTTCTGCTTCAATTTGTCTCATTTTACAAAGATGCTTATTCCTGGAGTGAATATGCAGTTCTACTCAAGAGTAAGCAACTAAGCGAAATAAAGCCATGGAACGCTTATTTGCCTTCTATCTAGGCAATCTGACACTCCAACAATGTGTTCTGCTTCAATTTGTCTCATTTTACAAAGATGCATATTCCTGGAGTGAATATGCAGTTCTACTCAAGAGTAAGCAACTAAGCGAAATAAAGCCATGGAACGCTTATTTGCCTTCTATCCCTGCATTCTGACACTCCAACAATGTGTTCTGCTTCAATTTGACTCATTTTACAAAGGTACTTATTCCTGGAGTGAATATGCACTTTTACTCTAGAGTAAGCAACTAAGCGAAATAAAGCCATGGAACGCTTATTTGCCTTCTATCTATGCATTCTGACACTCCAACAATGTTTTCTGCTTCAATTTGGGTCGACAAAGGTGCTCATTTCTTGAGTGAATAAGCAGTTCTTCTCAAGAGTAAGCAACTAAGCGAAATAAAGTCATGGAACGCTTATTTGCCTTCTATCTATGCATTCTGACACTCCAACAATGTCTTCTGCTTCAATTTGACTCATTTTACAAAGGTGCTTATTCCTGGAGTGAATATGCAGTTCTACTCAAGAGTAAGCAACTAAGCGAAATCAAGCCATGGAACGCTTATTTGCCTTCTATCTATGCATTCTGACACAACAACAATGTGTTCTGCTTCAATTTGACTCATTTTACAAAGGTGCTTATTCCTGGAGTGAATATGCAGTTCTACTCAAGAGTAAGCAACTAAGCGAAATAAAGCCATGGAATGCTTATTTGCCTTTTATCTATGCATTCTGACACTCCAACAATGTTTTCTGCTTCAATTTGGGTCATTTCACAAAGGTGCTCATTTCTTGAGTGAATAAGCAGTTCTACTCAAGAGTAAGCAACTAAGCGTAATAAAGCCATGGAACGCTTATTTGCCTTCTATCTATGCATTCTGACACTCCAACAATGTGTTCTGCTTCAATTTGGGTCATTTCACAAAGGTGCTCATTTCTTGAGTGAATAAGCAGTTCTACTCAAGAGTAAGCAACTAAGCGAAATAAAGCCATGGAACGCTTATTTGCCTTCTATCTATGCATTCTGATACTCCAACAATGTGTTCTGCTTCAATTTGACTCATTTTACAAAGGTGCTTATTCCTGGAGTGAATATGCAGTTCTACTCTAGAGTAAGCAACTAAGCGAAATAAAGCCATGGAACGCTTATTTGCCTTCTATCTATGCATTCTGACACTCCAACAATGTGTTCTGCTTCAATTTGTCTCATTTTACAAAGATGCTTATTCCTGGAGTGAATATGCAGTTCTACTCAAGAGTAAGCAACTAAGCGAAATAAAGCCATGGAACGCTTATTTGCCTTCTATCTATGCATTCTGACACTCCAACAATGTGTTCTGCTTCAATTTGTCTCATTTTACAAAGATGCTTATTCCTGGAGTGAATATGCAGTTCTACTCAAGAGTAAGCAACTAAGCGAAATAAAGCCATGGAACGCTTATTTGCCTTCTATCTATGCATTCTGACACTCCAACAATGTTTTCTGCTTCAATTTGGGTCATTTCACAAAGGTGCTCATTTCTTGAGTGAATAAGCAGTTCTACTCAAGAGTAAGCAACTAAGCGAAATAAAGCCATGGAACGCTTCTTTGCCTTCTATCTATGCATTCTGACACTCCAACAATGTTTTCTGCTTCAATTTGGGTCATTTCACAAAGGTGCTCATTTCTTGAGTGAATAAGCAGTTCTACTCAAGAGTAAGCAACTAAGCGAAATAAAGCCATAGAACGCTTATTTGCCTTCTATCTATGCATTCTGACACTCCAACAATGTTTTCTGCTTCAATTTGGGTCATTTCACAAAGGTACTTATTCCTGGAGTGAATATGCAGTTTTACTCTAGAGTAAGCAACTAAGCGAAATAAAGCCATGGAACGCTTATTTGCCTTCTATCTATGCATTCTGACACTCCAACAATGTTTTCTGCTTCAATTTGTGTCATTTCACAAAGGTGCTCATTTCTTGAGTGAATAAGCAGTTCTACTCAAGAGTAAGCAACTAAGCGAAATAAAGCCATGGAACGCTTATTTGCCTTCTATCTATGCATTCTGACACTCCAACAATGTGTTCTGCTTCAATTTGACTCATTTTACAAAGGTGCTTATTCCTGGAGTGAATATGCAGTTCTACTCAAGAGTAAGCAACTAAGCGAAATAAAGCCATGGAACGCTTATTTGCCTTCTATCTAGGCAATCTGACACTCCAACAATGTGTTCTGCTTCAATTTGTCTCATTTTACAAAGATGCATATTCCTGGAGTGAATATGCAGTTCTACTCAAGAGTAAGCAACTAAGCGAAATAAAGCCATGGAACGCTTATTTGCCTTCTATCCCTGCATTCTGACACTCCAACAATGTGTTCTGCTTCAATTTGACTCATTTTACAAAGGTACTTATTCCTGGAGTGAATATGCACTTTTACTCTAGAGTAAGGAACTAAGCGAAATAAAGCCATGGAACGCTTATTTGCCTTCTATCTATGCATTCTGACACTCCAACAATGTTTTCTGCTTCAATTTGGGTCGACAAAGGTGCTCATTTCTTGAGTGAATAAGCAGTTCTTCTCAAGAGTAAGCAACTAAGCGAAATAAAGTCATGGAACGCTTATTTGCCTTCTATCTATGCATTCTGACACTCCAACAATGTCTTCTGCTTCAATTTGACTCATTTTACAAAGGTGCTTATTCCTGGAGTGAATATGCAGTTCTACTCAAGAGTAAGCAACTAAGCGAAATAAAGCCATGGAACGCTTATTTGCCTTCGATCTATGCATTCTGATACTCCAACAATGTGTTCTGCTTCAATTTGACTCATTTTACAAAGGTGCTTATTCCTGGAGTGAATATGCAGTTTTACTCTAGAGTAAGCAACTAAGCGAAATAAAGCCATGGAACGCTTATTTGCCTTCTATCTATGCATTCTGACACTCCAACAATGTGTTCTGCTTCAATTTGACTCATTTTACAAAGGTGCTTATTCCTGGACTGAATATGCAGTTTTACTCTAGAGTAAGCAACTAAGCGAAATAAAGCCATGGAACGCTTATTTGCCTTCTATCTATGCATTCTGACACTCCAACAATGTTTTCTGCTTCAATTTGGGTCATTTCACAAAGGTGCTCATTTCTTGAGTGAATAAGCAGTTCTACTCAAGAGTAAGCAACTAAGCGAAATAAAGCCATGGAACGCTTCTTTGCCTTCTATCTATGCATTCTGACACTCCAACAATGTTTTCTGCTTCAATTTGGGTCATTTCACAAAGGTGCTCATTTCTTGAGTGAATAAGCAGTTCTACTCAAGAGTAAGCAACTAAGCGAAATAAAGCCATAGAACGCTTATTTGCCTTCTATCTATGCATTCTGACACTCCAACAATGTTTTCTGCTTCAATTTGGGTCATTTCACAAAGGTACTTATTCCTGGAGTGAATATGCAGTTTTACTCTAGAGTAAGCAACTAAGCGAAATAAAGCCATGGAACGCTTATTTGCCTTCTATCTATGCATTCTGACACTCCAACAATGTTTTCTGCTTCAATTTGTGTCATTTCACAAAGGTGCTCATTTCTTGAGTGAATAAGCAGTTCTACTCAAGAGTAAGCAACTAAGCGAAATAAAGCCATGGAACGCTTATTTGCCTTCTATCTATGCATTCTGACACTCCAACAATGTGTTCTGCTTCAATTTGACTCATTTTACAAAGGTGCTTATTCCTGGAGTGAATATGCAGTTCTACTCAAGAGTAAGCAACTAAGCGAAATAAAGCCATGGAATGCTTATTTGCCTGCTATCTATGCATTCTGACACTCCAACAATGTTTTCTGCTTCAATTTGGGTCATTTCACAAAGGTGCTCATTTCTTGAGTGAATAAGCAGTTCTACTCAAGAATAAGCAACTAAGCGAAATAAAGCCATGGAACGCTTATTTGCCTTTAATCTATGCATTCTGACACTCCAACAATGTGTTCTGCTTCAATTTGTCTCATTTTACAAAGATGCTTATTCCTGGAGTGAATATGCAGTTCTACTCAAGAGTAAGCAACTAAGCGAAATAAAGCCATGGAACGCTTATTTGCCTTCTATCTATGCATTCTGACACTCCAACAATGTGTTCTGCTTCAATTTGTCTCATTTTACAGATGCTTATTCCTGGAGTGAATATGCAGTTCTACTCAAGAGTAAGCAACTAAGCGAAATAAAGCCATGGAACGCTTATTTGCCTTCTATCTAGGCAATCTGACACTCCAACAATGTGTTCTGCTTCAATTTGTCTCATTTTACAAAGATGCATATTCCTGGAGTGAATATGCAGTTCTACTCAAGAGTAAGCAACTAAGCGAAATAAAGCCATGGAACGCTTATTTGCCTTCTATCCCTGCATTCTGACACTCCAACAATGTGTTCTGCTTCAATTTGACTCATTTTACAAAGGTACTTATTCCTGGAGTGAATATGCACTTTTACTCTAGAGTAAGCAACTAAGCGAAATAAAGCCATGGAACGCTTATTTGCCTTCTATCTATGCATTCTGACACTCCAACAATGTTTTCTGCTTCAATTTGGGTCGACAAAGGTGCTCATTTCTTGAGTGAATAAGCAGTTCTTCTCAAGAGTAAGCAACTAAGCGAAATAAAGTCATGGAACGCTTATTTGCCTTCTATCTATGCATTCTGACACTCCAACAATGTCTTCTGCTTCAATTTGACTCATTTTACAAAGGTGCTTATTCCTGGAGTGAATATGCAGTTCTACTCAAGAGTAAGCAACTAAGCGAAATCAAGCCATGGAACGCTTATTTGCCTTCTATCTATGCATTCTGACACTCCAACAATGTGTTCTGCTTCAATTTGACTCATTTTACAAAGGTGCTTATTCCTGGAGTGAATATGCAGTTTTACTCTAGAGTAAGCAACTAAGCGAAATAAAGCCATGGAACGCTTATTTGCCTTCTATCTATGCATTCTGACACTCCAACAATGTTTTCTGCTTCAATTTGGGTCATTTCACAAAGGTGCTCATTTCTTGAGTGAATAAGCAGTTCTACTCAAGAGTAAGCAACTAAGCGAAATAAAGCCATGGAACGCTTATTTGCCTTCTATCTATGCATTCTGACACTCCAACAATGTTTTCTGCTTCAATTTGGGTCATTTCACAAAGGTGCTCATTTCTTGAGTGAATAAGCAGTTCTACTCAAGAGTAAGCAACTAAGCGAAATAAAGCCATGGAACGCTTATTTGCCTTCTATCTATGCATTCTGATACTCCAACAATGTGTTCTGCTTCAATTTGACTCATTTTACAAAGGTGCTTATTCCTGGAGTGAATATGCAGTTTTACTCTAGAGTAAGCAACTAAGCGAAATAAAGCCATGGAACGCTTATTTGCCTTCTATCTATGCATTCTGACACTCCAACAATGTGTTCTGCTTCAATTTGTCTCATTTTACAAAGATGCTTATTCCTGGAGTGAATATGCAGTTCTACTCAAGAGTAAGCAACTAAGCGAAATAAAGCCATGGAACGCTTATTTGCCTTCTATCCCTGCATTCTGACACTCCAACAATGTGTTCTGCTTCAATTTGACTCATTTTACAAAGGTACTTATTCCTGGAGTGAATATGCACTTTTACTCTAGAGTAAGCAACTAAGCGAAATAAAGCCATGGAACGCTTATTTGCCTTCTATCTATGCATTCTGAAACTCCAACAATGTTTTCTGCTTCAATTTGGGTCATTTGACAAAGGTGCTCATTTCTTGAGTGAATAAGCAGTTCTACTCAAGAGTAAGCAACTAAGCGAAATAAAGCCATGGAACGCTTATTTGCCTTCTATCTATGCATTCTGACACTCCAACAATGTCTTCTGCTTCAATTTGACTCATTTTACAAAGGTGCTTATTCCTGGAGTGAATATGCAGTTCTACTCAAGAGTAAGCAACTAAGCGAAATCAAGCCATGGAACGCTTATTTGCCTTCTATCTATGCATTCTGACACAACAACAATGTGTTCTGCTTCAATTTGACTCATTTTACAAAGGTGCTTATTCCTGGAGTGAATATGCAGTTCTACTCAAGAGTAATCAACTAAGCGAAATAAAGCCATGGAACGCTTACTTGCCTTTTATCTATGCATTCTGACACTCCAACAATGTTTTCTGCTTCAATTTGGGTCATTTCACAAAGGTGCTCATTTCTTGAGTGAATAAGCAGTTCTACTGAAGAGTAAGCAACTAAGCGAAATAAAGCCATGGAACGCTTATTTGCCTTCTATCTATGCATTCTGACACTCCAACAATGTTTTCTGCTTCAATTTGGGTCATTTCACAAAGGTGCTCATTTCTTGAGTGAATAAGCAGTTCTACTCAAGAGTAAGCAACTAAGCGAAATAAAGCCATGGAACGCTTATTTGCCTTCGATCTATGCATTCTGATACTCCAACAATGTGTTCTGCTTCAATTTGACTCATTTTACAAAGGTGCTTATTCCTGGAGTGAATATGCAGTTTTACTCTAGAGTAAGCAACTAAGCGAAATAAAGCCATGGAACGCTTATTTGCCTTCTATCTATGCATTCTGACACTCCAACAATGTGTTCTGCTTCAATTTGACTCATTTTACAAAGGTGCTTATTCCTGGAGTGAATATGCAGTTTTACTCTAGAGTAAGCAACTAAGCGAAATAAAGCCATGGAACGCTTATTTGCCTTCTATCTATGCATTCTGACACTCCAACAATGTTTTCTGCTTCAATTTGGGTCATTTCACAAAGGTGCTCATTTCTTGAGTGAATAAGCAGTTCTACTCAAGAGTAAGCAACTAAGCGAAATAAAGCCATGGAACGCTTCTTTGCCTTCTATCTATGCATTCTGACACTCCAACAATGTTTTCTGCTTCAATTTGGGTCATTTCACAAAGGTGCTCATTTCTTGAGTGAATAAGCAGTTCTACTCAAGAGTAAGCAACTAAGCGAAATAAAGCCATAGAACGCTTATTTGCCTTCTATCTATGCATTCTGACACTCCAACAATGTTTTCTGCTTCAATTTGGGTCATTTCACAAAGGTACTTATTCCTGGAGTGAATATGCAGTTTTACTCTAGAGTAAGCAACTAAGCGAAATAAAGCCATGGAACGCTTATTTGCCTTCTATCTATGCATTCTGACACTCCAACAATGTTTTCTGCTTCAATTTGTGTCATTTCACAAAGGTGCTCATTTCTTGAGTGAATAAGCAGTTCTACTCAAGAGTAAGCAACTAAGCGAAATAAAGCCATGGAACGCTTATTTGCCTTCTATCTATGCATTCTGACACTCCAACAATGTGTTCTGCTTCAATTTGACTCATTTTACAAAGGTGCTTATTCCTGGAGTGAATATGCAGTTCTACTCAAGAGTAAGCAACTAAGCGAAATAAAGCCATGGAATGCTTATTTGCCTGCTATCTATGCATTCTGACACTCCAACAATGTTTTCTGCTTCAATTTGGGTCATTTCACAAAGGTGCTCATTTCTTGAGTGAATAAGCAGTTCTACTCAAGAATAAGCAACTAAGCGAAATAAAGCCATGGAACGCTTATTTGCCTTCTATCTATGCATTCTGACACTCCAACAATGTGTTCTGCTTCAATTTGTCTCATTTTACAAAGATGCTTATTCCTGGAGTGAATATGCAGTTCTACTCAAGAGTAAGCAACTAAGCGAAATAAAGCCATGGAACGCTTATTTGCCTTCTATCTATGCATTCTGACACTCCAACAATGTGTTCTGCTTCAATTTGTCTCATTTTACAAAGATGCTTATTCCTGGAGTGAATATGCAGTTCTACTCAAGAGTAAGCAACTAAGCGAAATAAAGCCATGGAACGCTTATTTGCCTTCTATCTAGGCAATCTGACACTCCAACAATGTGTTCTGCTTCAATTTGTCTCATTTTACAAAGATGCATATTCCTGGAGTGAATATGCAGTTCTACTCAAGAGTAAGCAACTAAGCGAAATAAAGCCATGGAACGCTTATTTGCCTTCTATCCCTGCATTCTGACACTCCAACAATGTGTTCTGCTTCAATTTGACTCATTTTACAAAGGTACTTATTCCTGGAGTGAATATGCACTTTTACTCTAGAGTAAGCAACTAAGCGAAATAAAGCCATGGAACGCTTATTTGCCTTCTATCTATGCATTCTGACACTCCAACAATGTTTTCTGCTTCAATTTGGGTCGACAAAGGTGCTCATTTCTTGAGTGAATAAGCAGTTCTTCTCAAGAGTAAGCAACTAAGCGAAATAAAGTCATGGAACGCTTATTTGCCTTCTATCTATGCATTCTGACACTCCAACAATGTCTTCTGCTTCAATTTGACTCATTTTACAAAGGTGCTTATTCCTGGAGTGAATATGCAGTTCTACTCAAGAGTAAGCAACTAAGCGAAATAAAGCCATGGAACGCTTATTTGCCTTTTATCTATGCATTCTGACACTCCAACAATGTTTTCTGCTTCAATTTGGGTCATTTCACAAAGGTGCTCATTTCTTGAGTGAATAAGCAGTTCTACTCAAGAGTAAGCAACTCAGCGTAATAAAGCCATGGAACGCTTATTTGCCTTCTATCTATGCATTCTGACACTCCAACAATGTGTTCTGCTTCAATTTGGGTCATTTCACAAAGGTGCTCATTTCTTGAGTGAATAAGCAGTTCTACTCAAGAGTAAGCAACTAAGCGAAATAAAGCCATGGAACGCTTATTTGCCTTCTATCTATGCATTCTGATACTCCAACAATGTGTTCTGCTTCAATTTGACTCATTTTACAAAGGTGCTTATTCCTGGAGTGAATATGCAGTTTTACTCTAGAGTAAGCAACTAAGCGAAATAAAGCCATGGAACGCTTATTTGCCTTCTATCTATGCATTCTGACACTCCAACAATGTGTTCTGCTTCAATTTGTCTCATTTTACAAAGATGCTTATTCCTGGAGTGAATATGCAGTTCTACTCAAGAGTAAGCAACTAAGCGAAATAAAGCCATGGAACGCTTATTTGCCTTCTATCTATGCATTCTGACACTCCAACAATGTGTTCTGCTTCAATTTGTCTCATTTTACAAAGGTGCTTATTCCTGGAGTGAATATGCAGTTCTACTCAAGAGTAAGCAACTAAGCGAAATAAAGCCATGGAACGCTTATTTGCCTTCTATCTATGCATTCTGACACTCCAACAATGTGTTCTGCTTCAATTTGTCTCATTTTACATAGATGCTTATTCCTGGAGTGAATATGCAGTTCTACTCAAGAGTAAGCAACTAAGCGAAATAAAGCCATGGAACGCTTATTTGCCTTCTATCTATGCATTCTGACACTCCAACAATGTGTTCTGCTTCAATTTGTCTCATTTTACAAAGATGCTTATTCCTGGAGTGAATATGCAGTTCTACTCAAGAGTAAGCAACTAAGCGAAATAAAGCCATGGAACGCTTATTTGCCTTCTATCTAGGCATTCTGACACTCCAACAATGTGTTCTGCTTCAATTTGTCTCATTTTACAAAGATGCTTATTCCTGGAGTGAATATGCAGTTCTACTCAAGAGTAAGCAACTAAGCGAAATAAAGCCATGGAACGCTTATTTGCCTTCTATCCCTGCATTCTGACACTCCAACAATGTGTTCTGCTTCAATTTGACTCATTTTACAAAGGTACTTATTCCTGGAGTGAATATGCACTTTTACTCTAGAGTAAGCAACTAAGCGAAATAAAGCCATGGAACGCTTATTTGCCTTCTATCTATGCATTCTGACACTCCAACAATGTTTTCTGCTTCAATTTGGGTCATTTGACAAAGGTGCTCATTTCTTGAGTGAATAAGCCGTTCTTCTCAAGAGTAAGCAACTAAGCGAAATAAAGTCATGGAACGCTTATTTGCCTTCTATCTATGCATTCTGACACTCCAACAATGTGTTCTGCTTCAATTTGACTCATTTTACAAAGGTGCTTATTCCTGGAGTGAATATGCAGTTCTACTCAAGAGTAAGCAACTAAGCGAAATCAAGCCAGGGAACGCTTATTTGCCTTCTATCTATGCATTCTGACACAACAACAATGTGTTCTGCTTCAATTTGACTCATTTTACAAAGGTGCTTATTCCTGGAGTGAATATGCAGTTCTACTCAAGAGTAAGCAACTAAGCGAAATAAAGCCATGGAACGCTTATTTGCCTTTTATCTATGCATTCTGACACTCCAACAATGTTTTCTGCTTCAATTTGGGTCATTTCACAAAGGTGCTCATTTCTTGAGTGAATAAGCAGTTCTACTCAAGAGTAAGCAACTAAGCGAAATAAAGCCATGGAACGCTTATTTGCCTTCTATCTATGCATTCTGACACTCCAACAATGTGTTCTGCTTCAATTTGGGTCATTTCACAAAGGTGCTCATTTCTTGAGTGAATAAGCAGTTCTACTCAAGAGTAAGCAACTAAGCGAAATAAAGCCATGGAACGCTTATTTGCCTTCTATCTATGCATTCTGATACTCCAACAATGTGTTCTGCTTCAATTTGACTCATTTTACAAAGGTGCTTATTCCTGGAGTGAATATGCAGTTCTACTCAAGAGTAAGCAACTAAGCGAAATAAAGCCATGGAACGCTTATTTGCCTTTTATCTATGCATTCTGACACTCCAACAATGTTTTCTGCTTCAATTTGGGTCATTTCACAAAGGTGCTCATTTCTTGAGTGAATAAGCAGTTCTACTCAAGAGTAAGCAACTAAGCGAAATAAAGCCATGGAACGCTTATTTGCCTTCTATCTATGCATTCTGACACTCCAACAATGTTTTCTGCTTCAATTTGGGTCATTTCACAAAGGTGCTCATTTCTTGAGTGAATAAGCAGTTCTACTCAAGAGTAAGCAACTAAGCGAAATAAAGCCATGGAACGCTTATTTGCCTTCTATCTATGCATTCTGACACTCCAACAATGTGTTCTGCTTCAATTTGGGTCATTTCACAAAGGTGCTTATTCCTGGAGTGAATATGCAGTTCTACTCAAGAGTAAGCAACTAAGCGAAATAAAGCCATGGAACGCTTATTTGCCTTCTATCCCTGCATTCTGACACTCCAACAATGTGTTCTGCTTCAATTTGACTCATTTTACAAAGGTACTTATTCCTGGAGTGAATATGCACTTTTACTCTAGAGTAAGCAACTAAGCGAAATAAAGCCATGGAACGCTTATTTGCCTTCTATCTATGCATTCTGACACTCCAACAATGTTTTCTGCTTCAATTTGGGTCATTTCACAAAGGTGCTCATTTCTTGAGTGAATATGCAGTTCTTCTCAAGAGTAAGCAACTAAGCGAAATAAAGTCATGGAACGCTTATTTGCCTTCTATCTATGCATTCTGACACTCCAACAATGTCTTCTGCTTCAATTTGACTCATTTTACAAAGGTGCTTATTCCTGGAGTGAATATGCAGTTCTACTCAAGAGTAAGCAACTAAGCGAAATCAAGCCATGGAACGCTTATTTGCCTTCTATCTATGCATTCTGACACAACAACAATGTGTTCTGCTTCAATTTGACTCATTTTACAAAGGTGCTTATTCCTGGAGTGAATATGCAGTTCTACTCAAGAGTAAGCAACTAAGCGAAATAAAGCCATGGAACGCTTATTTGCCTTTTATCTATGCATTCTGACACTCCAACAATGTTTTCTGCTTCAATTTGGGTCATTTCACAAAGGTGCTCATTTCTTGAGTGAATAAGCAGTTCTACTCAAGAGTAAGCAACTAAGCGAAATAAAGCCATGGAACGCTTATTTGCCTTCTATCTATGCATTCTGACACTCCAACAATGTGTTCTGCTTCAATTTGGGTCATTTCACAAAGGTGCTCATTTCTTGAGTGAATAAGCAGTTCTACTCAAGAGTAAGCAACTAAGCGAAATAAAGCCATGGAACGCTTATTTGCCTTCTATCTATGCATTCTGATACTCCAACAATGTGTTCTGCTTCAATTTGACTCATTTTACAAAGGTGCTTATTCCTGGAGTGAATATGCAGTTTTACTCTAGAGTAAGCAACTAAGCGAAATAAAGCCATGGAACGCTTATTTGCCTTCTATCTATGCATTCTGACACTCCAACAATGTTTTCTGCTTCAATTTGGGTCATTTCACAAAGGTGCTCATTTCTTGAGTGAATAAGCAGTTCTACTCAAGAGTAAGCAACTAAGCGAAATAAAGCCATGGAACGCTTATTTGCCTTCTATCTATGCATTCTGACACTCCAACAATGTTTTCTGCTTCAATTTGGGTCATTTCACAAAGGTGCTCATTTCTTGAGTGAATAAGCAGTTCTACTCAAGAGTAAGCAACTAAGCGAAATAAAGCCATGGAACGCTTATTTGCCTTCTATCTATGCATTCTGACACTCCAACAATGTTTTCTGCTTCAATTTGGGTCATTTCACAAAGGTACTTATTCCTGGAGTGAATATGCAGTTTTACTCTAGAGTAAGCAACTAAGCGAAATAAAGCCATGGAACGCTTATTTGCCTTCTATCTATGCATTCTGACACTCCAACAATGTTTTCTGCTTCAATTTGTGTCATTTCACAAAGGTGCTCATTTCTTGAGTGAATAAGCAGTTCTACTCAAGAGTAAGCAACTAAGCGAAATAAAGCCATGGAACGCTTATTTGCCTTCTATCTATGCATTCTGACACTCCAACAATGTCTTCTGCTTCAATTTGACTCATTTTACAAAGATGCTTATTCCTGGAGTGAATATGCAGTTTTACTCTAGAGTAAGCACCTAAGCGAAATAAAGACATGGAACGCTTATTTGCCTTCTATCTATGCATTCTGACACAACAACAATGTTTTCTGCTTCAATTTGGGTCATTTCACAAAGGTACTTATTCCTGGAGTGAATATGCAGTTTTACTCTAGAGTAAGCAACTAAGCGAAATAAAGCCATGGAACGCTTATTTGCCTTCTATCTATGCATTCTGACACTCCAACAATGTTTTCTGCTTCAATTTGTGTCATTTCACAAAGGTGCTCATTTCTTGAGTGAATAAGCAGTTCTACTCAAGAGTAAGCAACTAAGCGAAATAAAGCCATGGAACGCTTATTTGCCTTCTATCTATGCATTCTGACACTCCAACAATGTGTTCTGCTTCAATTTGGGTCATTTCACAAAGGTGCTCATTTCTTGAGTGAATAAGCAGTTCTACTCAAGAGTAAGCAACTAAGCGAAATAAAGCCATGGAACGCTTATTTGCCTTCTATCTATGCATTCTGATACTCCAACAATGTGTTCTGCTTCAATTTGACTCATTTTACAAAGGTGCTTATTCCTGGAGTGAATATGCAGTTTTACTCTAGAGTAAGCAACTAAGCGAAATAAAGCCATGGAACGCTTATTTGCCTTCTATCTATGCATTCTGACACTCCAACAATGTTTTCTGCTTCAATTTGGGTCATTTCACAAAGGTGCTCATTTCTTGAGTGAATAAGCAGTTCTACTCAAGAGTAAGCAACTAAGCGAAATAAAGCCATGGAACGCTTATTTGCCTTCTATCTATGCATTCTGACACTCCAACAATGTTTTCTGCTTCAATTTGGGTCATTTCACAAAGGTGCTCATTTCTTGAGTGAATAAGCAGTTCTACTCAAGAGTAAGCAACTAAGCGAAATAAAGCCATGGAACGCTTATTTGCCTTCTATCTATGCATTCTGACACTCCAACAATGTGTTCTGCTTCAATTTGTCTCATTTTACAAAGATGCTTATTCCTGGAGTGAATATGCAGTTCTACTCAAGAGTAAGCAACTAAGCGAAATAAAGCCATGGAACGCTTATTTGCCTTCTATCTATGCATTCTGACACTCCAACAATGTGTTCTGCTTCAATTTGTCTCATTTTACAAAGATGCTTATTCCTGGAGTGAATATGCAGTTCTACTCAAGAGTAAGCAACTAAGCGAAATAAAGCCATGGAACGCTTATTTGCCTTCTATCTATGCATTCTGACACTCCAACAATGTTTTCTGCTTCAATTTGTGTCATTTCACAAAGGTGCTCATTTCTTGAGTGAATAAGCAGTTCTACTCAAGAGTAAGCAACTAAGCGAAATAAAGCCATGGAACGCTTATTTGCCTTCTATCTATGCATTCTGACACTCCAACAATGTCTTCTGCTTCAATTTGACTCATTTTACAAAGATGCTTATTCCTGGAGTGAATATGCAGTTTTACTCTAGAGTAAGCACCTAAGCGAAATAAAGACATGGAACGCTTATTTGCCTTCTATCTATGCATTCTGACACTCCAACAATGTTTTCTGCTTCAATTTGGGTCATTTCACAAAGGTACTTATTCCTGGAGTGAATATGCAGTTTTACTCTAGAGTAAGCAACTAAGCGAAATAAAGCCATGGAACGCTTATTTGCCTTCTATCTATGCATTCTGACACTCCAACAATGTTTTCTGCTTCAATTTGTGTCATTTCACAAAGGTGCTCATTTCTTGAGTGAATAAGCAGTTCTACTCAAGAGTAAGCAACTAAGCGAAATAAAGCCATGGAACGCTTATTTGCCTTCTATCTATGCATTCTGACACTCCAACAATGTGTTCTGCTTCAATTTGGGTCATTTCACAAAGGTGCTCATTTCTTGAGTGAATAAGCAGTTCTACTCAAGAGTAAGCAACTAAGCGAAATAAAGCCATGGAACGCTTATTTGCCTTCTATCTATGCATTCTGATACTCCAACAATGTGTTCTGCTTCAATTTGACTCATTTTACAAAGGTGCTTATTCCTGGAGTGAATATGCAGTTTTACTCTAGAGTAAGCAACTAAGCGAAATAAAGCCATGGAACGCTTATTTGCCTTCTATCTATGCATTCTGACACTCCAACAATGTTTTCTGCTTCAATTTGGGTCATTTCACAAAGGTGCTCATTTCTTGAGTGAATAAGCAGTTCTACTCAAGAGTAAGCAACTAAGCGAAATAAAGCCATGGAACGCTTATTTGCCTTCTATCTATGCATTCTGACACTCCAACAATGTTTTCTGCTTCAATTTGGGTCATTTCACAAAGGTGCTCATTTCTTGAGTGAATAAGCAGTTCTACTCAAGAGTAAGCAACTAAGCGAAATAAAGCCATGGAACGCTTATTTGCCTTCTATCTATGCATTCTGACACTCCAACAATGTGTTCTGCTTCAATTTGTCTCATTTTACAAAGATGCTTATTCCTGGAGTGAATATGCAGTTCTACTCAAGAGTAAGCAACTAAGCGAAATAAAGCCATGGAACGCTTATTTGCCTTCTATCTATGCATTCTGACACTCCAACAATGTGTTCTGCTTCAATTTGTCTCATTTTACAAAGATGCTTATTCCTGGAGTGAATATGCAGTTTTACTCTAGAGTAAGCAACTAAGCGAAATAAAGCCATGGAACGCTTATTTGCCTTCTATCTAGGCATTCTGACACTCCAACAATGTGTTCTGCTTCAATTTGACTCATTTTACAAAGATGCTTATTCCTGGAGTGAATATGCAGTTTTACTCTAGAGTAAGCAACTAAGCGAAATAAAGCCATGGAACGCTTATTTGCCTTCTATCCCTGCATTCTGACACTCCAACAATGTGTTCTGCTTCAATTTGACTCATTTTACAAAGGTACTTATTCCTGGAGTGAATATGCACTTTTACTCTAGAGTAAGCAACTAAGCGAAATAAAGCCATGGAACGCTTATTTGCCTTCTATCTATGCATTCTGACACTCCAACAATGTTTTCTGCTTCAATTTGGGTCATTTGACAAAGGTGCTCATTTCTTGAGTGAATAAGCAGTTCTTCTCAAGAGTAAGCAACTAAGCGAAATAAAGTCATGGAACGCTTATTTGCCTTCTATCTATGCATTCTGACACTCCAACAATGTCTTCTGCTTCAATTTGACTCATTTTACAAAGGTGCTTATTCCTGGAGTGAATATGCAGTTCTACTCAAGAGTAAGCAACTAAGCGAAATCAAGCCATGGAACGCTTATTTGCCTTCTATCTATGCATTCTGACACAACAACAATGTGTTCTGCTTCAATTTGACTCATTTTACAAAGGTGCTTATTCCTGGAGTGAATATGCAGTTCTACTCAAGAGTAAGCAACTAAGCGAAATAAAGCCATGGAACGCTTATTTGCCTTTTATCTATGCATTCTGACACTCCAACAATGTTTTCTGCTTCAATTTGGGTCATTTCACAAAGGTGCTCATTTCTTGAGTGAATAAGCAGTTCTACTCAAGAGTAAGCAACTAAGCGAAATAAAGCCATGGAACGCTTATTTGCCTTCTATCTATGCATTCTGACACTCCAACAATGTGTTCTGCTTCAATTTGGGTCATTTCACAAAGGTGCTCATTTCTTGAGTGAATAAGCAGTTCTACTCAAGAGTAAGCAACTAAGCGAAATAAAGCCATGGAACGCTTATTTGCCTTCTATCTATGCATTCTGATACTCCAACAATGTGTTCTGCTTCAATTTGGCTCATTTTACAAAGGTGCTTATTCCTGGAGTGAATATGCAGTTTTACTCTAGAGTAAGCAACTAAGCGAAATAAAGCCATGGAACGCTTATTTGCCTTCTATCTATGCATTCTGACACTCCAACAATGTTTTCTGCTTCAATTTGGGTCATTTCACAAAGGTGCTCATTTCTTGAGTGAATAAGCAGTTCTACTCAAGAGTAAGCAACTAAGCGAAATAAAGCCCTGGAACGCTTATTTGCCTTCTATCTGTGCATTCTGACACTCCAACAATGTGTTCTGCTTCAATTTGACTCATTTTACAAAGGTGCTTATTCCTGGAGTGAATATGCAGTTTTACTCTAGAGTAAGCAACTAAGCGAAATAAAGCCATGGAACGCTTATTTGCCTTCTATCTATGCATTCTGACACTCCAACAATGTTTTCTGCTTCAATTTGGGTCATTTCACAAAGGTACTTATTCCTGGAGTGAATATGCAGTTTTACTCTAGAGTAAGCAACTAAGCGAAATAAAGCCATGGAACGCTTATTTGCCTTCTATCTATGCATTCTGACACTCCAACAATGTTTTCTGCTTCAATTTGTGTCATTTCACAAAGGTGCTCATTTCTTGAGTGAATAAGCAGTTCTACTCAAGAGTAAGCAACTAAGCGAAATAAAGCCATGGAACGCTTATTTGCCTTCTATCTATGCATTCTGACACTCCAACAATGTCTTCTGCTTCAATTTGACTCATTTTACAAAGATGCTTATTCCTGGAGTGAATATGCAGTTTTACTCTAGAGTAAGCACCTAAGCGAAATAAAGACATGGAACGCTTATTTGCCTTCTATCTATGCATTCTGACACTCCAACAATGTTTTCTGCTTCAATTTGGGTCATTTCACAAAGGTACTTATTCCTGGAGTGAATATGCAGTTTTACTCTAGAGTAAGCAACTAAGCGAAATAAAGCCATGGAACGCTTATTTGCCTTCTATCTATGCATTCTGACACTCCAACAATGTTTTCTGCTTCAATTTGTGTCATTTCACAAAGGTGCTCATTTCTTGAGTGAATAAGCAGTTCTACTCAAGAGTAAGCAACTAAGCGAAATAAAGCCATGGAACGCTTATTTGCCTTCTATCTATGCATTCTGACACTCCCAACAATGTTTTCTGCTTCAATTTGGGTCATTTCACAAAGGTGCTCATTTCTTGAGTGAATAAGCAGTTCTACTCAAGAGTAAGCAACTAAGCGAAATAAAGCCATGGAACGCTTATTTGCCTTCTATCTATGCATTCTGACACTCCAACAATGTCTTCTGATTCAATTTGACTCATTTTACAAAGGTGCTTATTCCTGGAGTGAATATGCAGTTCTACTCAAGAGTAAGCAACTAAGCGAAATAAAGCCATGGAACGCTTATTTGCCTTCTATCCCTGCATTCTGACACTCCAACAATGTGTTCTGCTTCAATTTGACTCATTTTACAAAGGTGCTTATTCCTGGAGTGAATATGCAGTTTTACTCTAGAGTAAGCAACTAAGCGAAATAAAGCCATGGAACGCTTATTTGCCTTCTATCTATGCATTCTGACACTCCAACAATGTGTTCTGCTTCAATTTGACTCATTTTACAAAGATGCTTATTCCTGGATTGAATATGCAGTTTTACTCTAGAGTAAGCAACTAAGCGAAATAAAGCCATGGAACCCTTATTTGCCTTCTATCTATGCATTCTGACACTCCAACAATGTTTTCTGCTTCAATTTGGGTCATTTCACAAAGTTACTCATTTCTTGAGTGAATAAGCAGTTCTACTCAAGAGTAAGCAACTAAGCGAAATAAAGCCATGGAACGCTTATTTGCCTTCTATCTATGCATTCTGACACTCCAACAATGTGTTCTGCTTCAATTTGACTCATTTTACAAAGGTGCTTATTCCTGGAGTGAATATGCAGTTTTACTCTAGAGTAAGCAACTAAGCGAAATCAAGCCATGGAACGCTTATTTGCCTTATATCTATGCATTCTGACACTCCAACAATGTGTTCTGCTTCAATTTGACTCATTTTACAAAGGTGCTCATTTCTTGAGTGAATATGCAGTTCTACTCAAGAGTAAGCAACTAAGCGAAATCAAGCCATGGAACGCTTTTTTGCCTTCTATCTATGCATTCTGACACTCCAACAATGTGTTCTGCTTCAATTTGACTGATTTTACAAAGATGCTTATTCCTGGATTGAATATGCAGTTTTACTCTAGAGTAAGCAACTAAGCGAAATAAAGCCATGGAACGCTTATTTGCCTGCTATCTATGCATTCTGACACTCCAACAATGTTTTCTGCTTCAATTTGGGTCATTTCACAAAGGTGCTCATTTCTTGAGTGAATATGCAGTTTTACTCTAGAGTAAGCAACTAAGCGAAATCAAGCCATGGAACGCTTATTTGCCTTATATCTATGCATTCTGACACTCCAACAATGTGTTCTGCTTCAATTTGACTCATTTTACAAAGGTGCTCATTTATTGAGTGAATATGCAGTTCTACTCAAGAGTAAGCAACTAAGCGAAATCAAGCCATGGAACGCTTTTTTGCCTTCTATCTATGCATTCTGACACTCCAACAATGTGTTCTGCTTCAATTTGACTGATTTTACAAAGATGCTTATTCCTGGATTGAATATGCAGTTTTACTCTAGAGTAAGCAACTAAGCGAAATAAAGCCATGGAACCCTTATCTGCCTTCTATCTATGCATTCTGACACTCCAACAATGTGTTCTGCTTCAATTTGACTCATTTTACAAAGGTGCTTATTCCTGGAGTGAATATGCAGTTTTACTCAAGAGTAAGCAACTAAGCGAAATAAAGCCATGGAACGCTTATCTGCCTTCTATCTATGCATTCTGACACTCCAACAATGTGTTCTGCTTCAATTTGACTCATTTTACAAAGGTACTTATTCCTGGAGTGAATATGCACTTTTACTCTAGAGTAAGCAACTAAGCGAAATAAAGCCATGGAACGCTTATTTGCCTTCTATCTATGCATTCTGACACTCCAACAATGTGTTCTGCTTCAATTTGTCTCATTTGACAAAGATGCTTATTCCTGGAGTGAATATGCAGTTCTACTCAAGAGTAAGCAACTAAGCGAAATACAGCCATGGAACGCTTATTTGCCTTCTATCTAGGCATTCTGACACTCCAACAATGTGTTCTGCTTCAATTTGTCTCATTTTACAAAGATGCTTATTCCTGGAGTGAATATGCAGTTCTACTCAAGAGTAAGCAACTAAGCGAAATAAAGCCATGGAACGCTTATTTGCCTTCTATCTATGCATTCTGACACTCCAACAATGTGTTCTGCTTCAATTTGTCTCATTTTACAAAGATGCTTATTCCTGGAGTGAATATGCAGTTCTACTCAAGAGTAAGCAACTAAGCGAAATCAAGCCATGGAACGCTTATTTGCCTTCTATCTATGCATTCTGACACTCCAACAATGTGTTCTGCTTCAATTTGTCTCATTTTACAAAGATGCTTATTCCTGGAGTGAATATGCAGTTCTACTCAAGAGTAAGCAACTAAGCGAAATACAGCCATGGAACGCTTATTTGCCTTCTATCTAGGCATTCTGACACTCCAACAATGTGTTCTGCTTCAATTTGTCTCATTTTACAAAGATGCTTATTCCTGGAGTGAATATGCAGTTCTACTCAAGAGTAAGCAACTAAGCGAAATAAAGCCATGGAACGCTTATTTGCCTTCTATCCCTGCATTCTGACACTCCAACAATGTGTTCTGCTTCAATTTGACTCATTTTACAAAGGTGCTCATTTCTTGAGTGAATATGCAGTTCTACTCAAGAGTAAGCAACTAAGCGAAATAAAGCCATGGAACGCTTATTTGCCTTTTATCTATGCATTCTGACACTCCAACAATGTGTTCTGCTTCAATTTGGGTCATTTCACAAAGGTGCTCATTTCTTGAGTGAATAAACAGTTCTACTCAAGAGTAAGCAACTAAGCGAAATAAAGCCATGGAACGCTTATTTGCCTTCTATCTATGCATTCTGACACTCCAACAATGTGTTCTGCTTCAATTTGACTCATTTTACAAAGGTGCTCATTTCTTGAGTGAATAAGCAGTCCTACTCAAGAGTAAGCAACTAAGCGAAATAAAGCCATGGAACGCTTATTTGCCTTCTATCCATGCATTCTGACACTCCAACAATGTGTTCTGCTTCAATTTGACTCATTTCACAAAGGTGCTCATTTCTTGAGTGAATATGCAGTTTTACTCAAGAGTAAGCAACTAAGCGAAATAAAGCCACGGAACGCTTATTTGCCTTCTATCTATGCATTCTGACACTCCAACAATGTTTTCTGCTTCAATTTGGGTCATTTCACAAAGTTACTCATTTCTTGAGTGAATAAGCAGTTCTACTCAAGAGTAAGCAACTAAGCGAAATAAAGCCATGGAACGCTTATTTGCCTTCTATCTATGCATTCTGACACTCCAACAATGTGTTCTGCTTCAATTTGACTCATTTTACAAAGGTGCTTATTCCTGGAGTGAATATGCAGTTTTACTCTAGAGTAAGCAACTAAGCGAAATCAAGCCATGGAACGCTTATTTGCCTTATATCTATGCATTCTGACACTCCAACAATGTGTTCTGCTTCAATTTGACTCATTTTACAAAGGTGCTCATTTCTTGAGTGAATATGCAGTTCTACTCAAGAGTAAGCAACTAAGCGAAATCAAGCCATGGAACGCTTTTTTGCCTTCTATCTATGCATTCTGACACTCCAACAATGTGTTCTGCTTCAATTTGACTGATTTTACAAAGATGCTTATTCCTGGATTGAATATGCAGTTTTACTCTAGAGTAAGCAACTAAGCGAAATAAAGCCATGGAACGCTTATTTGCCTGCTATCTATGCATTCTGACACTCCAACAATGTTTTCTGCTTCAATTTGGGTCATTTCACAAAGGTGCTCATTTCTTGAGTGAATATGCAGTTTTACTCTAGAGTAAGCAACTAAGCGAAATCAAGCCATGGAACGCTTATTTGCCTTATATCTATGCATTCTGACACTCCAACAATGTGTTCTGCTTCAATTTGACTCATTTTACAAAGGTGCTCATTTATTGAGTGAATATGCAGTTCTACTCAAGAGTAAGCAACTAAGCGAAATCAAGCCATGGAACGCTTTTTTGCCTTCTATCTATGCATTCTGACACTCCAACAATGTGTTCTGCTTCAATTTGACTGATTTTACAAAGATGCTTATTCCTGGATTGAATATGCAGTTTTACTCTAGAGTAAGCAACTAAGCGAAATAAAGCCATGGAACCCTTATCTGCCTTCTATCTATGCATTCTGACACTCCAACAATGTGTTCTGCTTCAATTTGACTCATTTTACAAAGGTGCTTATTCCTGGAGTGAATATGCAGTTTTACTCAAGAGTAAGCAACTAAGCGAAATAAAGCCATGGAACGCTTATCTGCCTTCTATCTATGCATTCTGACACTCCAACAATGTGTTCTGCTTCAATTTGACTCATTTTACAAAGGTACTTATTCCTGGAGTGAATATGCACTTTTACTCTAGAGTAAGCAACTAAGCGAAATAAAGCCATGGAACGCTTATTTGCCTTCTATCTATGCATTCTGACACTCCAACAATGTGTTCTGCTTCAATTTGTCTCATTTGACAAAGATGCTTATTCCTGGAGTGAATATGCAGTTCTACTCAAGAGTAAGCAACTAAGCGAAATACAGCCATGGAACGCTTATTTGCCTTCTATCTAGGCATTCTGACACTCCAACAATGTGTTCTGCTTCAATTTGTCTCATTTTACAAAGATGCTTATTCCTGGAGTGAATATGCAGTTCTACTCAAGAGTAAGCAACTAAGCGAAATAAAGCCATGGAACGCTTATTTGCCTTCTATCTATGCATTCTGACACTCCAACAATGTGTTCTGCTTCAATTTGTCTCATTTTACAAAGATGCTTATTCCTGGAGTGAATATGCAGTTCTACTCAAGAGTAAGCAACTAAGCGAAATCAAGCCATGGAACGCTTATTTGCCTTCTATCTATGCATTCTGACACTCCAACAATGTGTTCTGCTTCAATTTGTCTCATTTTACAAAGATGCTTATTCCTGGAGTGAATATGCAGTTCTACTCAAGAGTAAGCAACTAAGCGAAATACAGCCATGGAACGCTTATTTGCCTTCTATCTAGGCATTCTGACACTCCAACAATGTGTTCTGCTTCAATTTGTCTCATTTTACAAAGATGCTTATTCCTGGAGTGAATATGCAGTTCTACTCAAGAGTAAGCAACTAAGCGAAATAAAGCCATGGAACGCTTATTTGCCTTCTATCCCTGCATTCTGACACTCCAACAATGTGTTCTGCTTCAATTTGACTCATTTTACAAAGGTGCTCATTTCTTGAGTGAATATGCAGTTCTACTCAAGAGTAAGCAACTAAGCGAAATAAAGCCATGGAACGCTTATTTGCCTTTTATCTATGCATTCTGACACTCCAACAATGTGTTCTGCTTCAATTTGGGTCATTTCACAAAGGTGCTCATTTCTTGAGTGAATAAGCAGTTCTACTCAAGAGTAAGCAACTAAGCGAAATAAAGCCATGGAACGCTTATTTGCCTTCTATCTATGCATTCTGACACTCCAACAATGTGTTCTGCTTCAATTTGACTCATTTTACAAAGGTGCTCATTTCTTGAGTGAATAAGCAGTCCTACTCAAGAGTAAGCAACTAAGCGAAATAAAGCCATGGAACGCTTATTTGCCTTCTATCCATGCATTCTGACACTCCAACAATGTGTTCTGCTTCAATTTGACTCATTTCACAAAGGTGCTCATTTCTTGAGTGAATATGCAGTTTTACTCAAGAGTAAGCAACTAAGCGAAATAAAGCCACGGAACGCTTATTTGCCTTCTATCTATGCATTCTGACACTCCAACAATGTGTTCTGCTTCAATTTGACTCATTTTACAAAGGTGCTTATTCCTGGAGTGAATATGCAGTTTTACTCTAGAGTAAGCAACTAAGCGAAATAAAGCCATGGAACGCTTATTTGCCTTCTATCTATGCATTCTGACACTCCAACAATGTTTTCTGCTTCAATTTGGGTCATTTGACAAAGGTGCTCATTTCTTGAGTGAATAAGCAGTTCTACTCAAGAGTAAGCAACTAAGCGAAATAAAGTCATGGAACGCTTATTTGCCTTCTATCTATGCATTCTGACACTCCAACAATGTTTTCTGCTTCAATTTGGGTCATTTCACAAAGGTGCTCATTTCTTGAGTGAATAAGCAGTTCTACTCAAGAGTAAGCAACTAAGCGAAATAAAGCCATGGAACGCTTATTTGCCTTCTATCTATGCATTCTGACACTCCAACAATGTGTTCTGCTTCAATTTGACTCATTTTACAAAGGTGCTTATTCCTGGAGTGAATATGCAGTTCTACTCAAGAGTAAGCAACTAAGCGAAATAAAGCCATGGAACGCTTATTTGCCTTCTATCCCTGCATTCTGACACTCCAACAATGTGTTCTGCTTCAATTTGACTCATTTTACAAAGGTGCTTATTCCTGGAGTGAATATGCACTTTTACTCTAGAGTAAGCAACTAAGCGAAATAAAGCCATGGAACGCTTATTTGCCTTCTATCTATGCATTCTGACACTCCAACAATGTTTTCTGCTTCAATTTGGGTCATTTCACAAAGGTGCTCATTTCTTGAGTGAATAAGCAGTTCTACTCAAGAGTAAGCAACTAAGCGAAATAAAGCCATGGAACGCTTATTTGCCTATTATCTAAGCATTCTGACACTCCAACAATGTCTTCTGCTTCAATTTGACTCATTTTACAAAGGTGCTTATTCCTGGAGTGAATATGCAGTTCTACTCAAGAGTAAGCAACTAAGCGAAATCAAACCATGGAACGCTTATTTGCCTTCTATCTATGCATTCTGACACAATGTGTTCTGCTTCAATTTGACTCATTTTACAAAGGTGCTTATTCCTGGAGTGAATATGCAGTTCTACTCAAGAGTAAGCAACTAAGCGAAATAAAGCCATGGAACGCTTATTTGCCTTTTATCTATGCATTCTGACACTCCAACAATGTTTTCTGCTTCAATTTGGGTCATTTCACAAAGGTGCTCATTTCTTGAGTGAATTAGCAGTTCTACTCAAGAGTAAGCAACTAAGCGAAATAAAGCCATGGAACGCTTATTTGCCTTCTATCCCTGCATTCTGACACTCCAACAATGTGTTCTGCTTCAATTTGACTCATTTTACAAAGGTGCTTATTCCTGGAGTGAATATGCACTTTTACTCTAGAGTAAGCAACTAAGCGAAATAAAGCCATGGAACGCTTATTTGCCTTCTATCTATGCATTCTGACACTCCAACAATGTTTTCTGCTTCAATTTGGGTCATTTCACAAAGGTGCTCATTTCTTGAGTGAATAAGCAGTTCTACTCAAGAGTAAGCAACTAAGCGAAATAAAGCCATGGAACGCTTATTTGCCTATTATCTAAGCATTCTGACACTCCAACAATGTCTTCTGCTTCAATTTGACTCATTTTACAAAGGTGCTTATTCCTGGAGTGAATATGCAGTTCTACTCAAGAGTAAGCAACTAAGCGAAATCAAACCATGGAACGCTTATTTGCCTTCTATCTATGCATTCTGACACAATGTGTTCTGCTTCAATTTGACTCATTTTACAAAGGTGCTTATTCCTGGAGTGAATATGCAGTTCTACTCAAGAGTAAGCAACTAAGCGAAATAAAGCCATGGAACGCTTATTTGCCTTTTATCTATGCATTCTGACACTCCAACAATGTTTTCTGCTTCAATTTGGGTCATTTCACAAAGGTGCTCATTTCTTGAGTGAATTAGCAGTTCTACTCAAGAGTAAGCAACTAAGCGAAATAAAGCCATGGAACGCTTATTTGCCTTCTATCTATGCATTCTGACACTCCAACAATGTTTTCTGCTTCAATTTGGGTCATTTCACAAAGGTACTTATTCCTGGAGTGAATATGCAGTTTTACTCTAGAGTAAGCAACTAAGCGAAATAAAGCCATGGAACGCTTATTTGCCTTCTATCTATGCATTCTGACACTCCAACAATGTTTTCTGCTTCAATTTGTGTCATTTCACAAAGGTGCTCATTTCTTGAGTGAATAAGCAGTTCTACTCAAGAGTAAGCAACTAAGCGAAATAAAGCCATGGAACGCTTATTTGCCTTCTATCTATGCATTCTGACACTCCAACAATGTCTTCTGCTTCAATTTGACTGATTTTACAAAGATGCTTATTCCTGGAGTGAATATGCAGTTTTACTCTAGAGTAAGCAACTAAGCGAAATAAAGCCATGGAACGCTTATTTGCCTTCTATCTATGCATTCTGACACTCCAACAATGTTTTCTGCTTCAATTTGGGTCATTTGACAAAGGTGCTCATTTCTTGAGTGAATAAGCAGTTCTACTCAAGAGTAAGCAACTAAGCGAAATAAAGTCATGGAACGCTTATTTGCCTTCTATCTATGCATTCTGACACTCCAACAATGTTTTCTGCTTCAATTTGGGTCATTTCACAAAGGTGCTCATTTCTTGAGTGAATAAGCAGTTCTACTCAAGAGTAAGCAACTAAGCGAAATAAAGCCATGGAACGCTTATTTGCCTTCTATCTATGCATTCTGACACTCCAACAATGTGTTCTGCTTCAATTTGACTCATTTTACAAAGGTGCTTATTCCTGGAGTGAATATGCAGTTCTACTCAAGAGTAAGCAACTAAGCGAAATAAAGCCATGGAACGCTTATTTGCCTTCTATCCCTGCATTCTGACACTCCAACAATGTGTTCTGCTTCAATTTGACTCATTTTACAAAGGTGCTTATTCCTGGAGTGAATATGCACTTTTACTCTAGAGTAAGCAACTAAGCGAAATAAAGCCATGGAACGCTTATTTGCCTTCTATCTATGCATTCTGACACTCCAACAATGTTTTCTGCTTCAATTTGGGTCATTTCACAAAGGTGCTCATTTCTTGAGTGAATAAGCAGTTCTACTCAAGAGTAAGCAACTAAGCGAAATAAAGCCATGGAACGCTTATTTGCCTATTATCTAAGCATTCTGACACTCCAACAATGTCTTCTGCTTCAATTTGACTCATTTTACAAAGGTGCTTATTCCTGGAGTGAATATGCAGTTCTACTCAAGAGTAAGCAACTAAGCGAAATCAAACCATGGAACGCTTATTTGCCTTCTATCTATGCATTCTGACACAATGTGTTCTGCTTCAATTTGACTCATTTTACAAAGGTGCTTATTCCTGGAGTGAATATGCAGTTCTACTCAAGAGTAAGCAACTAAGCGAAATAAAGCCATGGAACGCTTATTTGCCTTTTATCTATGCATTCTGACACTCCAACAATGTTTTCTGCTTCAATTTGGGTCATTTCACAAAGGTGCTCATTTCTTGAGTGAATTAGCAGTTCTACTCAAGAGTAAGCAACTAAGCGAAATAAAGCCATGGAACGCTTATTTGCCTTCTATCCCTGCATTCTGACACTCCAACAATGTGTTCTGCTTCAATTTGACTCATTTTACAAAGGTGCTTATTCCTGGAGTGAATATGCACTTTTACTCTAGAGTAAGCAACTAAGCGAAATAAAGCCATGGAACGCTTATTTGCCTTCTATCTATGCATTCTGACACTCCAACAATGTTTTCTGCTTCAATTTGGGTCATTTCACAAAGGTGCTCATTTCTTGAGTGAATAAGCAGTTCTACTCAAGAGTAAGCAACTAAGCGAAATAAAGCCATGGAACGCTTATTTGCCTATTATCTAAGCATTCTGACACTCCAACAATGTCTTCTGCTTCAATTTGACTCATTTTACAAAGGTGCTTATTCCTGGAGTGAATATGCAGTTCTACTCAAGAGTAAGCAACTAAGCGAAATCAAACCATGGAACGCTTATTTGCCTTCTATCTATGCATTCTGACACAATGTGTTCTGCTTCAATTTGACTCATTTTACAAAGGTGCTTATTCCTGGAGTGAATATGCAGTTCTACTCAAGAGTAAGCAACTAAGCGAAATAAAGCCATGGAACGCTTATTTGCCTTTTATCTATGCATTCTGACACTCCAACAATGTTTTCTGCTTCAATTTGGGTCATTTCACAAAGGTGCTCATTTCTTGAGTGAATTAGCAGTTCTACTCAAGAGTAAGCAACTAAGCGAAATAAAGCCATGGAACGCTTATTTGCCTTCTATCTATGCATTCTGACACTCCAACAATGTTTTCTGCTTCAATTTGGGTCATTTCACAAAGGTACTTATTCCTGGAGTGAATATGCAGTTTTACTCTAGAGTAAGCAACTAAGCGAAATAAAGCCATGGAACGCTTATTTGCCTTCTATCTATGCATTCTGACACTCCAACAATGTTTTCTGCTTCAATTTGTGTCATTTCACAAAGGTGCTCATTTCTTGAGTGAATAAGCAGTTCTACTCAAGAGTAAGCAACTAAGCGAAATAAAGCCATGGAACGCTTATTTGCCTTCTATCTATGCATTCTGACACTCCAACAATGTCTTCTGCTTCAATTTGACTGATTTTACAAAGATGCTTATTCCTGGAGTGAATATGCAGTTTTACTCTAGAGTAAGCACCTAAGCGAAATAAAGACATGGAACGCTTATTTGCCTTCTATCTATGCATTCTGACACTCCAACAATGTTTTCTGCTTCAATTTGGGTCATTTCACAAAGGTGCTCATTTCTTGAGTGAATAAGCAGTTCTACTCAAGAGTAAGCAACTAAGCGAAATAAAGCCATGGAACGCTTATTTGCCTTCTATCTATGCATTCTGACACTCCAACAATGTGTTCTGCTTCAATTTGTCTCATTTTAAAAAGATGCTTATTCCTGGAGTGAATATGCAGTTCTACTCAAGAGTAAGCAACTAAGCGAAATAAAGCCATGGAATGCTTATTTGCCTTCTATCTATGCATTCTGACACTCCCAACAATGTTTTCTGCTTCAATTTGGGTCATTTCACAAAGGTGCTCATTTCTTGAGTGAATAAGCAGTTCTACTCAAGAGTAAGCAACTAAGCGAAATAAAGCCATGGAACGCTTATTTGCCTTCTATCTAGGCATTCTGACACTCCAACAATGTGTTCTGCTTCAATTTGACTCATTTTACAAAGGTACTTATTCCTGGAGTGAATATGCACTTTTACTCTAGAGTAAGCAACTAAGCGAAATAAAGCCATGGAACGCTTATTTGCCTTCTATCTATGTATTCTGACACTCCAACAATGTGTTCTGCTTCAATTTGGGTCATTTGACAAAGGTGCTTATTCCTGGAGTGAATATGCAGTTTTACTCTAGAGTAAGCAACTAAGCGAAATAAAGCCATGGAACGCTTATTTGCCTTCTATCTATGTATTCTGACACTCCAACAATGTCTTCTGCTTCAATTTGACTCATTTTACAAAGGTGCTTATTCCTGGAGTGAATATGCAGTTCTACTCAAGAGTAAGCAACTAAGCGAAATAAAGCCATGGAACGCTTATTTGCCTTTTATCTATGCATTCTGACACTCCAACAATGTTTTCTGCTTCAATTTGGGTCATTTCACAAAGGTGCTCATTTCTTGAGTGAATAAGCAGTTCTACTCAAGAGTAAGCAACTAAGCGAAATAAAGCCATGGAACGCTTTTTTGCCTTCTATCTATGCATTCTGACACTCCAACAATGTGTTCTGCTTCAATTTGGGTCATTTCACAAAGGTGCTCATTTCTTGAGTGAATATGCAGTTCTACTCAAGAGTAAGCAACTAAGCGAAATAAAGCCATGGAACGCTTATTTGCCTTCTATCTATGCATTCTGATACTCCAACAATGTGTTCTGCTTCAATTTGACTCATTTTACAAAGGTGCTTATTCGTGGAGTGAATATGCAGTTTTACTCTAGAGTAAGCAACTAAGCGAAATAAAGCCATGGAACGCTTATTTGCCTTCTATCTATGCATTCTGACACTCCAACAATGTTTTCTGCTTCAATTTGGGTCATTTCACAAAGGTGCTCATTTCTTGAGTGAATAAGCAGTTCTACTCAAGAGTAAGCAACTAAGCGAAATAAAGCCATGGAACGCTTATTTGCCTTCTATCTATGCATTCTGACACTCCAACAATGTTTTCTGCTTCAATTTGGGTCATTTCACAAAGGTGCTCATTTCTTGAGTGAATAAGCAGTTCTACTCAAGAGTAAGCAACTAAGCGAAATAAAGCCATGGAACGCTTATTTGCCTTCTATCCCTGCATTCTGACACTCCAACAATGTGTTCTGCTTCAATTTGACTCATTTTACAAAGGTGCATATTCCTGGAGTGAATATGCAGTTTTACTCTAGAGTAAGCAACTAAGCGAAATAAAGCCACGGAACGCTTATTTGCCTTCTATCTATGCATTCTGACACTCCAACAATGTGTTCTGCTTCAATTTGACTCATTTTACAAAGGTGCTTATTCCTGGAGTGAATATGCAGTTTTACTCTAGAGTAAGCAACTAAGCGAAATAAAGCCATGGAACGCTTATTTGCCTTCTATCTATGCATTCTGACACTCCAACAATGTTTTCTGCTTCAATTTGGGTCATTTCACAAAGGTACTCATTTCTTGAGTGAATAAGCAGTTCTACTCAAGAGTAAGCAACTAAGCGAAATAAAGCGATGGAACGCTTATTTGCCTTCTATCTATGCATTCTGACACTCCAACAATGTGTTCTGCTTCAATTTGACTGATTTTACAAAGGTGCTTATTCCTGGAGTGAATATGCAGTTCTACTCAAGAGTAAGCGGACTAAGCGAAATAAAGCCATGGAACGCTTATTTGCCTTCTATCTATGCATTCTGACACTCCAACAATGTTTTCTGCTTCAATTTGGGTCATTTCACAAAGGTGCTCATTTCTTGAGTGAATAAGCAGTTCTACTCAAGAATAAGCAACTAAGCGAAATAAAGCCATGGAACGCTTATTTGCCTTCTATCTATGCATTCTGACACTCCAACAATGTCTTCTGCTTCAATTTGACTCATTTTACAAAGGTGCTTATTCCTGGAGTGAATATGCAGTTCTACTCAAGAGTAAGCAACTAAGCGAAATAAAGCCATGGAACGCTTATTTGCCTTCTATCTATGCATTCTGACACTCCAACAATGTGTTCTGCTTCAATTTGACTCATTTTACAAAGGTGCTTATTCCTGGAGTGAATATGCAGTTTTACTCTAGAGTAAGCAACTAAGCGAAATAAAGCCATGGAACGCTTATTTGCCTTCTATCTATGCATTCTGACACTCCAACAATGTTTTCTGCTTCAATTTGGGTCATTTCACAAAGGTGCTCATTTCTTGAGTGAATAAGCAGTTCTACTCAAGAATAAGCAACTAAGCGAAATAAAGCCATGGAACGCTTATTTGCCTTCTATCTATGCATTCTGACACTCCAACAATGTGTTCTGCTTCAATTTGTCTCATTTTACAAAGATGCTTATTCCTGGAGTGAATATGCAGTTCTACTCAAGAGTAAGCAACTAAGCGAAATAAAGCCATGGAACGCTTATTTGCCTTCTATCCCTGCATTCTGACACTCCAACAATGTGTTCTGCTTCAATTTGACTCATTTTACAAAGGTGCTTATTCCTGGAGTGAATATGCACTTTTACTCTAGAGTAAGCAACTAAGCGAAATAAAGCCATGGAACGCTTATTTGCCTTCTATCTATGCATTCTGACACTCCAACAATGTTTTCTGCTTCAATTTGGGTCATTTGACAAAGGTGCTCATTTCTTGAGTGAATAAGCAGTTCTACTCAAGAGTAAGCAACTAAGCGAAATAAAGTCATGGAACGCTTATTTGCCTTCTATCTATGCATTCTGACACTCCAACAATGTCTTCTGCTTCAATTTGACTCATTTTACAAAGGTGCTTATTCCTGGAGTGAATATGCAGTTCTACTCAAGAGTAAGCAACTAAGCGAAATCAAGCCATGGAACGCTTATTTGCCTTCTATCTATGCATTCTGACACAATGTGTTCTGCTTCAATTTGACTCATTTTACAAAGGTGCTTATTCCTGGAGTGAATATGCAGTTCTACTCAAGAGTAAGCAACTAAGCGAAATAAAGCCATGGAACGCTTATTTGCCTTTTATCTATGCATTCTGACACTCCAACAATGTTTTCTGCTTCAATTTGGGTCATTTCACAAAGGTGCTCATTTCTTGAGTGAATTAGCAGTTCTACTCAAGAGTAAGCAACTAAGCGAAATAAAGCCATGGAACGCTTATTTGCCTTCTATCTATGCATTCTGACACTCCAACAATGTTTTCTGCTTCAATTTGGGTCATTTCACAAAGGTGCTCATTTCTTGAGTGAATAAGCAGTTCTACTCAAGAGTAAGCAACTAAGCGAAATAAAGCCATGGAACGCTTATTTGCCTTCTATCTATGCATTCTGATACTCCAACAATGTGTTCTGCTTCAATTTGACTCATTTTACAAAGGTGCTTATTCCTGGAGTGAATATGCAGTTTTACTCTAGAGTAAGCAACTAAGCGAAATAAAGCCATGGAACGCTTATTTGCCTTCTATCTATGCATTCTGACACTCCAACAATGTGTTCTGCTTCAATTTGACTCATTTTACAAAGGTGCTTATTCCTGGAGTGAATATGCAGTTTTACTCTAGAGTAAGCAACTAAGCGAAATAAAGCCATGGAACGCTTATTTGCCTTCTATCTATGCATTCTGACACTCCAACAATGTTTTCTGCTTCAATTTGGGTCATTTCACAAAGGTGCTCATTTCTTGAGTGAATAAGCAGTTCTACTCAAGAGTAAGCAACTAAGCGAAATAAAGCCATGGAACGCTTATTTGCCTTCTATCTATGCATTCTGACACTCCAACAATGTTTTCTGCTTCAATTTGGGTCATTTCACAAAGGTGCTCATTTCTTGAGTGAATTAGCAGTTCTACTCAAGAGTAAGCAACTAAGCGAAATAAAGCCATGGAACGCTTATTTGCCTTCTATCTATGCATTCTGATACTCCAACAATGTGTTCTGCTTCAATTTGACTCATTTTACAAAGGTGCTTATTCCTGGAGTGAATATGCAGTTTTACTCTAGAGTAAGCAACTAAGCGAAATAAAGCCATGGAACGCTTATTTGCCTTCTATCTATGCATTCTGACACTCCAACAATGTGTTCTGCTTCAATTTGACTCATTTTACAAAGGTGCTTATTCCTGGAGTGAATATGCAGTTTTACTCTAGAGTAAGCAACTAAGCGAAATAAAGCCATGGAACGCTTATTTGCCTTCTATCTATGCATTCTGACACTCCAACAATGTTTTCTGCTTCAATTTGGGTCATTTCACAAAGGTGCTCATTTCTTGAGTGAATAAGCAGTTCTACTCAAGAGTAAGCAACTAAGCGAAATAAAGCCATGGAACGCTTATTTGCCTTCTATCTATGCATTCTGACACTCCAACAATGTTTTCTGCTTCAATTTGGGTCATTTCACAAAGGTACTTATTCCTGGAGTGAATATGCAGTTTTACTCTAGAGTAAGCAACTAAGCGAAATAAAGCCATGGAACGCTTATTTGCCTTCTATCTATGCATTCTGACACTCCAACAATGTTTTCTGCTTCAATTTGTGTCATTTCACAAAGGTGCTCATTTCTTGAGTGAATAAGCAGTTCTACTCAAGAGTAAGCAACAGCGAAATAAAGCCATGGAACGCTTATTTGCCTTCTATCTATGCATTCTGACACTCCAACAATGTCTTCTGCTTCAATTTGACTCATTTTACAAAGGTGCTTATTCCTGGAGTGAATATGCAGTTTTACTCTAGAGTAAGCAACTAAGCGAAATAAAGCCATGGAACGCTTATTTGCCTTCTATCTATGCATTCTGACACTCCAACAATGTTTTCTGCTTCAATTTGGGTCATTTCACAAAGGTGCTCATTTCTTGAGTGAATAAGCAGTTCTACTCAAGAGTAAGCAACTAAGCGAAATAAAGCCATGGAACGCTTATTTGCCTTCTATCTATGCATTCTGACACTCCAACAATGTTTTCTGCTTCAATTTGGGTCATTTCACAAAGGTGCTCATTTCTTGAGTGAATAAGCAGTTCTACTCAAGAGTAAGCAACTAAGCGAAATAAAGCCATGGAACGCTTATTTGCCTTCTATCTATGCATTCTGACACTCCAACAATGTTTTCTGCTTCAATTTGGGTCATTTCACAAAGGTACTTATTCCTGGAGTGAATATGCAGTTTTACTCTAGAGTAAGCAACTAAGCGAAATAAAGCCATGGAACGCTTATTTGCCTTCTATCTATGCATTCTGACACTCCAACAATGTTTTCTGCTTCAATTTGTGTCATTTCACAAAGGTGCTCATTTCTTGAGTGAATAAGCAGTTCTACTCAAGAGTAAGCAACTAAGCGAAATAAAGCCATGGAACGCTTATTTGCCTTCTATCTATGCATTCTGACACTCCAACAATGTTTTCTGCTTCAATTTGGGTCTTTTCACAAAGGTGCTCATTTCTTGAGTGAATAAGCAGTTCTACTCAAGAGTAAGCAACTAAGCGAAATAAAGCCATGGAACGCTTATTTGCCTTCTATCTATGCATTCTGACACTCCAACAATGTTTTCTGCTTCAATTTGGGTCATTTCACAAAGGTGCTCATTTCTTGAGTGAATAAGCAGTTCTACTCAAGAGTGAGCAACTAAGCGAAATAAAGCCATGGAACGCTTATTTGCCTTCTATCTATGCATTCTGATACTCCAACAATGTGTTCTGCTTCAATTTGACTCATTTTACAAAGGTGCTTATTCCTGGAGTGAATATGCAGTTTTACTCTAGAGTAAGCAACTAAGCGAAATAAAGCCATGGAACGCTTATTTGCCTTCTATCTATGCATTCTGACACTCCAACAATGTGTTCTGCTTCAATTTGACTCATTTTACAAAGGTGCTTATTCCTGGAGTGAATATGCAGTTTTACTCTAGAGTAAGCAACTAAGCGAAATAAAGCCATGGAACGCTTATTTGCCTTCTGTCTATGCATTCTGACACTCCAACAATGTTTTCTGCTTCAATTTGGGTCATTTCACAAAGGTGCTCATTTCTTGAGTGAATAAGCAGTTCTACTCAAGAGTAAGCAACTAAGCGAAATAAAGCCATGGAACGCTTATTTGCCTTCTATCTATGCATTCTGATACTCCAACAATGTGTTCTGCTTCAATTTGACTCATTTTACAAAGGTGCTTATTCCTAGAGTGAATACGCAGTTTTACTCTAGAGTAAGCAACTAAGCGAAATAAAGCCATGGAACGCTTATTTGCCTTCTATCTATGCATTCTGACACTCCAACAATGTGTTCTGCTTCAATTTGACTCATTTTACAAAGGTGCTTATTCCTGGAGTGAATATGCAGTTTTACTCTAGAGTAAGCAACTAAGCGAAATAAAGCCATGGAACGCTTATTTGCCTTCTATCTATGCATTCTGACACTCCAACAATGTTTTCTGCTTCAATTTGGGTCATTTCACAAAGGTGCTCATTTCTTGAGTGAATAAGCAGTTCTACTCAAGAGTAAGCAACTAAGCGAAATAAAGCCATGGAACGCTTATTTGCCTTCTATCTATGCATTCTGACACTCCAACAATGTTTTCTGCTTCAATTTGGGTCATTTCACAAAGGTACTTATTCCTGGAGTGAATATGCAGTTTTACTCTAGAGTAAGCAACTAAGCGAAATAAAGCCATGGAACGCTTATTTGCCTTGTATCTATGCATTCTGACACTCCAACAATGTTTTCTGCTTCAATTTGTGTCATTTCACAAAGGTGCTCATTTCTTGAGTGAATAAGCAGTTCTACTCAAGAGTAAGCAACTAAGCGAAATAAAGCCATGGAACGCTTATTTGCCTTCTATCTATGCATTCTGACACTCCAACAATGTCTTCTGCTTCAATTTGACTCATTTTACAAAGGTGCTTATTCCTGGAGTGAATATGCAGTTTTACTCTAGAGTAAGCAAGTAAGCGAAATAAAGCCATGGAACGCTTATTTGCCTTCTATCTATGCATTCTGACACTCCAACAATGTTTTCTGCTTCAATTTGGGTCATTTCACAAAGGTGCTCATTTCTTGAGTGAATAAGCAGTTCTACTCAAGAGTAAGCAACTAAGCGAAATAAAGCCATGGAACGCTTATTTGCCTTCTATCTATGCATTCTGACACTCCAACAATGTTTTCTGCTTCAATTTGGGTCATTTCACAAAGGTGCTCATTTCTTGAGTGAATAAGCAGTTCTACTCAAGAGTAAGCAACTAAGCGAAATAAAGCCATGGAACGCTTATTTGCCTTCTATCTATGCATTCTGACACTCCAACAATGTTTTCTGCTTCAATTTGGGTCATTTCACAAAGGTACTTATTCCTGGAGTGAAGATGCAGTTTTACTCTAGAGTAAGCAACTAAGCGAAATAAAGCCATGGAACGCTTATTTGCCTTCTATCTATGCATTCTGACACTCCAACAATGTTTTCTGCTTCAATTTGGGTCATTTCACAAAGGTGCTCATTTCTTGAGTGAATAAGCAGTTCTACTCAAGAGTAAGCAACTAAGCGAAATAAAGCCATGGAACGCTTATTTGCCTTCTATCTATGCATTCTGACACTCCAACAATGTTTTCTGCTTCAATTTGGGTCTTTTCACAAAGGTGCTCATTTCTTGAATGAATAAGCAGTTCTACTCAAGAATAAGCAACTAAGCGAAATAAAGCCATGGAACGCTTATTTGCCTTCTATCTATGCATTCTGACACTCCAACAATGTGTTCTGCTTCAATTTGTCTCATTTTACAAAGATGCTTATTCCTGGAGTGAATATGCAGTTCTACTCAAGAGTAAGCAACTAAGCGAAATAAAGCCATGGAACTCTTATTTGCCTTCTATCTATGCATTCTGACACTCCAACAATGTGTTCTGCTTCAATTTGTCTCATTTTACAAAGGTGCTTATTCCTGGAGTGAATATGCAGTTTTACTCTAGAGTAAGCAACTAAGCGAAATAAAGCCATGGAACGCTTATTTGCCTTCTATCTAGGCATTGTGACACTCCAACAATGTGTTCTGCTTCAATTTGTCTCATTTTACAAAGATGCTTATTCCTGGAGTGAATATGCAGTTCTACTCAAGAGTAAGCAACTAAGCGAAATAAAGCCATGGAACGCTTATTTGCCTTCTATCTCTGCATTCTGAGACTCCAACAATGTGTTCTGCTTCAATTTGACTCATTTTACAAAGGTACTTATTCCTGGAGTGAATATGCACTTTTACTCTAGAGTAAGCAACTAAGCGAAATAAAGCCATGGAACGCTTATTTGCCTTCTATCTATGCATTCTGACACTCCAACAATGTTTTCTGCTTCAATTTGGGTCATTTGACAAAGGTGCTCATTTCTTGAGTGAATAAGCAGTTCTACTCAAGAGTAAGCAACTAAGCGAAATAAAGTCATGGAACGCTTATTTGCCTTCTATCTATGCATTCTGACACTCCAACAATGTCTTCTGCTTCAATTTGACTCAATTTACAAAGGTGCTTATTCCTGGAGTGAATATGCAGTTCTACTCAAGAGTAAGCAACTAAGCGAAATCAAGCCATGGAACGCTTATTTGCCTTCTATCTATGCATTCTGACACAACAACAATGTGTTCTGCTTCAATTTGACTCATTTTACAAAGGTGCTTATTCCTGGAGTGAATATGCAGTTCTTCTCAAGAGTAAGCAACTAAGCGAAATAAAGCCATGGAACGCTTATTTGCCTTTTATCTATGCATTCTGACACTCCAACAATGTTTTCTGCTTCAATTTGGGTCATTTCACAAAGGTGCTCATTTCTTGAGTGAATAAGCAGTTCTACTCAAGAGTAAGCAACTAAGCGAAATAAAGCCATGGAACGCTTATTTGCCTTCTATCTATGCATTCTGACACTCCAACAATGTGTTCTGCTTCAATTTGGGTCATTTCACAAAGGTGCTCATTTCTTGAGTGAATAAGCAGTTCTACTCAAGAGTGAGCAACTAAGCGAAATAAAGCCATGGAACGCTTATTTGCCTTCTATCTATGCATTCTGATACTCCAACAATGTGTTCTGCTTCAATTTGACTCATTTTACAAAGGTGCTTATTCCTGGAGTGAATATGCAGTTTTACTCTAGAGTAAGCAACTAAGCGAAATAAAGCCATGGAACGCTTATTTGCCTTCTATCTATGCATTCTGACACTCCAACAATGTGTTCTGCTTCAATTTGACTCATTTTACAAAGGTGCTTATTCCTGGAGTGAATATGCAGTTTTACTCTAGAGTAAGCAACTAAGCGAAATAAAGCCATGGAACGCTTATTTGCCTTCTGTCTATGCATTCTGACACTCCAACAATGTTTTCTGCTTCAATTTGGGTCATTTCACAAAGGTGCTCATTTCTTGAGTGAATAAGCAGTTCTACTCAAGAGTAAGCAACTAAGCGAAATAAAGCCATGGAACGCTTATTTGCCTTCTATCTATGCATTCTGACACTCCAACAATGTTTTCTGCTTCAATTTGGGTCATTTCACAAAGGTGCTCATTTCTTGAGTGAATAAGCAGTTCTACTCAAGAGTAAGCAACTAAGCGAAATAAAGCCATGGAACGCTTATTTGCCTTCTATCTATGCATTCTGACACTCCAACAATGTTTTCTGCTTCAATTTGGGTCATCTCACAAAGGTACTTATTCCTGGAGTGAATATGCAGTTTTACTCTAGAGTAAGCAACTAAGCGAAATAAAGCCATGGCACGCTTATTTGCCTTCTATCTATGCATTCTGACACTCCAACAATGTTTTCTGCTTCAATTTGTGTCATTTCACAAAGGTGCTCATTTCTTGAGTGAATAAGCAGTTCTACTCAAGAGTAAGCAACTAAGCGAAATAAAGCCATGGAACGCTTATTTGCCTTCTATCTATGCATTCTGACACTCCAACAATGTCTTCTGCTTCAATTTGACTCATTTTACAAAGGTGCTTATTCCTGGAGTGAATATGCAGTTTTACTCTAGAGTAAGCAACTAAGCGAAATAAAGCCATGGAACGCTTATTTGCCTTCTATCTATGCATTCTGACACTCCAACAATGTGTTCTGCTTCAATTTGACTCATTTTACAAAGGTGCTTATTCCTGGAGTGAATATGCAGTTTTACTCTAGAGTAAGCAACTAAGCGAAATAAAGCCATGGAACGCTTATTTGCCTTCTATCTATGCATTCTGACACTCCAACAATGTTTTCTGCTTCAATTTGGGTCATTTCACAAAGGTGCTCATTTTATTGAGTGAATAAGCAGTTCTACTCAAGAGTAAGCAACTAAGCGAAATAAAGCCATGGAACGCTTATTTGCCTTCTATCTATGCATTCTGACACTCCAACAATGTTTTCTGCTTCAATTTGGGTCATTTCACAAAGGTGCTCATTTCTTGAGTGAATAAGCAGTTCTACTCAAGAGTAAGCAACAAAGCGAAATAAAGCCATGGAACGCTTATTTGCCTTCTATCTATGCATTCTGACACTCCAACAATGTTTTCTGCTTCAATTTGGGTCATTTCACAAAGGTACTTATTCCTGGAGTGAATATGCAGTTTTACTCTAGAGTAAGCAACTAAGCGAAATAAAGCCATGGAACGCTTATTTGCCTTCTATCTATGCATTCTGACACTCCAACAATGTTTTCTGCTTCAATTTGTGTCATTTCACAAAGGTGCTCATTTCTTGAGTGAATAAGCAGTTCTACTCAAGAGTAAGCAACTAAGCGAAATTAAGCCATGGAACGCTTATTTGCCTTCTATCTATGCATTCTGACACTCCAACAATGTCTTCTGCTTCAATTTGACTCATTTTACAAAGATGCTTATTCCTGGAGTGAATATGCAGTTTTACTCTAGAGTAAGCACCTAAGCGAAATAAAGACATGGAACGCTTATTTGCCTTCTATCTATGCATTCTGACACTCCAACAATGTTTTCTGCTTCAATTTGGGTCATTTCACAAAGGTGCTCATTTCTTGAGTGAATATGCAGTTTTACTCTAGAGTAAGCAACTAAGCGAAATAAAGCCATGGAACGCTTATTTGCCTTCTATCTATGCATTCTGACACTCCAACAATGTGTTCTGCTTCAATTTGACTCATTTTACAAAGGTGCTTATTCCTGGAGTGAATATGCAGTTCTACTCAAGAGTAAGCAACTAAGCGAAATAAAGCCATGGAACGCTTACTTGCCTTCTATCTATGCATTCTGACACTCCAACAATGTTTTCTGCTTCAATTTGGGTCATTTCACAAAGGTGCTCATTTCTTGAGTGAATAAGCAGTTCTACTCAAGAATAAGCAACTAAGCGAAATAAAGCCATGGAACGCTTATTTGCCTTCTATCTATGCATTCTGACACTCCAACAATGTGTTCTGCTTCAATTTGTCTCATTTTACAAAGATGCTTATTCCTGGAGTGAATATGCAGTTCTACTCAAGAGTAAGCAACTAAGCGAAATAAAGCCATGGAACGCTTATTTGCCTTCTATCTATGCATTCTGACACTCCAACAATGTGTTCTGCTTCAATTTGTCTCATTTTACAAAGATGCTTATTCCTGGAGTGAATATGCAGTTCTACTCAAGAGTAAGCAACTAAGCGAAATAAAGCCATGGAACGCTTATTTGCCTTCTATCTATGCATTCTGACACTCCAACAATGTGTTCTGCTTCAATTTGTCTCATTTTACAAAGATGCTTATTCCTGGAGTGAATATGCAGTTCTACTCAAGAGTAAGCAACTAAGCGAAATAAAGCCATGGAACGCTTATTTGCCTTCTATCCCTGCATTCTGACACTCCAACAATGTGTTCTGCTTCAATTTGACTCATTTTACAAAGGTACTTATTCCTGGAGGTACTTATTCCATGCACTTTTACTCTAGAGTAAGCAACTAAGCGAAATAAAGCCATGGAACGCTTATTTGCCTTCTATCTATGCATTCTGATACTCCAACAATGTGTTCTGCTTCAATTTGACTCATTTTACAAAGGTGCTTATTCCTGGAGTGAATATGCAGTTTTACTCTAGAGTAAGCAACTAAGCGAAATAAAGCCATGGAACGCTTATTTGCCTTCTATCTATGCATTCTGACACTCCAACAATGTTTTCTGCTTCAATTTGGGTCATTTCACAAAGGTGCTCATTTCTTGAGTGAATAAGCAGTTCTACTCAAGAGTAAGCAACTAAGCGAAATAAAGCCATGGAACGCTTATTTGCCTTCTATCTATGCATTCTGACACTCCAACAATGTTTTCTGCTTCAATTTGGGTCATTTCACAAAGGTGCTCATTTCTTGAGTGAATAAGCAGTTCTACTCAAGAGTAAGCAACTAAGCGAAATAAAGCCATGGAACGCTTATTTGCCTTCTATCTATGCATTCTGACACTCCAACAATGTTTTCTGCTTCAATTTGACTCATTTTACAAAAGTACTTATTCCTGGAGTGAATATGCAGTTTTACTCTAGAGTAAGCAACTAAGCGAAATAAAGCCATGGAACGCTTATTTGCCTTCTATCTATGCATTCTGACACTCCAACAATGTTTTCTGCTTCAATTTGTGTCATTTCACAAAGGTGCTCATTTCTTGAGTGAATAAGCAGTTCTACTCTAGAGTAAGCAACTAAGCGAAATAAAGCCATGGAACGCTTATTTGCCTTCTATCTATGCATTCTGACACTCCAACAATGTTTTCTGCTTCAATTTGGGTCATTTCACAAAGGTGCTCATTTCTTGAGTGAATAAGCAGTTCTACTCAAGAGTAAGCAACTAAGCGAAATAAAGCCATGGAACGCTTATTTGCCTTCTATCTATGCATTCTGACACTCCAACAATGTTTTCTGCTTCAATTTGGGTCATTTCAAAAAGGTGCTCATTTCTTGAGTGAATAAGCAGTTCTACTCAAGAGTAAGCAACTAAGCGAAATAAAGCCATGGAACGCTTTTTTGCCTTCTATCTATGCATTCTGACACTCCAACAATGTTTTCTGCTTCAATTTGGGTCATCTCACAAAGGTACTTATTCCTGGAGTGAATATGCAGTTCTACTCTAGAGTAAGCAACTAAGCGAAATAAAGCCATGGAACGCTTATTTGCCTTCTATCTATGCATTCTGACACTCCAACAATGTTTTCTGCTTCAATTTGTGTCATTTCACAAAGGTGCTCATTTCTTGAGTGAATAAGCAGTTCTACTCAAGAGTAAGCAACTAAGCGAAATAAAGCCATGGAACGCTTATTTGCCTTCTATCTATGCATTCTGACACTCCAACAATGTCTTCTGCTTCAATTTGACTCATTTTACAAAGATGCTTATTCCTGGAGTGAATATGCAGTTTTACTCTAGAGTAAGCACCTAAGCGAAATAAAGACATGGAACGCTTATTTGCCTTCTATCTATGCATTCTGACACTCCAACAATGTTTTCTGCTTCAATTTGGGTCATTTGACAAAGGTGCTCATTTCTTGAGTGAATAAGCAGTTCTACTCATGAGTAAGCAATTAAGCGAAATAAAGCCATGGAACGCTTATTTGCCTTCTATCTATGCATTCTGACACTCCAACAATGTGTTCTGCTTCAATTTGACTCATTTTACAAAGGTGCTTATTCCTGGAGTGAATATGCAGTTTTACTCTAGAGTAAGCAACTAAGCGAAATAAAGCCATGGAACGCTTATTTGCCTTCTATCTATGCATTCTGACACTCCAACAATGTTTTCTGCTTCAATTTGTGTCATTTCACAAAGGTGCTCATTTCTTGAGTGAATAAGCAGTTCTACTCTAGAGTAAGCAACTAAGCGAAATAAAGCCATGGAACGCTTATTTGCCTTCTATCTATGCATTCTGACACTCCAACAATGTTTTCTGCTTCAATTTGTGTCATTTCACAAAGGTGCTCATTTCTTGAGTGAATAAGCAGTTCTACTCAAGAGTAAGCAACTAAGCGAAATAAAGCCATGGAACGCTTATTTGCCTTCTATCTATGCATTCTGATACTCCAACAATGTGTTCTGCTTCAATTTGACTCATTTTACAAAGGTGCTTATTCCTGGAGTGAATATGCAGTTTTACTCTAGAGTAAGCAACTAAGCGAAATAAAGCCATGGAACGCTTATTTGCCTTCTATCTATGCATTCTGACACTCCAACAATGTGTTCTGCTTCAATTTGACTCATTTTACAAAGGTGCTTATTCCTGGAGTGAATATGCAGTTTTACTCTAGAGTAAGCAACTAAGCGAAATGAAGCCATGGAACGCTTATTTGCCTTCTATCTATGCATTCTGACACTCCAACAATGTTTTCTGCTTCAATTTGGGTCATTTCACAAAGGTGCTCATTTTATTGAGTGAATAAGCAGTTCTACTCAAGAGTAAGCAACTAAGCGAAATAAAGCCATGGAACGCTTATTTGCCTTCTATCTATGCATTCTGACACTCCAACAATGTTTTCTGCTTCAATTTGGGTCATTTCACAAAGGTGCTCATTTCTTGAGTGAATAAGCAGTTCTACTCAAGAGTAAGCAACTAAGCGAAATAAAGCCATGGAACGCTTATTTGCCTTCTATCTATGCATTCCGACACTCCAACAATGTTTTCTGCTTCAATTTGGGTCATTTCACAAAGGTACTTATTCCTGGAGTGAATATGCAGTTTTACTCTAGAGTAAGCAACTAAGCGAAATAAAGCCATGGAACGCTTATTTGCCTTCTATCTATGCATTCTGACACTCCAACAATGTGTTCTGCTTCAATTTGACTCATTTTACAAAGGTGCTTATTCCTGGAGTGAATATGCAGTTTTACTCTAGAGTAAGCAACTAAGCGAAATAAAGCCATGGAACGCTTATTTGCCTTCTATCTATGCATTCTGACACTCCAACAATGTTTTCTGCTTCAATTTGGGTCATTTCACAAAGGTGCTCATTTTATTGAGTGAATAAGCAGTTCTACTCAAGAGTAAGCAACTAAGCGAAATAAAGCCATGGAACGCTTATTTGCCTTCTATCTATGCATTCTGACACTCCAACAATGTTTTCTGCTTCAATTTGGGTCATTTCACAAAGGTGCTCATTTCTTGAGTGAATAAGCAGTTCTACTCAAGAGTAAGCAACAAAGCGAAATAAAGCCATGGAACGCTTATTTGCCTTCTATCTATGCATTCTGACACTCCAACAATGTTTTCTGCTTCAATTTGGGTCATTTCACAAAGGTACTTATTCCTGGAGTGAATATGCAGTTTTACTCTAGAGTAAGCAACTAAGCGAAATAAAGCCATGGAACGCTTATTTGCCTTCTATCTATGCATTCTGACACTCCAACAATGTTTTCTGCTTCAATTTGTGTCATTTCACAAAGGTGCTCATTTCTTGAGTGAATAAGCAGTTCTACTCAAGAGTAAGCAACTAAGCGAAATTAAGCCATGGAACGCTTATTTGCCTTCTATCTATGCATTCTGACACTCCAACAATGTCTTCTGCTTCAATTTGACTCATTTTACAAAGATGCTTATTCCTGGAGTGAATATGCAGTTTTACTCTAGAGTAAGCACCTAAGCGAAATAAAGACATGGAACGCTTATTTGCCTTCTATCTATGCATTCTGACACTCCAACAATGTTTTCTGCTTCAATTTGGGTCATTTCACAAAGGTGCTCATTTCTTGAGTGAATATGCAGTTTTACTCTAGAGTAAGCAACTAAGCGAAATAAAGCCATGGAACGCTGCCTTCTATCTATGCATTCTGACACTCCAACAATGTGTTCTGCTTCAATTTGACTCATTTTACAAAGGTGCTTATTCCTGGAGTGAATATGCAGTTCTACTCAAGAGTAAGCAACTAAGCGAAATAAAGCCATGGAACGCTTACTTGCCTTCTATCTATGCATTCTGACACTCCAACAATGTTTTCTGCTTCAATTTGGGTCATTTCACAAAGGTGCTCATTTCTTGAGTGAATAAGCAGTTCTACTCAAGAATAAGCAACTAAGCGAAATAAAGCCATGGAACGCTTATTTGCCTTCTATCTATGCATTCTGACACTCCAACAATGTGTTCTGCTTCAATTTGTCTCATTTTACAAAGATGCTTATTCCTGGAGTGAATATGCAGTTCTACTCAAGAGTAAGCAACTAAGCGAAATAAAGCCATGGAACGCTTATTTGCCTTCTATCTATGCATTCTGACACTCCAACAATGTGTTCTGCTTCAATTTGTCTCATTTTACAAAGATGCTTATTCCTGGAGTGAATATGCAGTTCTACTCAAGAGTAAGCAACTAAGCGAAATAAAGCCATGGAACGCTTATTTGCCTTCTATCTATGCATTCTGACACTCCAACAATGTGTTCTGCTTCAATTTGTCTCATTTTACAAAGATGCTTATTCCTGGAGTGAATATGCAGTTCTACTCAAGAGTAAGCAACTAAGCGAAATAAAGCCATGGAACGCTTATTTGCCTTCTATCCCTGCATTCTGACACTCCAACAATGTGTTCTGCTTCAATTTGACTCATTTTACAAAGGTACTTATTCCTGGAGGTACTTATTCCATGCACTTTTACTCTAGAGTAAGCAACTAAGCGAAATAAAGCCATGGAACGCTTATTTGCCTTCTATCTATGCATTCTGATACTCCAACAATGTGTTCTGCTTCAATTTGACTCATTTTACAAAGGTGCTTATTCCTGGAGTGAATATGCAGTTTTACTCTAGAGTAAGCAACTAAGCGAAATAAAGCCATGGAACGCTTATTTGCCTTCTATCTATGCATTCTGACACTCCAACAATGTTTTCTGCTTCAATTTGGGTCATTTCACAAAGGTGCTCATTTCTTGAGTGAATAAGCAGTTCTACTCAAGAGTAAGCAACTAAGCGAAATAAAGCCATGGAACGCTTATTTGCCTTCTATCTATGCATTCTGACACTCCAACAATGTTTTCTGCTTCAATTTGGGTCATTTCACAAAGGTGCTCATTTCTTGAGTGAATAAGCAGTTCTACTCAAGAGTAAGCAACTAAGCGAAATAAAGCCATGGAACGCTTATTTGCCTTCTATCTATGCATTCTGACACTCCAACAATGTTTTCTGCTTCAATTTGGGTCATCTCACAAAGGTACTTATTCCTGGAGTGAATATGCAGTTCTACTCTAGAGTAAGCAACTAAGCGAAATAAAGCCATGGAACGCTTATTTGCCTTCTATCTATGCATTCTGACACTCCAACAATGTTTTCTGCTTCAATTTGTGTCATTTCACAAAGGTGCTCATTTCTTGAGTGAATAAGCAGTTCTACTCAAGAGTAAGCAACTAAGCGAAATAAAGCCATGGAACGCTTATTTGCCTTCTATCTATGCATTCTGACACTCCAACAATGTCTTCTGCTTCAATTTGACTCATTTTACAAAGATGCTTATTCCTGGAGTGAATATGCAGTTTTACTCTAGAGTAAGCACCTAAGCGAAATAAAGACATGGAACGCTTATTTGCCTTCTATCTATGCATTCTGACACTCCAACAATGTTTTCTGCTTCAATTTGGGTCATTTGACAAAGGTGCTCATTTCTTGAGTGAATAAGCAGTTCTACTCAAGAGTAAGCAATTAAGCGAAATAAAGCCATGGAACGCTTATTTGCCTTCTATCTATGCATTCTGACACTCCAACAATGTGTTCTGCTTCAATTTGACTCATTTTACAAAGGTGCTTATTCCTGGAGTGAATATGCAGTTTTACTCTAGAGTAAGCAACTAAGCGAAATAAAGCCATGAAACGCTTATTTGCCTTCTATCTATGCATTCTGACACTCCAACAATGTTTTCTGCTTCAATTTGTGTCATTTCACAAAGGTGCTCATTTCTTGAGTGAATAAGCAGTTCTACTCTAGAGTAAGCAACTAAGCGAAATAAAGCCATGGAACGCTTATTTGCCTTCTATCTATGCATTCTGACACTCCAACAATGTTTTCTGCTTCAATTTGGGTCATTTCACAAAGGTGCTCATTTCTTGAGTGAATAAGCAGTTCTACTCAAGAGTAAGCAACTAAGCGAAATAAAGCCATGGAACGCTTATTTGCCTTCTATCTATGCATTCTGATACTCCAACAATGTGTTCTGCTTCAATTTGACTCATTTTACAAAGGTGCTTATTCCTGGAGTGAATATGCAGTTTTACTCTAGAGTAAGCAACTAAGCGAAATAAAGCCATGGAACGCTTATTTGCCTTCTATCTATGCATTCTGACACTCCAACAATGTGTTCTGCTTCAATTTGACTCATTTTACAAAGGTGCTTATTCCTGGAGTGAATATGCAGTTTTACTCTAGAGTAAGCAACTAAGCGAAATAAAGCCATGGAACGCTTATTTGCCTTCTATCTATGCATTCTGACACTCCAACAATGTTTTCTGCTTCAATTTGGGTCATTTCACAAAGGTGCTCATTTTATTGAGTGAGTAAGCAGTTCTACTCAAGAGTAAGCAACTAAGCGAAATAAAGCCATGGAACGCTTATTTGCCTTCTATCTATGCATTCTGACACTCCAACAATGTTTTCTGCTTCAATTTGGGTCATTTCACAAAGGTGCTCATTTCTTGAGTGAATAAGCAGTTCTACTCAAGAGTAAGCAACTAAGCGAAATAAAGCCATGGAACGCTTATTTGCCTTCTATCTATGCATTCCGACACTCCAACAATGTTTTCTGCTTCAATTTGGGTCATTTCACAAAGGTGCTCATTTCTTGAGTGAATAAGCAGTTCTACTCAAGAGTAAGCAACTAAGCGAAATAAAGCCATGGAACGCTTATTTGCCTTCTATCTATGCATTCTGACACTCCAACAATGTTTTCTGCTTCAATTTGGGTCATTTCACAAAGGTACTTATTCCTGGAGTGAATATGCAGTTTTACTCTAGAGTAAGCAACTAAGCGAAATAAAGCCATGGAACGCTTATTTGCCTTCTATCTATGCATTCTGACACTCCAACAATGTTTTCTGCTTCAATTTGTGTCATTTCACAAAGGTGCTCATTTCTTGAGTGAATAAGCAGTTCTACTCAAGAGTAAGCAACTAAGCGAAATAAAGCCATGGAACGCTTATTTGCCTTCTATCTATGCATTCTGACACTCCAACAATGTTTTCTGCTTCAATTTGGGTCATTTCACAAAGGTGCTCATTTCTTGAGTGAATAAGCAGTTCTACTCAAGAGTAAGCAACTAAGCGAAATAAAGCCATGGAACGCTTATTTGCCTTCTATCTATGCATTCTGACACTCCAACAATGTGTTCTGCTTCAATTTGACTCATTTTACAAAGGTGCTTATTCCTGGAGTGAATATGCAGTTTTACTCTAGAGTAAGCAACTAAGCGAAATAAAGCCATGGAACGCTTATTTGCCTTCTATCTATGCATTCTGACACTCCAACAATGTTTTCTGCTTCAATTTGGGTCATTTCACAAAGGTGCTCATTTCTTGAGTGAATAAGCAGTTCTACTCAAGAGTAAGCAACTAAGCGAAATAAAGCCATGGAACGCTTATTTGCCTTCTATCCCTGCATTCTGACACTCCAACAATGTGTTCTGCTTCAATTTGACTCATTTTACAAAGGTGCTTATTCCTGGAGTGAATATGCAGTTTTACTCTAGAGTAAGCACCTAAGCGAAATAAAGCCATGGAACGCTTATTTGCCTTCTATCTATGCATTCTGACACTCCAACAATGTTTTCTGCTTCAATTTGGGTCATTTCACAAAGGTGCTCATTTCTTGAGTGAATAAGCAGTTCTACTCAAGAGTAAGCAACTAAGCGAAATAAAGCCATGGAACGCTTATTTTCCTTCTATCTATGCATTCTGACACTACAACAATGTGTTCTGCTTCAATTTGACTCATTTTACAAAGGTGCTCATTTCTTGAGTGAATAAGCAGTTCTACTCAAGAGTAAGCAACTAAGCGAAATAAAGCCATGGAACGCTTATTTGCCTTCTATCTATGCATTCTGACACTCCAACAATGTTTTCTGCTTCAATTTGGGTCATTTCACAAAGGTGCTTATTCCTGGAGTGAATATGCAGTTTTACTCTAGAGTAAGCAACTAAGCGAAATAAAGCCATGGAACGCTTATTTGCCTTCTATCTATGCATTCTGACACTCCAACAATGTCTTCTGCTTCAATTTGACTCATTTTACAAAGATGCTTATTCCTGGAGTGAATATGCAGTTTTACTCTAGAGTAAGCACCTAAGCGAAATAAAGACATGGAACGCTTATTTGCCTTCTATCTATGCATTCTGACACTCCAACAATGTTTTCTGCTTCAATTTGGGTCATTTCACAAAGGTGCTCATTTCTTGAGTGAATAAGCAGTTCTACTCAAGAGTAAGCAACTAAGCGAAATAAAGCCATGGAACGCTTATTTTCCTTCTATCTATGCATTCTGACACTACAACAATGTGTTCTGCTTCAATTTGACTCATTTTACAAAGGTGCTCATTTGTTGAGTGAATAAGCAGTTCTACTCAAGAGTAAGCAACTAAGCGAAATAAAGCCATGGAACGCTTATTTGCCTTCTATCTATGCATTCTGACACTCCAACAATGTTTTCTGCTTCAATTTGGGTCATTTCACAAAGGTGCTTATTCCTGGAGTGAATATGCAGTTTTACTCTAGAGTAAGCAACTAAGCGAAATAAAGCCATGGAACGCTTATTTGCCTTCTATCTATGCATTCTGACACTCCAACAATGTCTTCTGCTTCAATTTGACTCATTTTACAAAGATGCTTATTCCTGGAGTGAATATGCAGTTTTACTCTAGAGTAAGCACCTAAGCGAAATAAAGACATGGAACGCTTATTTGCCTTCTATCTATGCATTCTGACACTCCAACAATGTTTTCTGCTTCAATTTGGGTCATTTCACAAAGGTGCTCATTTCTTGAGTGAATAAGCAGTTCTACTCAAGAGTAAGCAACTAAGCGAAATAAAGCCATGGAACGCTTATTTTCCTTCTATCTATGCATTCTGACACTACAACAATGTGTTCTGCTTCAATTTGACTCATTTTACAAAGGTGCTCATTTCTTGAGTGAATAAGCAGTTCTACTCAAGAGTAAGCAACTAAGCGAAATAAAGCCATGGAACGCTTATTTGCCTTCTATCTATGCATTCTGACACTCCAACAATGTTTTCTGCTTCAATTTGGGTCATTTCACAAAGGTGCTTATTCCTGGAGTGAATATGCAGTTTTACTCTAGAGTAAGCAACTAAGCGAAATAAAGCCATGGAACGCTTATTTGCCTTCTATCTATGCATTCTGACACTCCAACAATGTCTTCTGCTTCAATTTGACTCATTTTACAAAGATGCTTATTCCTGGAGTGAATATGCAGTTTTACTCTAGAGTAAGCACCTAAGCAAAATAAAGACATGGAACGCTTATTTGCCTTCTATCTATGCATTCTGACACTCCAACAATGTTTTCTGCTTCAATTTGGGTCATTTCACAAAGGTGCTCATTTCTTGAGTGAATAAGCAGTTCTACTCAAGAGTAAGCAATTAAGCGAAATAAAGCCATGGAACGCTTATTTGCCTTCTATCTATGCATTCTGACACTCCAACAATGTGTTCTGCTTCAATTTGACTCATTTTACAAAGGTGCTTATTCCTGGAGTGAATATGCAGTTTTACTCTAGAGTAAGCAACTAAGCGAAATAAAGCCATGGAACGCTTATTTGCCTTCTATCTATGCATTCTGACACTCCAACAATGTTTTCTGCTTCAATTTGGGTCATTTCACAAAGGTGCTCATTTCTTGAGTGAATAAGCAGTTCTACTCAAGAGTAAGCAACTAAGCGAAATAAAGCCATGGAACGCTTATTTGCCTTCTATCCCTGCATTCTGACACTCCAACAATGTGTTCTGCTTCAATTTGACTCATTTTACAAAGGTGCTCATTTCTTGAGTGAATAAGCAGTTCTACTCAAGAGTAAGCAACTAAGCGAAATAAAGCCATGGAACGCTTATTTGCCTTCTATCTATGCATTCTGACACTCCAACAATGTTTTCTGCTTCAATTTGGGTCATTTCACAAAGGTGCTTATTCCTGGAGTGAATATGCAGTTTTACTCTAGAGTAAGCAACTAAGCGAAATAAAGCCATGGAACGCTTATTTGCCTTCTATCTATGCATTCTGACACTCCAACAATGTTTTCTGCTTCAATTTGTGTCATTTCACAAAGGTGCTCATTTCTTGAGTGAATAAGCAGTTCTACTCAAGAGTAAGCAACTAAGCGAAATTAAGCCATGGAACGCTTATTTGCCTTCTATCTATGCATTCTGACACTCCAACAATGTCTTCTGCTTCAATTTGACTCATTTTACAAAGATGCTTATTCCTGGAGTGAATATGCAGTTTTACTCTAGAGTAAGCACCTAAGCGAAATAAAGCCATGGAACGCTTATTTGCCTTCTATCTATGCATTCTGACACTCCAACAATGTTTTCTGCTTCAATTTGGGTCATTTCACAAAGGTGCTCATTTCTTGAGTGAATATGCAGTTTTACTCTAGAGTAAGCAACTAAGCGAAATAAAGCCATGGAACGCTTATTTGCCTTCTATCTATGCATTCTGACACTCCAACAATGTGTTCTGCTTCAATTTGACTCATTTTACAAAGGTGCTTATTCCTGGAGTGAATATGCAGTTCTACTCAAGAGTAAGCAACTAAGCGAAATAAAGCCATGGAACGCTTATTTGCCTTCTATCTATGCATTCTGACACTCCAACAATGTTTTCTGCTTCAATTTGGGTCATTTCACAAAGGTGCTCATTTCTTGAGTGAATAAGCAGTTCTACTCAAGAGTAAGCAACTAAGCGAAATAAAGCCATGGAACGCTTATTTGCCTTCTATCTATGCATTCTGACACTCCAACAATGTTTTCTGCTTCAATTTGGGTCATTTCACAAAGGTGCTCATTTCTTGAGTGAATAAGCAGTTCTACTCAAGAGTAAGCAACTAAGCGAAATAAAGCCATGGAACGCTTATTTGCCTTCTATCCCTGCATTCTGACACTCCAACAATGTGTTCTGCTTCAATTTGACTCATTTTACAAAGGTGCTTATTCCTGGAGTGAATATGCAGTTTTACTCTAGAGTAAGCACCTAAGCGAAATAAAGCCATGGAACGCTTATTTGCCTTCTATCTATGCATTCTGACACTCCAACAATGTTTTCTGCCTCAATCTGGGTCATTTCACAAAGGTGCTCATTTCTTGAGTGAATAAGCAGTTCTACTCAAGAGTAAGCAACTAAGCGAAATAAAGCCATGGAACGCTTATTTTCCTTCTATCTATGCATTCTGACACTACAACAATGTGTTCTGCTTCAATTTGACTCATTTTACAAAGGTGCTCATTTCTTGAGTGAATAAGCAGTTCTACTCAAGAGTAAGCAACTAAGCGAAATAAAGCCATGGAACGCTTATTTGCCTTCTATCTATGCATTCTGACACTCCAACAATGTTTTCTGCTTCAATTTGGGTCATTTCACAAAGGTGCTTATTCCTGGAGTGAATATGCAGTTTTACTCTAGAGTAAGCAACTAAGCGAAATAAAGCCATGGAACGCTTATATGCCTTCTATCTATGCATTCTGACACTCCAACAATGTCTTCTGCTTCAATTTGACTCATTTTACAAAGATGCTTATTCCTGGAGTGAATATGCAGTTTTACTCTAGAGTAAGCACCTAAGCAAAATAAAGACATGGAACGCTTATTTGCCTTCTATCTATGCATTCTGACACTCCAACAATGTTTTCTGCTTCAATTTGGGTCATTTCACAAAGGTGCTCATTTCTTGAGTGAATAAGCAGTTCTACTCAAGAGTAAGCAATTAAGCGAAATAAAGCCATGGAACGCTTATTTGCCTTCTATCTATGCATTCTGACACTCCAACAATGTGTTCTGCTTCAATTTGGGTCATTTCACAAAGGTGCTTATTCCTGGAGTGAATATGCAGTTTTACTCTAGAGTAAGCAACTAAGCGAAATAAAGCCATGGAACGCTTATTTGCCTTCTATCCCTGCATTCTGACACTCCAACAATGTGTTCTGCTTCAATTTGACTCATTTTACAAAGGTGCTCATTTCTTGAGTGAATAAGCAGTTCTACTCAAGAGTAAGCAACTAAGCGAAATAAAGCCATGGAACGCTTATTTGCCTTCTATCTATGCATTCTGACACTCCAACAATGTTTTCTGCTTCAATTTGGGTCATTTCACAAAGGTGCTTATTCCTGGAGTGAATATGCAGTTTTACTCTAGAGTAAGCAACTAAGCGAAATAAAGCCATGGAACGCTTATTTGCCTTCTATCTATGCATTCTGACACTCCAACAATGTTTTCTGCTTCAATTTGTGTCATTTCACAAAGGTGCTCATTTCTTGAGTGAATAAGCAGTTCTACTCAAGAGTAAGCAACTAAGCGAAATTAAGCCATGGAACGCTTATTTGCCTTCTATCTATGCATTCTGACACTCCAACAATGTCTTCTGCTTCAATTTGACTCATTTTACAAAGATGCTTATTCCTGGAGTGAATATGCAGTTTTACTCTAGAGTAAGCACCTAAGCGAAATAAAGACATGGAACGCTTATTTGCCTTCTATCTATGCATTCTGACACTCCAACAATGTTTTCTGCTTCAATTTGGGTCATTTCACAAAGGTGCTCATTTCTTGAGTGAATATGCAGTTTTACTCTAGAGTAAGCAACTAAGCGAAATAAAGCCATGGAACGCTTATTTGCCTTCTATCTATGCATTCTGACACTCCAACAATGTGTTCTGCTTCAATTTGACTCATTTTACAAAGGTGCTTATTCCTGGAGTGAATATGCAGTTCTACTCAAGAGTAAGCAACTAAGCGAAATAAAGCCATGGAACGCTTATTTGCCTTCTATCTATGCATTCTGACACTCCAACAATGTTTTCTGCTTCAATTTGGGTCATTTCACAAAGGTGCTCATTTCTTGAGTGAATAAGCAGTTCTACTCAAGAGTAAGCAACTAAGCGAAATAAAGCCATGGAACGCTTATTTGCCTTCTATCTATGCATTCTGACACTCCAACAATGTTTTCTGCTTCAATTTGGGTCATTTCACAAAGGTGCTCATTTCTTGAGTGAATAAGCAGTTCTACTCAAGAGTAAGCAACTAAGCGAAATAAAGCCATGGAACGCTTATTTGCCTTCTATCTATGCATTCTGACACTCCAACAATGTTTTCTGCTTCAATTTGGGTCATCTCACAAAGGTACTTATTCCTGGAGTGAATATGCAGTTCTACTCTAGAGTAAGCAACTAAGCGAAATAAAGCCATGGAACGCTTATTTGCCTTCTATCTATGCATTCTGACACTCCAACAATGTTTTCTGCTTCAATTTGTGTCATTTCACAAAGGTGCTCATTTCTTGAGTGAATAAGCAGTTCTACTCAAGAGTAAGCAACTAAGCGAAATAAAGCCATGGAACGCTTATTTGCCTTCTATCTATGCATTCTGACACTCCAACAATGTCTTCTGCTTCAATTTGACTCATTTTACAAAGATGCTTATTCCTGGAGTGAATATGCAGTTTTACTCTAGAGTAAGCACCTAAGCGAAATAAAGACATGGAACGCTTATTTGCCTTCTATCTATGCATTCTGACACTCCAACAATGTTTTCTGCTTCAATTTGGGTCATTTCACAAAGGTGCTCATTTCTTGAGTGAATAAGCAGTTCTACTCAAGAGTAAGCAATTAAGCGAAATAAAGCCATGGAACGCTTATTTGCCTTCTATCTATGCATTCTGACACTCCAACAATGTTTTCTGCTTCAATTTGGGTCATTTCACAAAGGTGCTTATTCCTGGAGTGAATATGCAGTTTTACTCTAGAGTAAGCAACTAAGCGAAATAAAGCCATGGAACGCTTATTTGCCTTCTATCTATGCATTCTGACACTCCAACAATGTCTTCTGCTTCAATTTGACTCATTTTACAAAGATGCTTATTCCTGGAGTGAATATGCAGTTTTACTCTAGAGTAAGCACCTAAGCAAAATAAAGACATGGAACGCTTATTTGCCTTCTATCTATGCATTCTGACACTCCAACAATGTTTTCTGCTTCAATTTGGGTCATTTCACAAAGGTGCTCATTTCTTGAGTGAATAAGCAGTTCTACTCAAGAGTAAGCAATTAAGCGAAATAAAGCCATGGAACGCTTATTTGCCTTCTATCTATGCATTCTGACACTCCAACAATGTGTTCTGCTTCAATTTGACTCATTTTACAAAGGTGCTTATTCCTGGAGTGAATATGCAGTTTTACTCTAGAGTAAGCAAGTAAGCGAAATAAAGCCATGGAACGCTTATTTGCCTTCTATCTATGCATTCTGACACTCCAACAATGTTTTCTGCTTCAATTTGGGTCATTTCACAAAGGTGCTCATTTCTTGAGTGAATAAGCAGTTCTACTCAAGAGTAAGCAACTAAGCGAAATAAAGCCATGGAACGCTTATTTGCCTTCTATCCCTGCATTCTGACACTCCAACAATGTGTTCTGTTTCAATTTGACTCATTTTACAAAGGTGCTCATTTCTTGAGTGAATAAGCAGTTCTACTCAAGAGTAAGCAACTAAGCGAAATAAAGCCATGGAACGCTTATTTGCCTTCTATCTATGCATTCTGACACTCCAACAATGTTTTCTGCTTCAATTTGGGTCATTTCACAAAGGTGCTTATTCCTGGAGTGAATATGCAGTTTTACTCTAGAGTAAGCAACTAAGCGAAATAAAGCCATGGAACGCTTATTTGCCTTCTATCTATGCATTCTGACACTCCAACAATGTTTTCTGCTTCAATTTGTGTCATTTCACAAAGGTGCTCATTTCTTGAGTGAATAAGCAGTTCTACTCAAGAGTAAGCAACTAAGCGAAATTAAGCCATGGAACGCTTATTTGCCTTCTATCTATGCATTCTGACACTCCAACAATGTCTTCTGCTTCAATTTGACTCATTTTACAAAGATGCTTATTCCTGGAGTGAATATGCAGTTTTACTCTAGAGTAAGCACCTAAGCGAAATAAAGACATGGAACGCTTATTTGCCTTCTATCTATGCATTCTGACACTCCAACAATGTTTTCTGCTTCAATTTGGGTCATTTCACAAAGGTGCTCATTTCTTGAGTGAATATGCAGTTTTACTCTAGAGTAAGCAACTAAGCGAAATAAAGCCATGGAACGCTTATTTGCCTTCTATCTATGCATTCTGACACTCCAACAATGTGTTCTGCTTCAATTTGACTCATTTTACAAAGGTGCTTATTCCTGGAGTGAATATGCAGTTCTACTCAAGAGTAAGCAACTAAGCGAAATAAAGCCATGGAACGCTTATTTGCCTTCTATCTATGCATTCTGACACTCCAACAATGTTTTCTGCTTCAATTTGGGTCATCTCACAAAGGTACTTATTCCTGGAGTGAATATGCAGTTCTACTCTAGAGTAAGCAACTAAGCGAAATAAAGCCATGGAACGCTTATTTGCCTTCTATCTATGCATTCTGACACTCCAACAATGTTTTCTGCTTCAATTTGTGTCATTTCACAAAGGTGCTCATTTCTTGAGTGAATAAGCAGTTCTACTCAAGAGTAAGCAACTAAGCGAAATAAAGCCATGGAAAGCTTATTTGCCTTCTATCTATGCATTCTGACACTCCAACAATGTCTTCTGCTTCAATTTGACTCATTTTACAAAGATGCTTATTCCTGGAGTGAATATGCAGTTTTACTCTAGAGTAAGCACCTAAGCGAAATAAAGACATGGAACGCTTATTTGCCTTCTATCTATGCATTCTGACACTCCAACAATGTTTTCTGCTTCAATTTGGGTCATTTCACAAAGGTGCTCATTTCTTGAGTGAATAAGCAGTTCTACTCAAGAGTAAGCAATTAAGCGAGATAAAGCCATGGAACGCTTATTTGCCTTCTATCTATGCATTCTGACACTCCAACAATGTTTTCTGCTTCAATTTGGGTCATTTCACAAAGGTGCTTATTCCTGGAGTGAATATGCAGTTTTACTCTAGAGTAAGCAACTAAGCGAAATAAAGCCATGGAACGCTTATTTGCCTTCTATCTATGCATTCTGACACTCCAACAATGTCTTCTGCTTCAATTTGACTCATTTTACAAAGATGCTTATTCCTGGAGTGAATATGCAGTTTTACTCTAGAGTAAGCACCTAAGCAAAATAAAGACATGGAACGCTTATTTGCCTTCTATCTATGCATTCTGACACTCCAACAATGTTTTCTGCTTCAATTTGGGTCATTTCACAAAGGTGCTCATTTCTTGAGTGAATAAGCAGTTCTACTCAAGAGTAAGCAATTAAGCGAAATAAAGCCATGGAACGCTTATTTGCCTTCTATCTATGCATTCTGACACTCCAACAATGTGTTCTGCTTCAATTTGACTCATTTTACAAAGGTGCTTATTCCTGGAGTGAATATGCAGTTTTACTCTAGAGTAAGCAAGTAAGCGAAATAAAGCCATGGAACGCTTATTTGCCTTCTATCTATGCATTCTGACACTCCAACAATGTTTTCTGCTTCAATTTGGGTCATTTCACAAAGGTGCTCATTTCTTGAGTGAATAAGCAGTTCTACTCAAGAGTAAGCAACTAAGCGAAATAAAGCCATGGAACGCTTATTTGCCTTCTATCCCTGCATTCTGACACTCCAACAATGTGTTCTGTTTCAATTTGACTCATTTTACAAAGGTGCTCATTTCTTGAGTGAATAAGCAGTTCTACTCAAGAGTAAGCAACTAAGCGAAATAAAGCCATGGAACGCTTATTTGCCTTCTATCTATGCATTCTGACACTCCAACAATGTTTTCTGCTTCAATTTGGGTCATTTCACAAAGGTGCTTATTCCTGGAGTGAATATGCAGTTTTACTCTAGAGTAAGCAACTAAGCGAAATAAAGCCATGGAACGCTTATTTGCCTTCTATCTATGCATTCTGACACTCCAACAATGTTTTCTGCTTCAATTTGTGTCATTTCACAAAGGTGCTCATTTCTTGAGTGAATAAGCAGTTCTACTCAAGAGTAAGCAACTAAGCGAAATTAAGCCATGGAACGCTTATTTGCCTTCTATCTATGCATTCTGACACTCCAACAATGTCTTCTGCTTCAATTTGACTCATTTTACAAAGATGCTTATTCCTGGAGTGAATATGCAGTTTTACTCTAGAGTAAGCACCTAAGCGAAATAAAGACATGGAACGCTTATTTGCCTTCTATCTATGCATTCTGACACTCCAACAATGTTTTCTGCTTCAATTTGGGTCATTTCACAAAGGTGCTCATTTCTTGAGTGAATATGCAGTTTTACTCTAGAGTAAGCAACTAAGCGAAATAAAGCCATGGAACGCTTATTTGCCTTCTATCTATGCATTCTGACACTCCAACAATGTGTTCTGCTTCAATTTGACTCATTTTACAAAGGTGCTTATTCCTGGAGTGAATATGCAGTTCTACTCAAGAGTAAGCAACTAAGCGAAATAAAGCCATGGAACGCTTATTTGCCTTCTATCTATGCATTCTGACACTCCAACAATGTTTTCTGCTTCAATTTGGGTCATTTCACAAAGGTGCTCATTTCTTGAGTGAATAAGCAGTTCTACTCAAGAGTAAGCAACTAAGCGAAATAAAGCCATGGAACGCTTATTTGCCTTCTATCTATGCATTCTGACACTCCAACAATGTTTTCTGCTTCAATTTGGGTCATTTCACAAAGGTGCTCATTTCTTGAGTGAATAAGCAGTTCTACTCAAGAGTAAGCAACTAAGCGAAATAAAGCCATGGAACGCTTATTTGCCTTCTATCTATGCATTCTGACACTCCAACAATGTTTTCTGCTTCAATTCGGGTCATCTCACAAAGGTACTTATTCCTGGAGTGAATATGCAGTTCTACTCTAGAGTAAGCAACTAAGCGAAATAAAGCCATGGAACGCTTATTTGCCTTCTATCTATGCATTCTGACACTCCAACAATGTTTTCTGCTTCAATTTGTGTCATTTCACAAAGGTGCTCATTTCTTGAGTGAATAAGCAGTTCTACTCAAGAGTAAGCAACTAAGCGAAATAAAGCCATGGAACGCTTATTTGCCTTCTATCTATGCATTCTGACACTCCAACAATGTCTTCTGCTTCAATTTGACTCATTTTACAAAGATGCTTATTCCTGGAGTGAATATGCAGTTTTACTCTAGAGTAAGCACCTAAGCAAAATAAAGACATGGAACGCTTATTTGCCTTCTATCTATGCATTCTGACACTCCAACAATGTTTTCTGCTTCAATTTGTGTCATTTCACAAAGGTGCTCATTTCTTGAGTGAATAAGCAGTTCTACTCAAGAATAAGCAACTAAGCGAAATAAAGCCATGGAACGCTTATTTGCCTTCTATCTATGCATTCTGACACTCCAACAATGTTTTCTGCTTCAATTTGGGTCATTTCACAAAGGTGCTTATTCCTGGAGTGAATATGCAGTTTTACTCTAGAGTAAGCAACTAAGCGAAATAAAGCCATGGAACGCTTATTTGCCTTCTATCTATGCATTCTGACACTCCAACAATGTCTTCTGCTTCAATTTGACTCATTTTACAAAGATGCTTATTCCTGGAGTGAATATGCAGTTTTACTCTAGAGTAAGCACCTAAGCAAAATAAAGACATGGAACGCTTATTTGCCTTCTATCTATGCATTCTGACACTCCAACAATGTTTTCTGCTTCAATTTGGGTCATTTCACAAAGGTGCTCATTTCTTGAGTGAATAAGCAGTTCTACTCAAGAGTAAGCAATTAAGCGAAATAAAGCCATGGAACGCTTATTTGCCTTCTATCTATGCATTCTGACACTCCAACAATGTCTTCTGCTTCAATTTGACTCATTTTACAAAGATGCTTATTCCTGGAGTGAATATGCAGTTTTACTCTAGAGTAAGCACCTAAGCGAAATAAAGACATGGAACGCTTATTTGCCTTCTATCTATGCATTCTGACACTCCAACAATGTTTTCTGCTTCAATTTGGGTCATTTCACAAAGGTGCTCATTTCTTGAGTGAATAAGCAGTTCTACTCAAGAGTAAGCAATTAAGCGAAATAAAGCCATGGAACGCTTATTTGCCTTCTATCTATGCATTCTGACACTCCAACAATGTTTTCTGCTTCAATTTGGGTCATTTCACAAAGGTGCTTATTCCTGGAGTGAATATGCAGTTTTACTCTAGAGTAAGCAATTAAGCGAAATAAAGCCATGGAACGCTTATTTGCCTTCTATCTATGCATTCTGACACTCCCACAATGTCTTCTGCTTCAATTTGACTCATTTTACAAAGATGCTTATTCCTGGAGTGAATATGCAGTTTTACTCTAGAGTAAGCACCTAAGCGAAATAAAGACATGGAACGCTTATTTGCCTTCTATCTATGCATTCTGACACTCCAACAATGTTTTCTGCTTCAATTTGGGTCATTTCACAAAGGTGCTCATTTCTTGAGTGAATAAGCAGTTCTACTCAAGAGTAAGCAATTAAGCGAAATAAAGCCATGGAACGCTTATTTGCCTTCTATCTATGCATTCTGACACTCCAACAATGTTTTCTGCTTCAATTTGGGTCATTTCACAAAGGTGCTTATTCCTGGAGTGAATATGCAGTTTTACTCTAGAGTAAGCAACTAAGCGAAATAAAGCCATGGAACGCTTATTTGCCTTCTATCTATGCATTCTGACACTCCAACAATGTCTTCTGCTTCAATTTGACTCATTTTACAAAGATGCTTATTCCTGGAGTGAATATGCAGTTTTACTCTAGAGTAAGCACCTAAGCAAAATAAAGACATGGAACGCTTATTTGCCTTCTATCTATGCATTCTGACACTCCAACAATGTTTTCTGCTTCAATTTGGGTCATTTCACAAAGGTGCTCATTTCTTGAGTGAATAAGCAGTTCTACTCAAGAGTAAGCAATTAAGCGAAATAAAGCCATGGAACGCTTATTTGCCTTCTATCTATGCATTCTGACACTCCAACAATGTGTTCTGCTTCAATTTGACTCATTTTACAAAGGTGCTTATTCCTGGAGTGAATATGCAGTTTTACTCTAGAGTAAGCAAGTAAGCGAAATAAAGCCATGGAACGCTTATTTGCCTTCTATCTATGCATTCTGACACTCCAACAATGTTTTCTGCTTCAATTTGGGTCATTTCACAAAGGTGCTCATTTCTTGAGTGAATAAGCAGTTCTACTCAAGAGTAAGCAACTAAGCGAAATAAAGCCATGGAACGCTTATTTGCCTTCTATCCCTGCATTCTGACACTCCAACAATGTGTTCTGTTTCAATTTGACTCATTTTACAAAGGTGCTCATTTCTTGAGTGAATAAGCAGTTCTACTCAAGAGTAAGCAACTAAGCGAAATAAAGCCATGGAACGCTTATTTGCCTTCTATCTATGCATTCTGACACTCCAACAATGTTTTCTGCTTCAATTTGGGTCATTTCACAAAGGTGCTTATTCCTGGAGTGAATATGCAGTTTTACTCTAGATTAAGCAACTAAGCGAAATAAAGCCATGGAACGCTAATTTGCCTTCTATCTATGCATTCTGACACTCCAACAATGTTTTCTGCTTCAATTTGTGTCATTTCACAAAGGTGCTCATTTCTTGAGTGAATAAGCAGTTCTACTCAAGAGTAAGCAACTAAGCGAAATTAAGCCATGGAACGCTTATTTGCCTTCTATCTATGCATTCTGACACTCCAACAATGTCTTCTGCTTCAATTTGACTCATTTTACAAAGATGCTTATTCCTGGAGTGAATATGCAGTTTTACTCTAGAGTAAGCACCTAAGCGAAATAAAGACATGGAACGCTTATTTGCCTTCTATCTATGCATTCTGACACTCCAACAATGTTTTCTGCTTCAATTTGGGTCATTTCACAAAGGTGCTCATTTCTTGAGTGAATATGCAGTTTTACTCTAGAGTAAGCAACTAAGCGAAATAAAGCCATGGAACGCTTATTTGCCTTCTATCTATGCATTCTGACACTCCAACAATGTGTTCTGCTTCAATTTGACTCATTTTACAAAGGTGCTTATTCCTGGAGTGAATATGCAGTTCTACTCAAGAGTAAGCAACTAAGCGAAATAAAGCCATGGAACGCTTATTTGCCTTCTATCTATGCATTCTGACACTCCAACAATGTTTTCTGCTTCAATTTGGGTCATTTCACAAAGGTGCTCATTTCTTGAGTGAATAAGCAGTTCTACTCAAGAGTAAGCAACTAAGCGAAATAAAGCCATGGAACGCTTATTTGCCTTCTATCTATGCATTCTGACACTCCAACAATGTTTTCTGCTTCAATTTGGGTCATTTCACAAAGGTGCTCATTTCTTGAGTGAATAAGCAGTTCTACTCAAGAGTAAGCAACTAAGCGAAATAAAGCCATGGAACGCTTATTTGCCTTCTATCTATGCATTCTGACACTCCAACAATGTTTTCTGCTTCAATTTGGGTCATCTCACAAAGGTACTTATTCCTGGAGTGAATATGCAGTTCTACTCTAGAGTAAGCAACTAAGCGAAATAAAGCCATGGAACGCTTATTTGCCTTCTATCTATGCATTCTGACACTCCAACAATGTTTTCTGCTTCAATTTGTGTCATTTCACAAAGGTGCTCATTTCTTGAGTGAATAAGCAGTTCTACTCAAGAGTAAGCAACTAAGCGAAATAAAGCCATGGAACGCTTATTTGCCTTCTATCTATGCATTCTGACACTCCAACAATGTTTTCTGCTTCAATTTGGGTCATTTCACAAAGGTGCTTATTCCTGGAGTGAATATGCAGTTTTACTCTAGAGTAAGCAACTAAGCGAAATAAAGCCATGGAACGCTTATTTGCCTTCTATCTATGCATTCTGACACTCCAACAATGTCTTCTGCTTCAATTTGACTCATTTTACAAAGATGCTTATTCCTGGAGTGAATATGCAGTTTTACTCTAGAGTAAGCACCTAAGCAAAATAAAGACATGGAACGCTTATTTGCCTTCTATCTATGCATTCTGACACTCCAACAATGTTTTCTGCTTCAATTTGGGTCATTTCACAAAGGTGCTCATTTCTTGAGTGAATAAGCAGTTCTACTCAAGAGTAAGCAATTAAGCGAAATAAAGCCATGGAACGCTTATTTGCCTTCTATCTATGCATTCTGACACTCCAACAATGTGTTCTGCTTCAATTTGACTCATTTTACAAAGGTCCTTATTCCTGGAGTGAATATGCAGTTTTACTCTAGAGTAAGCAACTAAGCGAAATAAAGCCATGGAACGCTTATTTGCCTTCTATCTATGCATTCTGACACTCCAACAATGTTTTCTGCTTCAATTTGGGTCATTTCACAAAGGTGCTCATTTCTTGAGTGAATAAGCAGTTCTACTCAAGAGTAAGCAACTAAGCGAAATAAAGCCATGGAACGCTTATTTGCCTTCTATCCCTGCATTCTGACACACCAACAATGTGTTCTGCTTCAATTTGACTCATTTTACAAAGGTGCTCATTTCTTGAGTGAATAAGCAGTTCTACTCAAGAGTAAGCAACTAAGCGAAATAAAGCCATGGAACGCTTATTTGCCTTCTATCTATGCATTCTGACACTCCAACAATGTTTTCTGCTTCAATTTGGGTCATTTCACAAAGTTGCTTATTCCTGGAGTGAATATGCAGTTCTACTCTAGAGTAAGCAACTAAGCGAAATAAAGCCATGGAACGCTTATTTGCCTTCTATCTATGCATTCTGACACTCCAACAATGTTTTCTGCTTCAATTTGTGTCATTTCACAAAGGTGCTCATTTCTTGAGTGAATAAGCAGTTCTACTCAAGAGTAAGCAACTAAGCGAAATAAAGCCATGGAACGCTTATTTGCCTTCTATCTATGCATTCTGACACTCCAACAATGTCTTCTGCTTCAATTTGACTCATTTTACAAAGATGCTTATTCCTGGAGTGAATATGCAGTTTTACTCTAGAGTAAGCACCTAAGCGAAATAAAGACATGGAACGCTTATTTGCCTTCTATCTATGCATTCTGACACTCCAACAATGTTTTCTGCTTCAATTTGGGTCATTTCACAAAGGTGCTCATTTCTTGAGTGAATAAGCAGTTCTACTCAAGAGTAAGCAATTAAGCGAAATAAAGCCATGGAACGCTTATTTGCCTTCTATCTATGCATTCTGACACTCCAACAATGTTTTCTGCTTCAATTTGGGTCATTTCACAAAGGTGCTCATTTCTTGAGTGAATAAGCAGTTCTACTCAAGAGTAAGCAATTAAGCGAAATAAAGCCATGGAACGCTTATTTGCCTTCTATCTATGCATTCTGACACTCCAACAATGTGTTCTGCTTCAATTTGACTCATTTTACAAAGGTCCTTATTCCTGGAGTGAATATGCAGTTTTACTCTAGAGTAAGCAACTAAGCGAAATAAAGCCATGGAACGCTTATTTGCCTTCTATCTATGCATTCTGACACTCCAACAATGTTTTCTGCTTCAATTTGGGTCATTTCACAAAGGTGCTCATTTCTTGAGTGAATAAGCAGTTCTACTCAAGAGTAAGCAACTAAGCGAAATAAAGCCATGGAACGCTTATTTGCCTTCTATCCCTGCATTCTGACACACCAACAATGTGTTCTGCTTCAATTTGACTCATTTTACAAAGGTGCTCATTTCTTGAGTGAATAAGCAGTTCTACTCAAGAGTAAGCAACTAAGCGAAATAAAGCCATGGAACGCTTATTTGCCTTCTATCTATGCATTCTGACACTCCAACAATGTCTTCTGCTTCAATTTGTGTCATTTCACAAAGGTGCTCATTTCTTGAGTGAATAAGCAGTTCTACTCAAGAGTAAGCAACTAAGCGAAATTAAGCCATGGAACGCTTATTTGCCTTCTATCTATGCATTCTGACACTCCAACAATGTCTTCTGCTTCAATTTGACTCATTTTACAAAGATGCTTATTCCTGGAGTGAATATGCAGTTTTACTCTAGAGTAAGCACCTAAGCGAAATAAAGACATGGAACGCTTATTTGCCTTCTATCTATGCATTCTGACACTCCAACAATGTTTTCTGCTTCAATTTGGGTCATTTCACAAAGGTGCTCATTTCTTGAGTGAATATGCAGTTTTACTCTAGAGTAAGCAACTAAGCGAAATAAAGCCATGGAACGCTTATTTGCCTTCTATCTATGCATTCTGACACTCCAACAATGTGTTCTGCTTCAATTTGACTCATTTTACAAAGGTGCTTATTCCTGGAGTGAATATGCAGTTCTACTCAAGAGTAAGCAACTAAGCGAAATAAAGCCATGGAACGCTTATTTGCCTTCTATCTATGCATTCTGAAACTCCAACAATGTTTTCTGCTTCAATTTGGGTCATTTCACAAAGGTGCTCATTTCTTGAGTGAATAAGCAGTTCTACTCAAGAGTAAGCAACTAAGCGAAATAAAGCCATGGAACGCTTATTTGCCTTCTATCTATGCATTCTGACACTCCAACAATGTTTTCTGCTTCAATTTGGGTCATTTCACAAAGGTGCTCATTTCTTGAGTGAATAAGCAGTTCTACTCAAGAGTAAGCAACTAAGCGAAATAAAGCCATGGAACGCTTATTTGCCTTCTATCTATGCATTCTGACACTCCAACAATGTTTTCTGCTTCAATTTGGGTCATCTCACAAAGGTACTTATTCCTGGAGTGAATATGCAGTTCTACTCTAGAGTAAGCAACTAAGCGAAATAAAGCCATGGAACGCTTATTTGCCTTCTATCTATGCATTCTGACACTCCAACAATGTTTTCTGCTTCAATTTGTGTCATTTCACAAAGGTGCTCATTTCTTGAGTGAATAAGCAGTTCTACTCAAGAGTAAGCAACTAAGCGAAATAAAGCCATGGAACGCTTATTTGCCTTCTATCTATGCATTCTGACACTCCAACAATGTCTTCTGCTTCAATTTGACTCATTTTACAAAGATGCTTATTCCTGGAGTGAATATGCAGTTCTACTCTAGAGTAAGCAACTAAGCGAAATAAAGCCATGGAACGCTTATTTGCCTTCTATCTATGCATTCTGACACTCCAACAATGTTTTCTGCTTCAATTTGTGTCATTTCACAAAGGTGCTCATTTCTTGAGTGAATAAGCAGTTCTACTCAAGAGTAAGCAACTAAGCGAAATAAAGCCATGGAACGCTTATTTGCCTTCTATCTATGCATTCTGACACTCCAACAATGTTTTCTGCTTCAATTTGGGTCATTTCACAAAGGTGCTTATTCCTGGAGTGAATATGCAGTTTTACTCTAGAGTAAGCAACTAAGCGAAATAAAGCCATGGAACGCTTATTTGCCTTCTATCTATGCATTCTGACACTCCAACAATGTCTTCTGCTTCAATTTGACTCATTTTACAAAGATGCTTATTCCTGGAGTGAATATGCAGTTTTACTCTAGAGTAAGCACCTAAGCAAAATAAAGACATGGAACGCTTATTTGCCTTCTATCTATGCATTCTGACACTCCAACAATGTTTTCTGCTTCAATTTGGGTCATTTCACAAAGGTGCTCATTTCTTGAGTGAATAAGCAGTTCTACTCAAGAGTAAGCAATTAAGCGAAATAAAGCCATGGAACGCTTATTTGCCTTCTATCCCTGCATTCTGACACACCAACAATGTTTTCTGCTTCAATTTGGGTCATTTCACAAAGGTGCTTATTCCTGGAGTGAATATGCAGTTTTACTCTAGAGTAAGCAACTAAGCGAAATAAAGCCATGGAACGCTTATTTGCCTTCTATCTATGCATTCTGACACTCCAACAATGTTTTCTGCTTCAATTTGTGTCATTTCACAAAGGTGCTCATTTCTTGAGTGAATAAGCAGTTCTACTCAAGAGTAAGCAACTAAGCGAAATTAAGCCATGGAACGCTTATTTGCCTTCTATCTATGCATTCTGACACTCCAACAATGTCTTCTGCTTCAATTTGACTCATTTTACAAAGATGCTTATTCCTGGAGTGAATATGCAGTTTTACTCTAGAGTAAGCACCTAAGCGAAATAAAGACATGGAACGCTTATTTGCCTTCTATCTATGCATTCTGACACTCCAACAATGTTTTCTGCTTCAATTTGGGTCATTTCACAAAGGTGCTCATTTCTTGAGTGAATATGCAGTTTTACTCTAGAGTAAGCAACTAAGCGAAATAAAGCCATGGAACGCTTATTTGCCTTCTATCTATGCATTCTGACACTCCAACAATGTGTTCTGCTTCAATTTGACTCATTTTACAAAGGTGCTTATTCCTGGAGTGAATATGCAGTTCTACTCAAGAGTAAGCAACTAAGCGAAATAAAGCCATGGAACGCTTATTTGCCTTCTATCTATGCATTCTGAAACTCCAACAATGTTTTCTGCTTCAATTTGGGTCATTTCACAAAGGTGCTCATTTCTTGAGTGAATAAGCAGTTCTACTCAAGAGTAAGCAACTAAGCGAAATAAAGCCATGGAACGCTTATTTGCCTTCTATCTATGCATTCTGACACTCCAACAATGTTTTCTGCTTCAATTTGGGTCATTTCACAAAGGTGCTCATTTCTTGAGTGAATAAGCAGTTCTACTCAAGAGTAAGCAACTAAGCGAAATAAAGCCATGGAACGCTTATTTGCCTTCTATCTATGCATTCTGACACTCCAACAATGTTTTCTGCTTCAATTTGGGTCATCTCACAAAGGTACTTATTCCTGGAGTGAATATGCAGTTCTACTCTAGAGTAAGCAACTAAGCGAAATAAAGCCATGGAACGCTTATTTGCCTTCTATCTATGCATTCTGACACTCCAACAATGTTTTCTGCTTCAATTTGTGTCATTTCACAAAGGTGCTCATTTCTTGAGTGAATAAGCAGTTCTACTCAAGAGTAAGCAACTAAGCGAAATAAAGCCATGGAACGCTTATTTGCCTTCTATCTATGCATTCTGACACTCCAACAATGTCTTCTGCTTCAATTTGACTCATTTTACAAAGATGCTTATTCCTGGAGTGAATATGCAGTTCTACTCTAGAGTAAGCAACTAAGCGAAATAAAGCCATGGAACGCTTATTTGCCTTCTATCTATGCATTCTGACACTCCAACAATGTTTTCTGCTTCAATTTGTGTCATTTCACAAAGGTGCTCATTTCTTGAGTGAATAAGCAGTTCTACTCAAGAGTAAGCAACTAAGCGAAATAAAGCCATGGAACGCTTATTTGCCTTCTATCTATGCATTCTGACACTCCAACAATGTTTTCTGCTTCAATTTGGGTCATTTCACAAAGGTGCTTATTCCTGGAGTGAATATGCAGTTTTACTCTAGAGTAAGCAACTAAGCGAAATAAAGCCATGGAACGCTTATTTGCCTTCTATCTATGCATTCTGACACTCCAACAATGTCTTCTGCTTCAATTTGACTCATTTTACAAAGATGCTTATTCCTGGAGTGAATATGCAGTTTTACTCTAGAGTAAGCACCTAAGCAAAATAAAGACATGGAACGCTTATTTGCCTTCTATCTATGCATTCTGACACTCCAACAATGTTTTCTGCTTCAATTTGGGTCATTTCACAAAGGTGCTCATTTCTTGAGTGAATAAGCAGTTCTACTCAAGAGTAAGCAATTAAGCGAAATAAAGCCATGGAACGCTTATTTGCCTTCTATCTATGCATTCTGACACTCCAACAATGTGTTCTGCTTCAATTTGACTCATTTTACAAAGGTCCTTATTCCTGGAGTGAATATGCAGTTTTACTCTAGAGTAAGCAACTAAGCGAAATAAAGCCATGGAACGCTTATTTGCCTTCTATCTATGCATTCTGACACTCCAACAATGTTTTCTGCTTCAATTTGGGTCATTTCACAAAGGTGCTCATTTCTTGAGTGAATAAGCAGTTCTACTCAAGAGTAAGCAACTAAGCGAAATAAAGCCATGGAACGCTTATTTGCCTTCTATCCCTGCATTCTGACACACCAACAATGTGTTCTGCTTCAATTTGACTCATTTTACAAAGGTGCTCATTTCTTGAGTGAATAAGCAGTTCTACTCAAGAGTAAGCAACTAAGCGAAATAAAGCCATGGAACGCTTATTTGCCTTCTATCTATGCATTCTGACACTCCAACAATGTTTTCTGCTTCAATTTGGGTCATTTCACAAAGTTGCTTATTCCTGGAGTGAATATGCAGTTCTACTCTAGAGTAAGCAACTAAGCGAAATAAAGCCATGGAACGCTTATTTGCCTTCTATCTATGCATTCTGACACTCCAACAATGTTTTCTGCTTCAATTTGTGTCATTTCACAAAGGTGCTCATTTCTTGAGTGAATAAGCAGTTCTACTCAAGAGTAAGCAACTAAGCGAAATAAAGCCATGGAACGCTTATTTGCCTTCTATCTATGCATTCTGACACTCCAACAATGTCTTCTGCTTCAATTTGACTCATTTTACAAAGATGCTTATTCCTGGAGTGAATATGCAGTTTTACTCTAGAGTAAGCACCTAAGCGAAATAAAGACATGGAACGCTTATTTGCCTTCTATCTATGCATTCTGACACTCCAACAATGTTTTCTGCTTCAATTTGGGTCATTTCACAAAGGTGCTCATTTCTTGAGTGAATAAGCAGTTCTACTCAAGAGTAAGCAATTAAGCGAAATAAAGCCATGGAACGCTTATTTGCCTTCTATCTATGCATTCTGACACTCCAACAATGTTTTCTGCTTCAATTTGGGTCATTTCACAAAGGTGCTCATTTCTTGAGTGAATAAGCAGTTCTACTCAAGAGTAAGCAATTAAGCGAAATAAAGCCATGGAACGCTTATTTGCCTTCTATCTATGCATTCTGACACTCCAACAATGTGTTCTGCTTCAATTTGACTCATTTTACAAAGGTCCTTATTCCTGGAGTGAATATGCAGTTTTACTCTAGAGTAAGCAACTAAGCGAAATAAAGCCATGGAACGCTTATTTGCCTTCTATCTATGCATTCTGACACTCCAACAATGTTTTCTGCTTCAATTTGGGTCATTTCACAAAGGTGCTCATTTCTTGAGTGAATAAGCAGTTCTACTCAAGAGTAAGCAACTAAGCGAAATAAAGCCATGGAACGCTTATTTGCCTTCTATCCCTGCATTCTGACACACCAACAATGTGTTCTGCTTCAATTTGACTCATTTTACAAAGGTGCTCATTTCTTGAGTGAATAAGCAGTTCTACTCAAGAGTAAGCAACTAAGCGAAATAAAGCCATGGAACGCTTATTTGCCTTCTATCTATGCATTCTGACACTCCAACAATGTTTTCTGCTTCAATTTGGGTCATTTCACAAAGGTGCTTATTCCTGGAGTGAATATGCAGTTTTACTCTAGAGTAAGCAACTAAGCGAAATAAAGCCATGGAACGCTTATTTGCCTTCTATCTATGCATTCTGACACTCCAACAATGTTTTCTGCTTCAATTTGTGTCATTTCACAAAGGTGCTCATTTCTTGAGTGAATAAGCAGTTCTACTCAAGAGTAAGCAACTAAGCGAAATTAAGCCATGGAACGCTTATTTGCCTTCTATCTATGCATTCTGACACTCCAACAATGTCTTCTGCTTCAATTTGACTCATTTTACAAAGATGCTTATTCCTGGAGTGAATATGCAGTTTTACTCTAGAGTAAGCACCTAAGCGAAATAAAGACATGGAACGCTTATTTGCCTTCTATCTATGCATTCTGACACTCCAACAATGTTTTCTGCTTCAATTTGGGTCATTTCACAAAGGTGCTCATTTCTTGAGTGAATATGCAGTTTTACTCTAGAGTAAGCAACTAAGCGAAATAAAGCCATGGAACGCTTATTTGCCTTCTATCTATGCATTCTGACACTCCAACAATGTGTTCTGCTTCAATTTGACTCATTTTACAAAGGTGCTTATTCCTGGAGTGAATATGCAGTTCTACTCAAGAGTAAGCAACTAAGCGAAATAAAGCCATGGAACGCTTATTTGCCTTCTATCTATGCATTCTGAAACTCCAACAATGTTTTCTGCTTCAATTTGGGTCATTTCACAAAGGTGCTCATTTCTTGAGTGAATAAGCAGTTCTACTCAAGAGTAAGCAACTAAGCGAAATAAAGCCATGGAACGCTTATTTGCCTTCTATCTATGCATTCTGACACTCCAACAATGTTTTCTGCTTCAATTTGGGTCATTTCACAAAGGTGCTCATTTCTTGAGTGAATAAGCAGTTCTACTCAAGAGTAAGCAACTAAGCGAAATAAAGCCATGGAACGCTTATTTGCCTTCTATCTATGCATTCTGACACTCCAACAATGTTTTCTGCTTCAATTTGGGTCATCTCACAAAGGTACTTATTCCTGGAGTGAATATGCAGTTCTACTCTAGAGTAAGCAACTAAGCGAAATAAAGCCATGGAACGCTTATTTGCCTTCTATCTATGCATTCTGACACTCCAACAATGTTTTCTGCTTCAATTTGTGTCATTTCACAAAGGTGCTCATTTCTTGAGTGAATAAGCAGTTCTACTCAAGAGTAAGCAACTAAGCGAAATAAAGCCATGGAACGCTTATTTGCCTTCTATCTATGCATTCTGACACTCCAACAATGTCTTCTGCTTCAATTTGACTCATTTTACAAAGATGCTTATTCCTGGAGTGAATATGCAGTTTTACTCTAGAGTAAGCACCTAAGCGAAATAAAGACATGGAACGCTTATTTGCCTTCTATCTATGCATTCTGACACTCCAACAATGTTTTCTGCTTCAATTTGGGTCATTTCACAAAGGTGCTCATTTCTTGAGTGAATAAGCAGTTCTACTCAAGAGTAAGCAATTAAGCGAAATAAAGCCATGGAACGCTTATTTGCCTTCTATCTATGCATTCTGACACTCCAACAATGTTTTCTGCTTCAATTTGGGTCATTTCACAAAGGTGCTCATTTCTTGAGTGAATAAGCAGTTCTACTCAAGAGTAAGCAACTAAGCGAAATAAAGCCATGGAACGCTTATTTGCCTTCTATCTATGCATTCTGATACTCCAACAATGTGTTCTGCTTCAATTTGACTCATTTTACAAAGGTGCTTATTCCTGGAGTGAATATGCAGTTTTACTCTAGAGTAAGCAACTAAGCGAAATAAAGCCATGGAACGCTTATTTGCCTTCTATCTATGCATTCTGACACTCCAACAATGTGTTCTGCTTCAATTTGACTCATTTTACAAAGGTGCTTATTCCTGGAGTGAATATGCAGTTTTACTCTAGAGTAAGCAACTAAGCGAAATAAAGCCATGGAACGCTTATTTGCCTTCTATCTATGCATTCTGACACTCCAACAATGTTTTCTGCTTCAATTTGGGTCATTTCACAAAGGTGCTCATTTCTTGAGTGAATAAGCAGTTCTACTCAAGAGTAAGCAACTAAGCGAAATAAAGCCATGGAACGCTTATTTGCCTTCTATCTATGCATTCCGACACTCCAACAATGTTTTCTGCTTCAATTTGGGTCATTTCACAAAGGTGCTCATTTCTTGAGTGAATAAGCAGTTCTACTCAAGAGTAAGCAACTAAGCGAAATAAAGCCATGGAACGCTTATTTGCCTTCTATCTATGCATTCTGACACTCCAACAATGTTTTCTGCTTCAATTTGGGTCATTTCACAAAGGTACTTATTCCTGGAGTGAATATGCAGTTTTACTCTAGAGTAAGCAACTAAGCGAAATAAAGCCATGGAACGCTTATTTGCCTTCTATCTATGCATTCTGACACTCCAACAATGTTTTCTGCTTCAATTTGTGTCATTTCACAAAGGTGCTCATTTCTTGAGTGAATAAGCAGTTCTACTCAAGAGTAAGCAACTAAGCGAAATAAAGCCATGGAACGCTTATTTGCCTTCTATCTATGCATTCTGACACTCCAACAATGTTTTCTGCTTCAATTTGGGTCATTTCACAAAGGTGCTCATTTCTTGAGTGAATAAGCAGTTCTACTCAAGAGTAAGCAACTAAGCGAAATAAAGCCATGGAACGCTTATTTGCCTTCTATCTATGCATTCTGACACTCCAACAATGTGTTCTGCTTCAATTTGACTCATTTTACAAAGGTGCTTATTCCTGGAGTGAATATGCAGTTTTACTCTAGAGTAAGCAACTAAGCGAAATAAAGCCATGGAACGCTTATTTGCCTTCTATCTATGCATTCTGACACTCCAACAATGTTTTCTGCTTCAATTTGGGTCATTTCACAAAGGTGCTCATTTCTTGAGTGAATAAGCAGTTCTACTCAAGAGTAAGCAACTAAGCGAAATAAAGCCATGGAACGCTTATTTGCCTTCTATCTATGCATTCTGATACTCCAACAATGTGTTCTGCTTCAATTTGACTCATTTTACAAAGGTGCTTATTCCTGGAGTGAATATGCAGTTTTACTCTAGAGTAAGCAACTAAGCGAAATAAAGCCATGGAACGCTTATTTGCCTTCTATCTATGCATTCTGACACTCCAACAATGTGTTCTGCTTCAATTTGACTCATTTTACAAAGGTGCTTATTCCTGGAGTGAATATGCAGTTTTACTCTAGAGTAAGCAACTAAGCGAAATAAAGCCATGGAACGCTTATTTGCCTTCTATCTATGCATTCCGACACTCCAACAATGTTTTCTGCTTCAATTTGGGTCATTTCACAAAGGTGCTCATTTCTTGAGTGAATAAGCAGTTCTACTCAAGAGTAAGCAACTAAGCGAAATAAAGCCATGGAACGCTTATTTGCCTTCTATCTATGCATTCTGACACTCCAACAATGTTTTCTGCTTCAATTTGGGTCATTTCACAAAGGTACTTATTCCTGGAGTGAATATGCAGTTTTACTCTAGAGTAAGCAACTAAGCGAAATAAAGCCATGGAACGCTTATTTGCCTTCTATCTATGCATTCTGACACTCCAACAATGTTTTCTGCTTCAATTTGTGTCATTTCACAAAGGTGCTCATTTCTTGAGTGAATAAGCAGTTCTACTCAAGAGTAAGCAACTAAGCGAAATAAAGCCATGGAACGCTTATTTGCCTTCTATCTATGCATTCTGACACTCCAACAATGTTTTCTGCTTCAATTTGGGTCATTTCACAAAGGTGCTCATTTCTTGAGTGAATAAGCAGTTTTACTCTAGAGTAAGCAACTAAGCGAAATAAAGCCATGGAACGCTTATTTGCCTTCTATCTATGCATTCTGACACTCCAACAATGTTTTCTGCTTCAATTTGGGTCATTTCACAAAGGTGCTCATTTCTTGAGTGAATAAGCAGTTTTACTCTAGAGTAAGCAACTAAGCGAAATAAAGCCATGGAACGCTTATTTGCCTTCTATCCCTGCATTCTGACACTCCAACAATGTGTTCTGCTTCAATTTGACTCATTTTACAAAGGTGCTTATTCCTGGAGTGAATATGCAGTTTTACTCTAGAGTAAGCACCTAAGCGAAATAAAGCCATGGAACGCTTATTTGCCTTCTATCTATGCATTCTGACACTCCAACAATGTTTTCTGCTTCAATTTGGGTCATTTCACAAAGGTGCTCATTTCTTGAGTGAATAAGCAGTTCTACTCAAGAGTAAGCAATTAAGCGAAATAAAGCCATGGAACGCTTATTTGCCTTCTATCTATGCATTCTGACACTCCAACAATGTGTTCTGCTTCAATTTGACTCATTTTACAAAGGTGCTTATTCCTGGAGTGAATATGCAGTTTTACTCTAGAGTAAGCAACTAAGCGAAATAAAGCCATGGAACGCTTATTTGCCTTCTATCTATGCATTCTGACACTCCAACAATGTTTTCTGCTTCAATTTGTGTCATTTCACAAAGGTGCTCATTTCTTGAGTGAATAAGCAGTTCTACTCAAGAGTAAGCAACTAAGCGAAATAAAGCCATGGAACGCTTATTTGCCTTCTATCTATGCATTCTGACACTCCAACAATGTGTTCTGCTTCAATTTGGGTCATTTCACAAAGGTGCTCATTTCTTGAGTGAATAAGCAGTTCTACTCAAGAGTAAGCAACTAAGCGAAATAAAGCCATGGAACGCTTATTTGCCTTCTATCTATGCATTCTGACACTCCAACAATGTGTTCTGCTTCAATTTGACTCATTTTACAAAGGTGCTTATTCCTGGAGTGAATATGCAGTTTTACTCTAGAGTAAGCAACTAAGCGAAATAAAGCCATGGAACGCTTATTTGCCTTCTATCTATGCATTCTGACACTCCAACAATGTTTTCTGCTTCAATTTGGGTCATTTCACAAAGGTGCTCATTTCTTGAGTGAATAAGCAGTTTTACTCTAGAGTAAGCAACTAAGCGAAATAAAGCCATGGAACGCTTATTTGCCTTCTATCCCTGCATTCTGACACTCCAACAATGTGTTCTGCTTCAATTTGACTCATTTTACAAAGGTGATTATTCCAGGAGTGAATATGCAGTTTTACTCTAGAGTAAGCACCTAAGCGAAATAAAGCCATGGAACGCTTATTTGCCTTCTATCTATGCATTCTGACACTCCAACAATGTTTTCTGCTTCAATTTGGGTCATTTCACAAAGGTGCTCATTTCTTGAGTGAATAAGCAGTTCTACTCAAGAGTAAGCAACTAAGCGAAATAAAGCCATGGAACGCTTATTTGCCTTCTATCTATGCATTCTGACACTCCAACAATGTTTTCTGCTTCAATTTGGGTCATTTCACAAAGGTACTTATTCCTGGAGTGAATATGCAGTTTTACTCTAGAGTAAGCAACTAAGCGAAATAAAGCCATGGAACGCTTATTTGCCTTCTATCTATGCATTCTGACACTCCAACAATGTTTTCTGCTTCAATTTGTGTCATTTCACAAAGGTGCTCATTTCTTGAGTGAATAAGCAGTTCTACTCAAGAGTAAGCAACTAAGCGAAATAAAGCCATGGAACGCTTATTTGCCTTCTATCTATGCATTCTGACACTCCAACAATGTTTTCTGCTTCAATTTGGGTCATTTCACAAAGGTGCTCATTTCTTGAGTGAATAAGCAGTTTTACTCTAGAGTAAGCAACTAAGCGAAATAAAGCCATGGAACGCTTATTTGCCTTCTATCTATGCATTCTGACACTCCAACAATGTTTTCTGCTTCAATTTGGGTCATTTCACAAAGGTGCTCATTTCTTGAGTGAATAAGCAGTTTTACTCTAGAGTAAGCAACTAAGCGAAATAAAGCCATGGAACGCTTATTTGCCTTCTATCCCTGCATTCTGACACTCCAACAATGTGTTCTGCTTCAATTTGACTCATTTTACAAAGGTGCTTATTCCTGGAGTGAATATGCAGTTTTACTCTAGAGTAAGCACCTAAGCGAAATAAAGCCATGGAACGCTTATTTGCCTTCTATCTATGCATTCTGACACTCCAACAATGTTTTCTGCTTCAATTTGGGTCATTTCACAAAGGTGCTCATTTCTTGAGTGAATAAGCAGTTCTACTCAAGAGTAAGCAATTAAGCGAAATAAAGCCATGGAACGCTTATTTGCCTTCTATCTATGCATTCTGACACTCCAACAATGTGTTCTGCTTCAATTTGACTCATTTTACAAAGGTGCTTATTCCTGGAGTGAATATGCAGTTTTACTCTAGAGTAAGCAACTAAGCGAAATAAAGCCATGGAACGCTTATTTGCCTTCTATCTATGCATTCTGACACTCCAACAATGTTTTCTGCTTCAATTTGTGTCATTTCACAAAGGTGCTCATTTCTTGAGTGAATAAGCAGTTCTACTCAAGAGTAAGCAACTAAGCGAAATAAAGCCATGGAACGCTTATTTGCCTTCTATCTATGCATTCTGACACTCCAACAATGTGTTCTGCTTCAATTTGGGTCATTTCACAAAGGTGCTCATTTCTTGAGTGAATAAGCAGTTCTACTCAAGAGTAAGCAACTAAGCGAAATAAAGCCATGGAACGCTTATTTGCCTTCTATCTATGCATTCTGACACTCCAACAATGTGTTCTGCTTCAATTTGACTCATTTTACAAAGGTGCTTATTCCTGGAGTGAATATGCAGTTTTACTCTAGAGTAAGCAACTAAGCGAAATAAAGCCATGGAACGCTTATTTGCCTTCTATCTATGCATTCTGACACTCCAACAATGTTTTCTGCTTCAATTTGGGTCATTTCACAAAGGTGCTCATTTCTTGAGTGAATAAGCAGTTTTACTCTAGAGTAAGCAACTAAGCGAAATAAAGCCATGGAACGCTTATTTGCCTTCTATCCCTGCATTCTGACACTCCAACAATGTGTTCTGCTTCAATTTGACTCATTTTACAAAGGTGATTATTCCAGGAGTGAATATGCAGTTTTACTCTAGAGTAAGCACCTAAGCGAAATAAAGCCATGGAACGCTTATTTGCCTTCTATCTATGCATTCTGACACTCCAACAATGTTTTCTGCTTCAATTTGGGTCATTTCACAAAGGTGCTCATTTCTTGAGTGAATAAGCAGTTCTACTCAAGAGTAAGCAATTAAGCGAAATAAAGCCATGGAACGCTTATTTGCCTTCTATCTATGCATTCTGACACTCCAACAATGTGTTCTGCTTCAATTTGACTCATTTTACAAAGGTGCTTATTCCTGGAGTGAATATGCAGTTTTACTCTAGAGTAAGCAACTAAGCGAAATAAAGCCATGGAACGCTTATTTGCCTTCTATCTATGCATTCTGACACTCCAACAATGTTTTCTGCTTCAATTTGGGTCATTTCACAAAGGTGCTCATTTCTTGAGTGAATAAGCAGTTCTACTCAAGAGTAAGCAACTAAGCGAAATAAAGCCATGGAACGCTTATTTGCCTTCTATCCCTGCATTCTGACACTCCAACAATGTGTTCTGCTTCAATTTGACTCATTTTACAAAGGTGCTCATTTCTTGAGTGAATAAGCAGTTCTACTCAAGAGTAAGCAACTAAGCGAAATAAAGCCATGGAACGCTTATTTGCCTTCTATCTATGCATTCTGACACTCCAACAATGTTTTCTGCTTCAATTTGGGTCATTTCACAAAGGTGCTTATTCCTGGAGTGAATATGCAGTTTTACTCTAGAGTAAGCAACTAAGCGAAATAAAGCCATGGAACGCTTATTTGCCTTCTATCTATGCATTCTGACACTCCAACAATGTTTTCTGCTTCAATTTGTGTCATTTCACAAAGGTGCTCATTTCTTGAGTGAATAAGCAGTTCTACTCAAGAGTAAGCAACTAAGCGAAATTAAGCCATGGAACGCTTATTTGCCTTCTATCTATGCATTCTGACACTCCAACAATGTCTTCTGCTTCAATTTGACTCATTTTACAAAGATGCTTATTCCTGGAGTGAATATGCAGTTTTACTCTAGAGTAAGCACCTAAGCGAAATAAAGACATGGAACGCTTATTTGCCTTCTATCTATGCATTCTGACACTCCAACAATGTTTTCTGCTTCAATTTGGGTCATTTCACAAAGGTGCTCATTTCTTGAGTGAATATGCAGTTTTACTCTAGAGTAAGCAACTAAGCGAAATAAAGCCATGGAACGCTTATTTGCCTTCTATCTATGCATTCTGACACTCCAACAATGTTTTCTGCTTCAATTTGGGTCATCTCACAAAGGTACTTATTCCTGGAGTGAATATGCAGTTCTACTCTAGAGTAAGCAACTAAGCGAAATAAAGCCATGGAACGCTTATTTGCCTTCTATCTATGCATTCTGACACTCCAACAATGTTTTCTGCTTCAATTTGTGTCATTTCACAAAGGTGCTCATTTCTTGAGTGAATAAGCAGTTCTACTCAAGAGTAAGCAACTAAGCGAAATAAAGCCATGGAACGCTTATTTGCCTTCTATCTATGCATTCTGACACTCCAACAATGTCTTCTGCTTCAATTTGACTCATTTTACAAAGATGCTTATTCCTGGAGTGAATATGCAGTTTTACTCTAGAGTAAGCACCTAAGCAAAATAAAGACATGGAACGCTTATTTGCCTTCTATCTATGCATTCTGACACTCCAACAATGTTTTCTGCTTCAATTTGTGTCATTTCACAAAGGTGCTCATTTCTTGAGTGAATAAGCAGTTCTACTCAAGAATAAGCAACTAAGCGAAATAAAGCCATGGAACGCTTATTTGCCTTCTATCTATGCATTCTGACACTCCAACAATGTTTTCTGCTTCAATTTGGGTCATTTCACAAAGGTGCTTATTCCTGGAGTGAATATGCAGTTTTACTCTAGAGTAAGCAACTAAGCGAAATAAAGCCATGGAACGCTTATTTGCCTTCTATCTATGCATTCTGACACTCCAACAATGTCTTCTGCTTCAATGTGACTCATTTTACAAAGATGCTTATTCCTGGAGTGAATATGCAGTTTTACTCTAGAGTAAGCACCTAAGCAAAATAAAGACATGGAACGCTTATTTGCCTTCTATCTATGCATTCTGACACTCCAACAATGTTTTCTGCTTCAATTTGGGTCATTTCACAAAGGTGCTCATTTCTTGAGTGAATAAGCAGTTCTACTCAAGAGTAAGCAATTAAGCGAAATAAAGCCATGGAACGCTTATTTGCCTTCTATCTATGCATTCTGACACTCCAACAATGTGTTCTGCTTCAATTTGACTCATTTTACAAAGGTCCTTATTCCTGGAGTGAATATGCAGTTTTACTCTAGAGTAAGCAACTAAGCGAAATAAAGCCATGGAACGCTTATTTGCCTTCTATCTATGCATTCTGACACTCCAACAATGTTTTCTGCTTCAATTTGGGTCATTTCACAAAGGTGCTCATTTCTTGAGTGAATAAGCAGTTCTACTCAAGAGTAAGCAACTAAGCGAAATAAAGCCATGGAACGCTTATTTGCCTTCTATCCCTGCATTCTGACACACCAACAATGTGTTCTGCTTCAATTTGACTCATTTTACAAAGGTGCTCATTTCTTGAGTGAATAAGCAGTTCTACTCAAGAGTAAGCAATTAAGCGAAATAAAGCCATGGAACGCTTATTTGCCTTCTATCTATGCATTCTGACACTCCAACAATGTTTTCTGCTTCAATTTGGGTCATTTCACAAAGTTGCTTATTCCTGGAGTGAATATGCAGTTCTACTCTAGAGTAAGCAACTAAGCGAAATAAAGCCATGGAACGCTTATTTGACTTCTATCTATGCATTCTGACACTCCAACAATGTTTTCTGCTTCAATTTGTGTCATTTCACAAAGGTGCTCATTTCTTGAGTGAATAAGCAGTTCTACTCAAGAGTAAGCAACTAAGCGAAATAAAGCCATGGAACGCTTATTTGCCTTCTATCTATGCATTCTGACACTCCAACAATGTCTTCTGCTTCAATTTGACTCATTTTACAAAGATGCTTATTCCTGGAGTGAATATGCAGTTTTACTCTAGAGTAAGCACCTAAGCGAAATAAAGACATGGAACGCTTATTTGCCTTCTATCTATGCATTCTGACACTCCAACAATGTTTTCTGCTTCAATTTGGGTCATTTCACAAAGGTGCTCATTTCTTGAGTGAATAAGCAGTTCTACTCAAGAGTAAGCAATTAAGCGAAATAAAGCCATGGAACGCTTATTTGCCTTCTATCTATGCATTCTGACACTCCAACAATGTTTTCTGCTTCAATTTGGGTCATTTCACAAAGGTGCTCATTTCTTGAGTGAATAAGCAGTTCTACTCAAGAGTAAGCAACTAAGCGAAATAAAGCCATGGAACGCTTATTTGCCTTCTATCCCTGCATTCTGACACACCAACAATGTGTTCTGCTTCAATTTGACTCATTTTACAAAGGTGCTCATTTCTTGAGTGAATAAGCAGTTCTACTCAAGAGTAAGCAACTAAGCGAAATAAAGCCATGGAACGCTTATTTGCCTTCTATCTATGCATTCTGACACTCCAACAATGTTTTCTGCTTCAATTTGGGTCATTTCACAAAGGTGCTTATTCCTGGAGTGAATATGCAGTTTTACTCTAGAGTAAGCAACTAAGCGAAATAAAGCCATGGAACGCTTATTTGCCTTCTATCTATGCATTCTGACACTCCAACAATGTTTTCTGCTTCAATTTGTGTCATTTCACAAAGGTGCTCATTTCTTGAGTGAATAAGCAGTTCTACTCAAGAGTAAGCAACTAAGCGAAATAAAGCCATGGAACGCTTATTTGCCTTCTATCTATGCATTCTGACACTCCAACAATGTTTTCTGCTTCAATTTGGGTCATTTCACAAAGGTGCTCATTTCTTGAGTGAATAAGCAGTTCTACTCAAGAGTAAGCAACTAAGCGAAATAAAGCCATGGAACGCTTATTTGCCTTCTATCTATGCATTCTGACACTCCAACAATGTTTTCTGCTTCAATTTGTGTCATTTCACAAAGGTGCTCATTTCTTGAGTGAATAAGCAGTTCTACTCAAGAGTAAGCAACTAAGCGAAATTAAGCCATGGAACGCTTATTTGCCTTCTATCTATGCATTCTGACACTCCAACAATGTCTTCTGCTTCAATTTGACTCATTTTACAAAGATGCTTATTCCTGGAGTGAATATGCAGTTTTACTCTAGAGTAAGCACCTAAGCGAAATAAAGACATGGAACGCTTATTTGCCTTCTATCTATGCATTCTGACACTCCAACAATGTTTTCTGCTTCAATTTGGGTCATTTCACAAAGGTGCTCATTTCTTGAGTGAATATGCAGTTTTACTCTAGAGTAAGCAACTAAGCGAAATAAAGCCATGGAACGCTTATTTGCCTTCTATCTATGCATTCTGACACTCCAACAATGTGTTCTGCTTCAATTTGACTCATTTTACAAAGGTGCTTATTCCTGGAGTGAATATGCAGTTCTACTCAAGAGTAAGCAACTAAGCGAAATAAAGCCATGGAACGCTTATTTGCCTTCTATCTATGCATTCTGAAACTCCAACAATGTTTTCTGCTTCAATTTGGGTCATTTCACAAAGGTGCTCATTTCTTGAGTGAATAAGCAGTTCTACTCAAGAGTAAGCAACTAAGCGAAATAAAGCCATGGAACGCTTATTTGCCTTCTATCTATGCATTCTGACACTCCAACAATGTTTTCTGCTTCAATTTGGGTCATTTCACAAAGGTGCTCATTTCTTGAGTGAATAAGCAGTTCTACTCAAGAGTAAGCAACTAAGCGAAATAAAGCCATGGAACGCTTATTTGCCTTCTATCTATGCATTCTGACACTCCAACAATGTTTTCTGCTTCAATTTGGGTCATCTCACAAAGGTACTTATTCCTGGAGTGAATATGCAGTTCTACTCTAGAGTAAGCAACTAAGCGAAATAAAGCCATGGAACGCTTATTTGCCTTCTATCTATGCATTCTGACACTCCAACAATGTTTTCTGCTTCAATTTGTGTCATTTCACAAAGGTGCTCATTTCTTGAGTGAATAAGCAGTTCTACTCAAGAGTAAGCAACTAAGCGAAATAAAGCCATGGAACGCTTATTTGCCTTCTATCTATGCATTCTGACACTCCAACAATGTCTTCTGCTTCAATTTGACTCATTTTACAAAGATGCTTATTCCTGGAGTGAATATGCAGTTTTACTCTAGAGTAAGCACCTAAGCGAAATAAAGACATGGAACGCTTATTTGCCTTCTATCTATGCATTCTGACACTCCAACAATGTTTTCTGCTTCAATTTGGGTCATTTCACAAAGGTGCTCATTTCTTGAGTGAATAAGCAGTTCTACTCAAGAGTAAGCAATTAAGCGAAATAAAGCCATGGAACGCTTATTTGCCTTCTATCTATGCATTCTGACACTCCAACAATGTTTTCTGCTTCAATTTGGGTCATTTCACAAAGGTGCTCATTTCTTGAGTGAATAAGCAGTTCTACTCAAGAGTAAGCAACTAAGCGAAATAAAGCCATGGAACGCTTATTTGCCTTCTATCTATGCATTCTGACACTCCAACAATGTTTTCTGCTTCAATTTGTGTCATTTCACAAAGGTGCTCATTTCTTGAGTGAATAAGCAGTTCTACTCAAGAGTAAGCAACTAAGCGAAATTAAGCCATGGAACGCTTATTTGCCTTCTATCTATGCATTCTGACACTCCAACAATGTCTTCTGCTTCAATTTGACTCATTTTACAAAGATGCTTATTCCTGGAGTGAATATGCAGTTTTACTCTAGAGTAAGCACCTAAGCGAAATAAAGACATGGAACGCTTATTTGCCTTCTATCTATGCATTCTGACACTCCAACAATGTTTTCTGCTTCAATTTGGGTCATTTCACAAAGGTGCTCATTTCTTGAGTGAATATGCAGTTTTACTCTAGAGTAAGCAACTAAGCGAAATAAAGCCATGGAACGCTTATTTGCCTTCTATCTATGCATTCTGACACTCCAACAATGTGTTCTGCTTCAATTTGACTCATTTTACAAAGGTGCTTATTCCTGGAGTGAATATGCAGTTCTACTCAAGAGTAAGCAACTAAGCGAAATAAAGCCATGGAACGCTTATTTGCCTTCTATCTATGCATTCTGAAACTCCAACAATGTTTTCTGCTTCAATTTGGGTCATTTCACAAAGGTGCTCATTTCTTGAGTGAATAAGCAGTTCTACTCAAGAGTAAGCAACTAAGCGAAATAAAGCCATGGAACGCTTATTTGCCTTCTATCTATGCATTCTGACACTCCAACAATGTTTTCTGCTTCAATTTGGGTCATTTCACAAAGGTGCTCATTTCTTGAGTGAATAAGCAGTTCTACTCAAGAGTAAGCAACTAAGCGAAATAAAGCCATGGAACGCTTATTTGCCTTCTATCTATGCATTCTGACACTCCAACAATGTTTTCTGCTTCAATTTGGGTCATCTCACAAAGGTACTTATTCCTGGAGTGAATATGCAGTTCTACTCTAGAGTAAGCAACTAAGCGAAATAAAGCCATGGAACGCTTATTTGCCTTCTATCTATGCATTCTGACACTCCAACAATGTTTTCTGCTTCAATTTGTGTCATTTCACAAAGGTGCTCATTTCTTGAGTGAATAAGCAGTTCTACTCAAGAGTAAGCAACTAAGCGAAATAAAGCCATGGAACGCTTATTTGCCTTCTATCTATGCATTCTGACACTCCAACAATGTCTTCTGCTTCAATTTGACTCATTTTACAAAGGTGCTTATTCCTGGAGTGAATATGCAGTTTTACTCTAGAGTAAGCACCTAAGCGAAATAAAGACATGGAACGCTTATTTGCCTTCTATCTATGCATTCTGACACTCCAACAATGTTTTCTGCTTCAATTTGGGTCATTTCACAAAGGTGCTCATTTCTTGAGTGAATAAGCAGTTCTACTCAAGAGTAAGCAATTAAGCGAAATAAAGCCATGGAACGCTTATTTGCCTTCTATCTATGCATTCTGACACTCCAACAATGTTTTCTGCTTCAATTTGGGTCATTTCACAAAGGTGCTCATTTCTTGAGTGAATAAGCAGTTCTACTCAAGAGTAAGCAACTAAGCGAAATAAAGCCATGGAACGCTTATTTGCCTTCTATCTATGCATTCTGATACTACAACAATGTGTTCTGCTTCAATTTGACTCATTTTACAAAGGTGCTTATTCCTGGAGTGAATATGCAGTTTTACTCTAGAGTAAGCAACTAAGCGAAATAAAGCCATGGAACGCTTATTTGCCTTCTATCTATGCATTCTGACACTCCAACAATGTGTTCTGCTTCAATTTGACTCATTTTACAAAGGTGCTTATTCCTGGAGTGAATATGCAGTTTTACTCTAGAGTAAGCAACTAAGCGAAATAAAGCCATGGAACGCTTATTTGCCTTCTATCTATGCATTCTGACACTCCAACAATGTTTTCTGCTTCAATTTGGGTCATTTCACAAAGGTGCTCATTTCTTGAGTGAATAAGCAGTTCTACTCAAGAGTAAGCAACTAAGCGAAATAAAGCCATGGAACGCTTATTTGCCTTCTATCTATGCATTCTGACACTCCAACAATGTTTTCTGCTTCAATTTGTGTCATTTCACAAAGGTGCTCATTTCTTGAGTGAATAAGCAGTTCTACTCAAGAGTAAGCAACTAAGCGAAATAAAGCCATGGAACGCTTATTTGCCTTCTATCTATGCATTCTGACACTCCAACAATGTCTTCTGCTTCAATTTGACTCATTTTACAAAGATGCTTATTCCTGGAGTGAATATGCAGTTTTACTCTAGAGTAAGCACCTAAGCAAAATAAAGACATGGAACGCTTATTTGCCTTCTATCTATGCATTCTGACACTCCAACAATGTTTTCTGCTTCAATTTGTGTCATTTCACAAAGGTGCTCATTTCTTGAGTGAATAAGCAGTTCTACTCAAGAATAAGCAACTAAGCGAAATAAAGCCATGGAACGCTTATTTGCCTTCTATCTATGCATTCTGACACTCCAACAATGTTTTCTGCTTCAATTTGGGTCATTTCACAAAGGTGCTTATTCCTGGAGTGAATATGCAGTTTTACTCTAGAGTAAGCAACTAAGCGAAATAAAGCCATGGAACGCTTATTTGCCTTCTATCTATGCATTCTGACACTCCAACAATGTCTTCTGCTTCAATGTGACTCATTTTACAAAGATGCTTATTCCTGGAGTGAATATGCAGTTTTACTCTAGAGTAAGCACCTAAGCAAAATAAAGACATGGAACGCTTATTTGCCTTCTATCTATGCATTCTGACACTCCAACAATGTTTTCTGCTTCAATTTGGGTCATTTCACAAAGGTGCTCATTTCTTGAGTGAATAAGCAGTTCTACTCAAGAGTAAGCAATTAAGCGAAATAAAGCCATGGAACGCTTATTTGCCTTCTATCTATGCATTCTGACACTCCAACAATGTGTTCTGCTTCAATTTGACTCATTTTACAAAGGTCCTTATTCCTGGAGTGAATATGCAGTTTTACTCTAGAGTAAGCAACTAAGCGAAATAAAGCCATGGAACGCTTATTTGCCTTCTATCTATGCATTCTGACACTCCAACAATGTTTTCTGCTTCAATTTGGGTCATTTCACAAAGGTGCTCATTTCTTGAGTGAATAAGCAGTTCTACTCAAGAGTAAGCAACTAAGCGAAATAAAGCCATGGAACGCTTATTTGCCTTCTATCCCTGCATTCTGACACACCAACAATGTGTTCTGCTTCAATTTGACTCATTTTACAAAGGTGCTCATTTCTTGAGTGAATAAGCAGTTCTACTCAAGAGTAAGCAATTAAGCGAAATAAAGCCATGGAACGCTTATTTGCCTTCTATCTATGCATTCTGACACTCCAACAATGTTTTCTGCTTCAATTTGGGTCATTTCACAAAGTTGCTTATTCCTGGAGTGAATATGCAGTTCTACTCTAGAGTAAGCAACTAAGCGAAATAAAGCCATGGAACGCTTATTTGACTTCTATCTATGCATTCTGACACTCCAACAATGTTTTCTGCTTCAATTTGTGTCATTTCACAAAGGTGCTCATTTCTTGAGTGAATAAGCAGTTCTACTCAAGAGTAAGCAACTAAGCGAAATAAAGCCATGGAACGCTTATTTGCCTTCTATCTATGCATTCTGACACTCCAACAATGTCTTCTGCTTCAATTTGACTCATTTTACAAAGATGCTTATTCCTGGAGTGAATATGCAGTTTTACTCTAGAGTAAGCACCTAAGCGAAATAAAGACATGGAACGCTTATTTGCCTTCTATCTATGCATTCTGACACTCCAACAATGTTTTCTGCTTCAATTTGGGTCATTTCACAAAGGTGCTCATTTCTTGAGTGAATAAGCAGTTCTACTCAAGAGTAAGCAATTAAGCGAAATAAAGCCATGGAACGCTTATTTGCCTTCTATCTATGCATTCTGACACTCCAACAATGTTTTCTGCTTCAATTTGGGTCATTTCACAAAGGTGCTCATTTCTTGAGTGAATAAGCAGTTCTACTCAAGAGTAAGCAACTAAGCGAAATAAAGCCATGGAACGCTTATTTGCCTTCTATCCCTGCATTCTGACACACCAACAATGTGTTCTGCTTCAATTTGACTCATTTTACAAAGGTGCTCATTTCTTGAGTGAATAAGCAGTTCTACTCAAGAGTAAGCAACTAAGCGAAATAAAGCCATGGAACGCTTATTTGCCTTCTATCTATGCATTCTGACACTCCAACAATGTTTTCTGCTTCAATTTGGGTCATTTCACAAAGGTGCTTATTCCTGGAGTGAATATGCAGTTTTACTCTAGAGTAAGCAACTAAGCGAAATAAAGCCATGGAACGCTTATTTGCCTTCTATCTATGCATTCTGACACTCCAACAATGTTTTCTGCTTCAATTTGTGTCATTTCACAAAGGTGCTCATTTCTTGAGTGAATAAGCAGTTCTACTCAAGAGTAAGCAACTAAGCGAAATAAAGCCATGGAACGCTTATTTGCCTTCTATCTATGCATTCTGACACTCCAACAATGTTTTCTGCTTCAATTTGGGTCATTTCACAAAGGTGCTCATTTCTTGAGTGAATAAGCAGTTCTACTCAAGAGTAAGCAACTAAGCGAAATAAAGCCATGGAACGCTTATTTGCCTTCTATCTATGCATTCTGACACTCCAACAATGTTTTCTGCTTCAATTTGTGTCATTTCACAAAGGTGCTCATTTCTTGAGTGAATAAGCAGTTCTACTCAAGAGTAAGCAACTAAGCGAAATTAAGCCATGGAACGCTTATTTGCCTTCTATCTATGCATTCTGACACTCCAACAATGTCTTCTGCTTCAATTTGACTCATTTTACAAAGATGCTTATTCCTGGAGTGAATATGCAGTTTTACTCTAGAGTAAGCACCTAAGCGAAATAAAGACATGGAACGCTTATTTGCCTTCTATCTATGCATTCTGACACTCCAACAATGTTTTCTGCTTCAATTTGGGTCATTTCACAAAGGTGCTCATTTCTTGAGTGAATATGCAGTTTTACTCTAGAGTAAGCAACTAAGCGAAATAAAGCCATGGAACGCTTATTTGCCTTCTATCTATGCATTCTGACACTCCAACAATGTGTTCTGCTTCAATTTGACTCATTTTACAAAGGTGCTTATTCCTGGAGTGAATATGCAGTTCTACTCAAGAGTAAGCAACTAAGCGAAATAAAGCCATGGAACGCTTATTTGCCTTCTATCTATGCATTCTGAAACTCCAACAATGTTTTCTGCTTCAATTTGGGTCATTTCACAAAGGTGCTCATTTCTTGAGTGAATAAGCAGTTCTACTCAAGAGTAAGCAACTAAGCGAAATAAAGCCATGGAACGCTTATTTGCCTTCTATCTATGCATTCTGACACTCCAACAATGTTTTCTGCTTCAATTTGTGTCATTTCACAAAGGTGCTCATTTCTTGAGTGAATAAGCAGTTCTACTCAAGAGTAAGCAACTAAGCGAAATAAAGCCATGGAACGCTTATTTGCCTTCTATCTATGCATTCTGACACTCCAACAATGTCTTCTGCTTCAATTTGACTCATTTTACAAAGATGCTTATTCCTGGAGTGAATAAGCAGTTCTACTCAAGAGTAAGCAATTAAGCGAAATAAAGCCATGGAACGCTTATTTGCCTTCTATCTATGCATTCTGACACTCCAACAATGTGTTCTGCTTCAATTTGACTCATTTTACAAAGGTCCTTATTCCTGGAGTGAATATGCAGTTTTACTCTAGAGTAAGCAACTAAGCGAAATAAAGCCATGGAACGCTTATTTGCCTTCTATCTATGCATTCTGACACTCCAACAATGTTTTCTGCTTCAATTTGGGTCATTTCACAAAGGTGCTCATTTCTTGAGTGAATAAGCAGTTCTACTCAAGAGTAAGCAACTAAGCGAAATAAAGCCATGGAACGCTTATTTGCCTTCTATCCCTGCATTCTGACACACCAACAATGTGTTCTGCTTCAATTTGACTCATTTTACAAAGGTGCTCATTTCTTGAGTGAATAAGCAGTTCTACTCAAGAGTAAGCAATTAAGCGAAATAAAGCCATGGAACGCTTATTTGCCTTCTATCTATGCATTCTGACACTCCAACAATGTTTTCTGCTTCAATTTGGGTCATTTCACAAAGTTGCTTATTCCTGGAGTGAATATGCAGTTCTACTCTAGAGTAAGCAACTAAGCGAAATAAAGCCATGGAACGCTTATTTGACTTCTATCTATGCATTCTGACACTCCAACAATGTTTTCTGCTTCAATTTGTGTCATTTCACAAAGGTGCTCATTTCTTGAGTGAATAAGCAGTTCTACTCAAGAGTAAGCAACTAAGCGAAATAAAGCCATGGAACGCTTATTTGCCTTCTATCTATGCATTCTGACACTCCAACAATGTCTTCTGCTTCAATTTGACTCATTTTACAAAGATGCTTATTCCTGGAGTGAATATGCAGTTTTACTCTAGAGTAAGCACCTAAGCGAAATAAAGACATGGAACGCTTATTTGCCTTCTATCTATGCATTCTGACACTCCAACAATGTTTTCTGCTTCAATTTGGGTCATTTCACAAAGGTGCTCATTTCTTGAGTGAATAAGCAGTTCTACTCAAGAGTAAGCAATTAAGCGAAATAAAGCCATGGAACGCTTATTTGCCTTCTATCTATGCATTCTGACACTCCAACAATGTTTTCTGCTTCAATTTGGGTCATTTCACAAAGGTGCTCATTTCTTGAGTGAATAAGCAGTTCTACTCAAGAGTAAGCAACTAAGCGAAATAAAGCCATGGAACGCTTATTTGCCTTCTATCCCTGCATTCTGACACACCAACAATGTGTTCTGCTTCAATTTGACTCATTTTACAAAGGTGCTCATTTCTTGAGTGAATAAGCAGTTCTACTCAAGAGTAAGCAACTAAGCGAAATAAAGCCATGGAACGCTTATTTGCCTTCTATCTATGCATTCTGACACTCCAACAATGTTTTCTGCTTCAATTTGGGTCATTTCACAAAGGTGCTTATTCCTGGAGTGAATATGCAGTTTTACTCTAGAGTAAGCAACTAAGCGAAATAAAGCCATGGAACGCTTATTTGCCTTCTATCTATGCATTCTGACACTCCAACAATGTTTTCTGCTTCAATTTGTGTCATTTCACAAAGGTGCTCATTTCTTGAGTGAATAAGCAGTTCTACTCAAGAGTAAGCAACTAAGCGAAATAAAGCCATGGAACGCTTATTTGCCTTCTATCTATGCATTCTGACACTCCAACAATGTTTTCTGCTTCAATTTGGGTCATTTCACAAAGGTGCTCATTTCTTGAGTGAATAAGCAGTTCTACTCAAGAGTAAGCAACTAAGCGAAATAAAGCCATGGAACGCTTATTTGCCTTCTATCTATGCATTCTGACACTCCAACAATGTTTTCTGCTTCAATTTGTGTCATTTCACAAAGGTGCTCATTTCTTGAGTGAATAAGCAGTTCTACTCAAGAGTAAGCAACTAAGCGAAATTAAGCCATGGAACGCTTATTTGCCTTCTATCTATGCATTCTGACACTCCAACAATGTCTTCTGCTTCAATTTGACTCATTTTACAAAGATGCTTATTCCTGGAGTGAATATGCAGTTTTACTCTAGAGTAAGCACCTAAGCGAAATAAAGACATGGAACGCTTATTTGCCTTCTATCTATGCATTCTGACACTCCAACAATGTTTTCTGCTTCAATTTGGGTCATTTCACAAAGGTGCTCATTTCTTGAGTGAATATGCAGTTTTACTCTAGAGTAAGCAACTAAGCGAAATAAAGCCATGGAACGCTTATTTGCCTTCTATCTATGCATTCTGACACTCCAACAATGTGTTCTGCTTCAATTTGACTCATTTTACAAAGGTGCTTATTCCTGGAGTGAATATGCAGTTCTACTCAAGAGTAAGCAACTAAGCGAAATAAAGCCATGGAACGCTTATTTGCCTTCTATCTATGCATTCTGAAACTCCAACAATGTTTTCTGCTTCAATTTGGGTCATTTCACAAAGGTGCTCATTTCTTGAGTGAATAAGCAGTTCCACTCAAGAGTAAGCAACTAAGCGAAATAAAGCCATGGAACGCTTATTTGCCTTCTATCTATGCATTCTGACACTCCAACAATGTTTTCTGCTTCAATTTGGGTCATTTCACAAAGGTGCTCATTTCTTGAGTGAATAAGCAGTTCTACTCAAGAGTAAGCAACTAAGCGAAATAAAGCCATGGAACGCTTATTTGCCTTCTATCTATGCATTCTGACACTCCAACAATGTTTTCTGCTTCAATTTGGGTCATCTCACAAAGGTACTTATTCCTGGAGTGAATATGCAGTTCTACTCTAGAGTAAGCAACTAAGCGAAATAAAGCCATGGAACGCTTATTTGCCTTCTATCTATGCATTCTGACACTCCAACAATGTTTTCTGCTTCAATTTGTGTCATTTCACAAAGGTGCTCATTTCTTAAGTGAATAAGCAATTCTACTCAAGAGTAAGCAACTAAGCGAAATAAAGCCATGGAACGCTTATTTGCCTTCTATCTATGCATTCTGACACTCCAACAATGTCTTCTGCTTCAATTTGACTCATTTTACAAAGATGCTTATTCCTGGAGTGAATATGCAGTTTTACTCTAGAGTAAGCACCTAAGCGAAATAAAGACATGGAACGCTTATTTGCCTTCTATCTATGCATTCTGACACTCCAACAATGTTTTCTGCTTCAATTTGGGTCATTTCACAAAGGTGCTCATTTCTTGAGTGAATAAGCAGTTCTACTCAAGAGTAAGCAATTAAGCGAAATAAAGCCATGGAACGCTTATTTGCCTTCTATCTATGCATTCTGACACTCCAACAATGTTTTCTGCTTCAATTTGGGTCATTTCACAAAGGTGCTCATTTCTTGAGTGAATAAGCAGTTCTACTCAAGAGTAAGCAACTAAGCGAAATAAAGCCATGGAACGCTTATTTGCCTTCTATCTATGCATTCTGACACTCCAACAATGTTTTCTGCTTCAATTTGTGTCATTTCACAAAGGTGCTCATTTCTTGAGTGAATAAGCAGTTCTACTCAAGAGTAAGCAACTAAGCGAAATTAAGCCATGGAACGCTTATTTGCCTTCTATCTATGCATTCTGACACTCCAACAATGTCTTCTGCTTCAATTTGACTCATTTTACAAAGATGCTTATTCCTGGAGTGAATATGCAGTTTTACTCTAGAGTAAGCACCTAAGCGAAATAAAGACATGGAACGCTTATTTGCCTTCTATCTATGCATTCTGACACTCCAACAATGTTTTCTGCTTCAATTTGGGTCATTTCACAAAGGTGCTCATTTCTTGAGTGAATATGCAGTTTTACTCTAGAGTAAGCAACTAAGCGAAATAAAGCCATGGAACGCTTATTTGCCTTCTATCTATGCATTCTGACACTCCAACAATGTGTTCTGCTTCAATTTGACTCATTTTACAAAGGTGCTTATTCCTGGAGTGAATATGCAGTTCTACTCAAGAGTAAGCAACTAAGCGAAATAAAGCCATGGAACGCTTATTTGCCTTCTATCTATGCATTCTGAAACTCCAACAATGTTTTCTGCTTCAATTTGGGTCATTTCACAAAGGTGCTCATTTCTTGAGTGAATAAGCAGTTCTACTCAAGAGTAAGCAACTAAGCGAAATAAAGCCATGGAACGCTTATTTGCCTTCTATCTATGCATTCTGACACTCCAACAATGTTTTCTGCTTCAATTTGGGTCATTTCACAAAGGTGCTCATTTCTTGAGTGAATAAGCAGTTCTACTCAAGAGTAAGCAACTAAGCGAAATAAAGCCATGGAACGCTTATTTGCCTTCTATCTATGCATTCTGACACTCCAACAATGTTTTCTGCTTCAATTTGGGTCATCTCACAAAGGTACTTATTCCTGGAGTGAATATGCAGTTCTACTCTAGAGTAAGCAACTAAGCGAAATAAAGCCATGGAACGCTTATTTGCCTTCTATCTATGCATTCTGACACTCCAACAATGTTTTCTGCTTCAATTTGTGTCATTTCACAAAGGTGCTCATTTCTTGAGTGAATAAGCAGTTCTACTCAAGAGTAAGCAACTAAGCGAAATAAAGCCATGGAACGCTTATTTGCCTTCTATCTATGCATTCTGACACTCCAACAATGTCTTCTGCTTCAATTTGACTCATTTTACAAAGATGCTTATTCCTGGAGTGAATATGCAGTTTTACTCTAGAGTAAGCACCTAAGCGAAATAAAGACATGGAACGCTTATTTGCCTTCTATCTATGCATTCTGACACTCCAACAATGTTTTCTGCTTCAATTTGGGTCATTTCACAAAGGTGCTCATTTCTTGAGTGAATAAGCAGTTCTACTCAAGAGTAAGCAATTAAGCGAAATAAAGCCATGGAACGCTTATTTGCCTTCTATCTATGCATTCTGACACTCCAACAATGTTTTCTGCTTCAATTTGGGTCATTTCACAAAGGTGCTCATTTCTTGAGTGAATAAGCAGTTCTACTCAAGAGTAAGCAACTAAGCGAAATAAAGCCATGGAACGCTTATTTGCCTTCTATCTATGCATTCTGATACTCCAACAATGTGTTCTGCTTCAATTTGACTCATTTTACAAAGGTGCTTATTCCTGGAGTGAATATGCAGTTTTACTCTAGAGTAAGCAACTAAGCGAAATAAAGCCATGGAACGCTTATTTGCCTTCTATCTATGCATTCTGACACTCCAACAATGTGTTCTGCTTCAATTTGACTCATTTTACAAAGGTGCTTATTCCTGGAGTGAATATGCAGTTTTACTCTAGAGTAAGCAACTAAGCGAAATAAAGCCATGGAACGCTTATTTGCCTTCTATCTATGCATTCTGACACTCCAACAATGTTTTCTGCTTCAATTTGGGTCATTTCACAAAGGTGCTCATTTCTTGAGTGAATAAGCAGTTCTACTCAAGAGTAAGCAACTAAGCGAAATAAAGCCATGGAACGCTTATTTGCCTTCTATCTATGCATTCCGACACTCCAACAATGTTTTCTGCTTCAATTTGGGTCATTTCACAAAGGTGCTCATTTCTTGAGTGAATAAGCAGTTCTACTCAAGAGTAAGCAACTAAGCGAAATAAAGCCATGGAACGCTTATTTGCCTTCTATCTATGCATTCTGACACTCCAACAATGTCTTCTGCTTCAATTTGACTCATTTTACAAAGATGCTTATTCCTGGAGTGAATATGCAGTTTTACTCTAGAGTAAGCACCTAAGCAAAATAAAGCCATGGAACGCTTATTTGCCTTCTATCTATGCATTCTGACACTCCAACAATGTTTTCTGCTTCAATTTGGGTCATTTCACAAAGGTGCTTATTCCTGGAGTGAATATGCAGTTTTACTCTAGAGTAAGCAACTAAGCGAAATAAAGCCATGGAACGCTTATTTGCCTTCTATCTATGCATTCTGACACTCCAACAATGTCTTCTGCTTCAATTTGACTCATTTTACAAAGATGCTTATTCCTGGAGTGAATATGCAGTTTTACTCTAGAGTAAGCACCTAAGCAAAATAAAGACATGGAACGCTTATTTGCCTTCTATCTATGCATTCTGACACTCCAACAATGTTTTCTGCTTCAATTTGGGTCATTTCACAAAGGTGCTCATTTCTTGAGTGAATAAGCAGTTCTACTCAAGAGTAAGCAATTAAGCGAAATAAAGCCATGGAACGCTTATTTGCCTTCTATCTATGCATTCTGACACTCCAACAATGTGTTCTGCTTCAATTTGACTCATTTTACAAAGGTCCTTATTCCTGGAGTGAATATGCAGTTTTACTCTAGAGTAAGCAACTAAGCGAAATAAAGCCATGGAACGCTTATTTGCCTTCTATCTATGCATTCTGACACTCCAACAATGTTTTCTGCTTCAATTTGGGTCATTTCACAAAGGTGCTCATTTCTTGAGTGAATAAGCAGTTCTACTCAAGAGTAAGCAACTAAGCGAAATAAAGCCATGGAACGCTTATTTGCCTTCTATCCCTGCATTCTGACACACCAACAATGTGTTCTGCTTCAATTTGACTCATTTTACAAAGGTGCTCATTTCTTGAGTGAATAAGCAGTTCTACTCAAGAGTAAGCAACTAAGCGAAATAAAGCCATGGAACGCTTATTTGCCTTCTATCTATGCATTCTGACACTCCAACAATGTTTTCTGCTTCAATTTGGGTCATTTCACAAAGTTGCTTATTCCTGGAGTGAATATGCAGTTCTACTCTAGAGTAAGCAACTAAGCGAAATAAAGCCATGGAACGCTTATTTGCCTTCTATCTATGCATTCTGACACTCCAACAATGTTTTCTGCTTCAATTTGTGTCATTTCACAAAGGTGCTCATTTCTTGAGTGAATAAGCAGTTCTACTCAAGAGTAAGCAACTAAGCGAAATAAAGCCATGGAACGCTTATTTGCCTTCTATCTATGCATTCTGACACTCCAACAATGTCTTCTGCTTCAATTTGACTCATTTTACAAAGATGCTTATTCCTGGAGTGAATATGCAGTTTTACTCTAGAGTAAGCACCTAAGCGAAATAAAGACATGGAACGCTTATTTGCCTTCTATCTATGCATTCTGACACTCCAACAATGTTTTCTGCTTCAATTTGGGTCATTTCACAAAGGTGCTCATTTCTTGAGTGAATAAGCAGTTCTACTCAAGAGTAAGCAATTAAGCGAAATAAAGCCATGGAACGCTTATTTGCCTTCTATCTATGCATTCTGACACTCCAACAATGTTTTCTGCTTCAATTTGGGTCATTTCACAAAGGTGCTCATTTCTTGAGTGAATAAGCAGTTCTACTCAAGAGTAAGCAATTAAGCGAAATAAAGCCATGGAACGCTTATTTGCCTTCTATCTATGCATTCTGACACTCCAACAATGTGTTCTGCTTCAATTTGACTCATTTTACAAAGGTCCTTATTCCTGGAGTGAATATGCAGTTTTACTCTAGAGTAAGCAACTAAGCGAAATAAAGCCATGGAACGCTTATTTGCCTTCTATCTATGCATTCTGACACTCCAACAATGTTTTCTGCTTCAATTTGGGTCATTTCACAAAGGTGCTCATTTCTTGAGTGAATAAGCAGTTCTACTCAAGAGTAAGCAACTAAGCGAAATAAAGCCATGGAACGCTTATTTGCCTTCTATCCCTGCATTCTGACACACCAACAATGTGTTCTGCTTCAATTTGACTCATTTTACAAAGGTGCTCATTTCTTGAGTGAATAAGCAGTTCTACTCAAGAGTAAGCAACTAAGCGAAATAAAGCCATGGAACGCTTATTTGCCTTCTATCTATGCATTCTGACACTCCAACAATGTTTTCTGCTTCAATTTGGGTCATTTCACAAAGGTGCTTATTCCTGGAGTGAATATGCAGTTTTACTCTAGAGTAAGCAACTAAGCGAAATAAAGCCATGGAACGCTTATTTGCCTTCTATCTATGCATTCTGACACTCCAACAATGTTTTCTGCTTCAATTTGTGTCATTTCACAAAGGTGCTCATTTCTTGAGTGAATAAGCAGTTCTACTCAAGAGTAAGCAACTAAGCGAAATTAAGCCATGGAACGCTTATTTGCCTTCTATCTATGCATTCTGACACTCCAACAATGTCTTCTGCTTCAATTTGACTCATTTTACAAAGATGCTTATTCCTGGAGTGAATATGCAGTTTTACTCTAGAGTAAGCACCTAAGCGAAATAAAGACATGGAACGCTTATTTGCCTTCTATCTATGCATTCTGACACTCCAACAATGTTTTCTGCTTCAATTTGGGTCATTTCACAAAGGTGCTCATTTCTTGAGTGAATATGCAGTTTTACTCTAGAGTAAGCAACTAAGCGAAATAAAGCCATGGAACGCTTATTTGCCTTCTATCTATGCATTCTGACACTCCAACAATGTGTTCTGCTTCAATTTGACTCATTTTACAAAGGTGCTTATTCCTGGAGTGAATATGCAGTTCTACTCAAGAGTAAGCAACTAAGCGAAATAAAGCCATGGAACGCTTATTTGCCTTCTATCTATGCATTCTGAAACTCCAACAATGTTTTCTGCTTCAATTTGGGTCATTTCACAAAGGTGCTCATTTCTTGAGTGAATAAGCAGTTCTACTCAAGAGTAAGCAACTAAGCGAAATAAAGCCATGGAACGCTTATTTGCCTTCTATCTATGCATTCTGACACTCCAACAATGTTTTCTGCTTCAATTTGGGTCATTTCACAAAGGTGCTCATTTCTTGAGTGAATAAGCAGTTCAACTCAAGAGTAAGCAACTAAGCGAAATAAAGCCATGGAACGCTTATTTGCCTTCTATCTATGCATTCTGACACTCCAACAATGTTTTCTGCTTCAATTTGGGTCATCTCACAAAGGTACTTATTCCTGGAGTGAATATGCAGTTCTACTCTAGAGTAAGCAACTAAGCGAAATAAAGCCATGGAACGCTTATTTGCCTTCTATCTATGCATTCTGACACTCCAACAATGTTTTCTGCTTCAATTTGTGTCATTTCACAAAGGTGCTCATTTCTTGAGTGAATAAGCAGTTCTACTCAAGAGTAAGCAACTAAGCGAAATAAAGCCATGGAACGCTTATTTGCCTTCTATCTATGCATTCTGACACTCCAACAATGTCTTCTGCTTCAATTTGACTCATTTTACAAAGATGCTTATTCCTGGAGTGAATATGCAGTTTTACTCTAGAGTAAGCACCTAAGCGAAATAAAGACATGGAACGCTTATTTGCCTTCTATCTATGCATTCTGACACTCCAACAATGTTTTCTGCTTCAATTTGGGTCATTTCACAAAGGTGCTCATTTCTTGAGTGAATAAGCAGTTCTACTCAAGAGTAAGCAATTAAGCGAAATAAAGCCATGGAACGCTTATTTGCCTTCTATCTATGCATTCTGACACTCCAACAATGTTTTCTGCTTCAATTTGGGTCATTTCACAAAGGTGCTCATTTCTTGAGTGAATAAGCAGTTCTACTCAAGAGTAAGCAACTAAGCGAAATAAAGCCATGGAACGCTTATTTGCCTTCTATCTATGCATTCTGATACTCCAACAATGTGTTCTGCTTCAATTTGACTCATTTTACAAAGGTGCTTATTCCTGGAGTGAATATGCAGTTTTACTCTAGAGTAAGCAACTAAGCGAAATAAAGCCATGGAACGCTTATTTGCCTTCTATCTATGCATTCTGACACTCCAACAATGTGTTCTGCTTCAATTTGACTCATTTTACAAAGGTGCTTATTCCTGGAGTGAATATGCAGTTTTACTCTAGAGTAAGCAACTAAGCGAAATAAAGCCATGGAACGCTTATTTGCCTTCTATCTATGCATTCTGACACTCCAACAATGTTTTCTGCTTCAATTTGGGTCATTTCACAAAGGTGCTCATTTCTTGAGTGAATAAGCAGTTCTACTCAAGAGTAAGCAACTAAGCGAAATAAAGCCATGGAACGCTTATTTGCCTTCTATCTATGCATTCCGACACTCCAACAATGTTTTCTGCTTCAATTTGGGTCATTTCACAAAGGTGCTCATTTCTTGAGTGAATAAGCAGTTCTACTCAAGAGTAAGCAACTAAGCGAAATAAAGCCATGGAACGCTTATTTGCCTTCTATCTATGCATTCTGACACTCCAACAATGTTTTCTGCTTCAATTTGGGTCATTTCACAAAGGTACTTATTCCTGGAGTGAATATGCAGTTTTACTCTAGAGTAAGCAACTAAGCGAAATAAAGCCATGGAACGCTTATTTGCCTTCTATCTATGCATTCTGACACTCCAACAATGTTTTCTGCTTCAATTTGTGTCATTTCACAAAGGTGCTCATTTCTTGAGTGAATAAGCAGTTCTACTCAAGAGTAAGCAACTAAGCGAAATAAAGCCATGGAACGCTTATTTGCCTTCTATCTATGCATTCTGACACTCCAACAATGTTTTCTGCTTCAATTTGGGTCATTTCACAAAGGTGCTCATTTCTTGAGTGAATAAGCAGTTCTACTCAAGAGTAAGCAACTAAGCGAAATAAAGCCATGGAACGCTTATTTGCCTTCTATCTATGCATTCTGACACTCCAACAATGTGTTCTGCTTCAATTTGACTCATTTTACAAAGGTGCTTATTCCTCGAGTGAATATGCAGTTTTACTCTAGAGTAAGCAACTAAGCGAAATAAAGCCATGGAACGCTTATTTGCCTTCTATCTATGCATTCTGACACTCCAACAATGTTTTCTGCTTCAATTTGGGTCATTTCACAAAAGTGCTCATTTCTTGAGTGAATAAGCAGTTTTACTCTAGAGTAAGCAACTAAGCGAAATAAAGCCATGGAACGCTTATTTGCCTTCTATCCCTGCATTCTGACACTCCAACAATGTGTTCTGCTTCAATTTGACTCATTTTACAAAGGTGCTTATTCCTGGAGTGAATATGCAGTTTTACTCTAGAGTAAGCACCTAAGCGAAATAAAGCCATGGAACGCTTATTTGCCTTCTATCTATGCATTCTGACACTCCAACAATGTTTTCTGCTTCAATTTGGGTCATTTCACAAAGGTGCTCATTTCTTGAGTGAATAAGCAGTTCTACTCAAGAGTAAGCAATTAAGCGAAATAAAGCCATGGAACGCTTATTTGCCTTCTATCTATGCATTCTGACACTCCAACAATGTGTTCTGCTTCAATTTGACTCATTTTACAAAGGTGCTTATTCCTGGAGTGAATATGCAGTTTTACTCTAGAGTAAGCAACTAAGCGAAATAAAGCCATGGAACGCTTATTTGCCTTCTATCTATGCATTCTGACACTCCAACAATGTTTTCTGCTTCAATTTGGGTCATTTCACAAAGGTGCTCATTTCTTGAGTGAATAAGCAGTTCTACTCAAGAGTAAGCAACTAAGCGAAATAAAGCCATGGAACGCTTATTTGCCTTCTATCCCTGCATTCTGACACTCCAACAATGTGTTCTGCTTCAATTTGACTCATTTTACAAAGGTGCTTATTCCTGGAGTGAATATGCAGTTTTACTCTAGAGTAAGCAACTAAGCGAAATAAAGCCATGGAACGCTTATTTGCCTTCTATCTATGCATTCTGACACTCCAACAATGTTTTCTGCTTCAATTTGGGTCATTTCACAAAGGTGCTCATTTCTTGAGTGAATAAGCAGTTTTACTCTAGAGTAAGCAACTAAGCGAAATAAAGCCATGGAACGCTTATTTGCCTTCTATCCCTGCATTCTGACACTCCAACAATGTGTTCTGCTTCAATTTGACTCATTTTACAAAGGTGCTTATTCCTGGAGTGAATATGCAGTTTTACTCTAGAGTAAGCACCTAAGCGAAATAAAGCCATGGAACGCTTATTTGCCTTCTATCTATGCATTCTGACACTCCAACAATGTTTTCTGCTTCAATTTGGGTCATTTCACAAAGGTGCTCATTTCTTGAGTGAATAAGCAGTTCTACTCAAGAGTAAGCAATTAAGCGAAATAAAGCCATGGAACGCTTATTTGCCTTCTATCTATGCATTCTGACACTCCAACAATGTGTTCTGCTTCAATTTGACTCATTTTACAAAGGTGCTTATTCCTGGAGTGAATATGCAGTTTTACTCTAGAGTAAGCAACTAAGCGAAATAAAGCCATGGAACGCTTATTTGCCTTCTATCTAGGCATTCTGACACTCCAACAATGTTTTCTGCTTCAATTTGGGTCATTTCACAAAGGTGCTCATTTCTTGAGTGAATAAGCAGTTTTACTCTAGAGTAAGCAACTAAGCGAAATAAAGCCATGGAACGCTTATTTGCCTTCTATCCCTGCATTCTGACACTCCAACAATGTGTTCTGCTTCAATTTGACTCATTTTACAAAGGTGCTTATTCCTGGAGTGAATATGCAGTTTTACTCTAGAGTAAGCACCTAAGCGAAATAAAGCCATGGAACGCTTATTTGCCTTCTATCTATGCATTCTGACACTCCAACAATGTTTTCTGCTTCAATTTGGGTCATTTCACAAAGGTGCTCATTTCTTGAGTGAATAAGCAGTTCTACTCAAGAGTAAGCAATTAAGCGAAATAAAGCCATGGAACGCTTATTTGCCTTCTATCTATGCATTCTGACACTCCAACAATGTGTTCTGCTTCAATTTGACTCATTTTACAAAGGTGCTTATTCCTGGAGTGAATATGCAGTTTTACTCTAGAGTAAGCAACTAAGCGAAATAAAGCCATGGAACGCTTATTTGCCTTCTATCTATGCATTCTGACACTCCAACAATGTTTTCTGCTTCAATTTGGGTCATTTCACAAAGGTGCTCATTTCTTGAGTGAATAAGCAGTTCTACTCAAGAGTAAGCAACTAAGCGAAATAAAGCCATGGAACGCTTATTTGCCTTCTATCCCTGCATTCTGACACTCCAACAATGTGTTCTGCTTCAATTTGACTCATTTTACAAAGGTGCTCATTTCTTGAGTGAATAAGCAGTTCTACTCAAGAGTAAGCAACTAAGCGAAATAAAGCCATGGAACGCTTATTTGCCTTCTATCTATGCATTCTGACACTCCAACAATGTTTTCTGCTTCAATTTGGGTCATTTCACAAAGGTGCTTATTCCTGGAGTGAATATGCAGTTTTACTCTAGAGTAAGCAACTAAGCGAAATAAAGCCATGGAACGCTTATTTGCCTTCTATCTATGCATTCTGACACTCCAACAATGTTTTCTGCTTCAATTTGTGTCATTTCACAAAGGTGCTCATTTCTTGAGTGAATAAGCAGTTCTACTCAAGAGTAAGCAACTAAGCGAAATTAAGCCATGGAACGCTTATTTGCCTTCTATCTATGCATTCTGACACTCCAACAATGTCTTCTGCTTCAATTTGACTCATTTTACAAAGATGCTTATTCCTGGAGTGAATATGCAGTTTTACTCTAGAGTAAGCACCTAAGCGAAATAAAGACATGGAACGCTTATTTGCCTTCTATCTATGCATTCTGACACTCCAACAATGTTTTCTGCTTCAATTTGGGTCATTTCACAAAGGTGCTCATTTCTTGAGTGAATATGCAGTTTTACTCTAGAGTAAGCAACTAAGCGAAATAAAGCCATGGAACGCTTATTTGCCTTCTATCTATGCATTCTGACACTCCAACAATGTGTTCTGCTTCAATTTGACTCATTTTACAAAGGTGCTTATTCCTGGAGTGAATATGCAGTTCTACTCAAGAGTAAGCAACTAAGCGAAATAAAGCCATGGAACGCTTATTTGCCTTCTATCTATGCATTCTGACACTCCAACAATGTTTTCTGCTTCAGTTTGGGTCATTTCACAAAGGTGCTCATTTCTTGAGTGAATAAGCAGTTCTACTCAAGAGTAAGCAACTAAGCGAAATAAAGCCATGGAACGCTTATTTGCCTTCTATCTATGCATTCTGACACTCCAACAATGTTTTCTGCTTCAATTTGGGTCATTTCACAAAGGTGCTCATTTCTTGAGTGAATAAGCAGTTCTACTCAAGAGTAAGCAACTAAGCGAAATAAAGCCATGGAACGCTTATTTGCCTTCTATCTATGCATTCTGACACTCCAACAATGTTTTCTGCTTCAATTTGGGTCATCTCACAAAGGTACTTATTCCTGGAGTGAATATGCAGTTCTACTCTAGAGTAAGCAACTAAGCGAAATAAAGCCATGGAACGCTTATTTGCCTTCTATCCCTGCATTCTGACACTCCAACAATGTGTTCTGCTTCAATTTGACTCATTTTACAAAGGTGCTTATTCCTGGAGTGAATATGCAGTTTTACTCTAGAGTAAGCACCTAAGCGAAATAAAGCCATGGAACGCTTATTTGCCTTCTATCTATGCATTCTGACACTCCAACAATGTTTTCTGCTTCAATTTGGGTCATTTCACAAAGGTGCTCATTTCTTGAGTGAATAAGCAGTTCTACTCAAGAGTAAGCAATTAAGCGAAATAAAGCCATGGAACGCTTATTTGCCTTCTATCTATGCATTCTGACACTCCAACAATGTGTTCTGCTTCAATTTGACTCATTTTACAAAGGTGCTTATTCCTGGAGTGAATATGCAGTTTTACTCTAGAGTAAGCAACTAAGCGAAATAAAGCCATGGAACGCTTATTTGCCTTCTATCTATGCATTCTGACACTCCAACAATGTTTTCTGCTTCAATTTGGGTCATTTCACAAAGGTGCTCATTTCTTGAGTGAATAAGCAGTTCTACTCAAGAGTAAGCAACTAAGCGAAATAAAGCCATGGAACGCTTATTTGCCTTCTATCCCTGCATTCTGACACTCCAACAATGTGTTCTGCTTCAATTTGGGTCATTTCACAAAGGTGCTCATTTCTTGAGTGAATAAGCAGTTCTACTCAAGAGTAAGCAACTAAGCGAAATAAAGCCATGGAACGCTTATTTGCCTTCTATCTATGCATTCTGACACTCCAACAATGTTTTCTGCTTCAATTTTGGTCATTTCACAAAGGTGCTTATTCCTGGAGTGAATATGCAGTTTTACTCTAGAGTAAGCAACTAAGCGAAATAAAGCCATGGAACGCTTATTTGCCTTCTATCTATGCATTCTGACACTCCAACAATGTTTTCTGCTTCAATTTGTGTCATTTCACAAAGGTGCTCATTTCTTGAGTGAATAAGCAGTTCTACTCAAGAGTAAGCAACTAAGCGAAATTAAGCCATGGAACGCTTATTTGCCTTCTATCCCTGCATTCTGACACTCCAACAATGTGTTCTGCTTCAATTTGACTCATTTTACAAAGGTGCTTATTCCTGGAGTGAATATGCAGTTTTACTCTAGAGTAAGCACCTAAGCGAAATAAAGCCATGGAACGCTTATTTGCCTTCTATCTATGCATTCTGACACTCCAACAATGTTTTCTGCTTCAATTTGGGTCATTTCACAAAGGTGCTCATTTCTTGAGTGAATAAGCAGTTCTACTCAAGAGTAAGCAACTAAGCGAAATAAAGCCATGGAACGCTTATTTTCCTTCTATCTATGCATTCTGACACTACAACAATGTGTTCTGCTTCAATTTGACTCATTTTACAAAGGTGCTCATTTCTTGAGTGAATAAGCAGTTCTACTCAAGAGTAAGCAACTAAGCGAAATAAAGCCATGGAACGCTTATTTGCCTTCTATCTATGCATTCTGACACTCCAACAATGTTTTCTGCTTCAATTTGGGTCATTTCACAAAGGTGCTTATTCCTGGAGTGAATATGCAGTTTTACTCTAGAGTAAGCAACTAAGCGAAATAAAGCCATGGAACGCTTATTTGCCTTCTATCTATGCATTCTGACACTCCAACAATGTCTTCTGCTTCAATTTGACTCATTTTACAAAGATGCTTATTCCTGGAGTGAATATGCAGTTTTACTCTAGAGTAAGCACCTAAGCAAAATAAAGACATGGAACAATTATTTGCCTTCTATCTATGCATTCTGACACTCCAACAATGTTTTCTGCTTCAATTTGGGTCATTTCACAAAGGTGCTCATTTCTTGAGTGAATAAGCAGTTCTACTCAAGAGTAAGCAATTAAGCGAAATAAAGCCATGGAACGCTTATTTGCCTTCTATCTATGCATTCTGACACTCCAACAATGTGTTCTGCTTCAATTTGACTCATTTTACAAAGGTGCTTATTCCTGGAGTGAATATGCAGTTTTACTCTAGAGTAAGCAACTAAGCGAAATAAAGCCATGGAACGCTTATTTGCCTTCTATCTATGCATTCTGACACTCCAACAATGTTTTCTGCTTCAATTTGGGTCATTTCACAAAGGTGCTCATTTCTTGAGTGAATAAGCAGTTCTACTCAAGAGTAAGCAACTAAGCGAAATAAAGCCATGGAACGCTTATTTGCCTTCTATCCCTGCATTCTGACACTCCAACAATGTGTTCTGCTTCAATTTGACTCATTTTACAAAGGTGCTTATTCCTGGAGTGAATATGCAGTTTTACTCTAGAGTAAGCACCTAAGCGAAATAAAGCCATGGAACGCTTATTTGCCTTCTATCTATGCATTCTGACACTCCAACAATGTTTTCTGCTTCAATTTGGGTCATTTCACAAAGGTGCTCATTTCTTGAGTGAATAAGCAGTTCTACTCAAGAGTAAGCAACTAAGCGAAATAAAGCCATGGAACGCTTATTTGCCTTCTATCTATGCATTCTGACACTCCAACAATGTGTTCTGCTTCAATTTGACTCATTTTACAAAGGTGCTTATTCCTGGAGTGAATATGCAGTTTTACTCTACAGTAAGCAACTAAGCGAAATAAAGCCATGGAACGCTTATTTGCCTTCTATCTATGCATTCTGACACTCCAACAATGTGTTCTGCTTCAATTTGTCTCATTTTACAAAGGTGCTTATTCCTGGAGTGAATATGCAGTTTTACTCTAGAGTAAGCAACTAAGCGAAATAAAGCCATGGAACGCTTATTTGTCTTCTATCTATGCATTCTGACACTCCAACAATGTTTTCTGCTTCAATTTGGGTCATTTCACAAAGGTGCTCATTTCTTGAGTGAATAAGCAGTTCTACTCAAGAGTAAGCAACTAAGCGAAATAAAGCCATGGAACGCTTATTTGCCTTCTATCTATGCATTCTGACACTCCAACAATGTTTTCTGCTTCAATTTGTGTCATTTCACAAAGGTGCTCATTTCTTGAGTGAATAAGCAGTTCTACTCAAGAGTAAGCAACTAAGCGAAATAAAGCCATGGAACGCTTATTTGCCTTCTATCTATGCATTCTGATACTCCAACAATGTGTTCTGCTTCAATTTGACTCATTTTACAAAGGTGCTTATTCCTGGAGTGAATATGCAGTTTTACTCTAGAGTAAGCAACTAAGCGAAATAAAGCCATGGAACGCTTATTTGCCTTCTATCTATGCATTCTGACACTCCAACAATGTGTTCTGCTTCAATTTGACTCATTTTACAAAGGTGCTTATTCCTGGAGTGAATATGCAGTTTTACTCTAGAGTAAGCAACTAAGCGAAATAAAGCCATGGAACGCTTATTTGCCTTCTATCTATGCATTCTGACACTCCAACAATGTTTTCTGCTTCAATTTGGGTCATTTCACAAAGGTGCTCATTTCTTGAGTGAATAAGCAGTTCTACTCAAGAGTAAGCAACTAAGCGAAATAAAGCCATGGAACGCTTATTTGCCTTCTATCTATGCATTCCGACACTCCAACAATGTTTTCTGCTTCAATTTGGGTCATTTCACAAAGGTGCTCATTTCTTGAGTGAATAAGCAGTTCTACTCAAGAGTAAGCAACTAAGCGAAATAAAGCCATGGAACGCTTATTTGCCTTCTATCTATGCATTCTGACACTCCAACAATGTTTTCTGCTTCAATTTGGGTCATTTCACAAAGGTACTTATTCCTGGAGTGAATATGCAGTTTTACTCTAGAGTAAGCAACTAAACGAAATAAAGCCATGGAACGCTTATTTGCCTTCTATCTATGCATTCTGACACTCCAACAATGTTTTCTGCTTCAATTTGTGTCATTTCACAAAGGTGCTCATTTCTTGAGTGAATAAGCAGTTCTACTCAAGAGTAAGCAACTAAGCGAAATAAAGCCATGGAACGCTTATTTGCCTTCTATCTATGCATTCTGACACTCCAACAATGTTTTCTGCTTCAATTTGGGTCATTTCACAAAGGTGCTCATTTCTTGAGTGAATAAGCAGTTCTACTCAAGAGTAAGCAACTAAGCGAAATAAAGCCATGGAACGCTTATTTGCCTTCTATCTATGCATTCTGACACTCCAACAATGTGTTCTGCTTCAATTTGACTCATTTTACAAAGGTGCTTATTCCTGGAGTGAATATGCAGTTTTACTCTAGAGTAAGCAACTAAGCGAAATAAAGCCATGGAACGCTTATTTGCCTTCTATCTATGCATTCTGACACTCCAACAATGTTTTCTGCTTCAATTTGGGTCATTTCACAAAGGTGCTCATTTCTTGAGTGAATAAGCAGTTCTACTCAAGAGTAAGCAACTAAGCGAAATAAAGCCATGGAACGCTTATTTGCCTTCTATCTATGCATTCTGACACTCCAACAATGTGTTCTGCTTCAATTTGACTCATTTTACAAAGGTGCTTATTCCTGGAGTGAATATGCAGTTTTACTCTAGAGTAAGCACCTAAGCGAAATAAAGCCATGGAACGCTTATTTGCCTTCTATCTATGCATTCTGACACTCCAACAATGTTTTCTGCTTCAATTTGGGTCATTTCACAAAGGTGCTCATTTCTTGAGTGAATAAGCAGTTCTACTCAAGAGTAAGCAACTAAGCGAAATAAAGCCATGGAACGCTTATTTTCCTTCTATCTATGCATTCTGACACTACAACAATGTGTTCTGCTTCAATTTGACTCATTTTACAAAGGTGCTCATTTCTTGAGTGAATAAGCAGTTCTACTCAAGAGTAAGCAACTAAGCGAAATAAAGCCATGGAACGCTTATTTGCCTTCTATCTATGCATTCTGACACTCCAACAATGTTTTCTGCTTCAATTTGGGTCATTTCACAAAGGTGCTTATTCCTGGAGTGAATATGCAGTTTTACTCTAGAGTAAGCAACTAAGCGAAATAAAGCCATGGAACGCTTATTTGCCTTCTATCTATGCATTCTGACACTCCAACAATGTCTTCTGCTTCAATTTGACTCATTTTACAAAGATGCTTATTCCTGGAGTGAATATGCAGTTTTACTCTAGAGTAAGCACCTAAGCAAAATAAAGACATGGAACGCTTATTTGCCTTCTATCTATGCATTCTGACACTCCAACAATGTTTTCTGCTTCAATTTGGGTCATTTCACAAAGGTGCTCATTTCTTGAGTGAATAAGCAGTTCTACTCAAGAGTAAGCAATTAAGCGAAATAAAGCCATGGAACGCTTATTTGCCTTCTATCTATGCATTCTGACACTCCAACAATGTGTTCTGCTTCAATTTGACTCATTTTACAAAGGTGCTTATTCCTGGAGTGAATATGCAGTTTTACTCTAGAGTAAGCAACTAAGCGAAATAAAGCCATGGAACGCTTATTTGCCTTCTATCTATGCATTCTGACACTCCAACAATGTTTTCTGCTTCAATTTGGGTCATTTCACAAAGGTGCTCATTTCTTGAGTGAATAAGCAGTTCTACTCAAGAGTAAGCAACTAAGCGAAATAAAGCCATGGAACGCTTATTTGCCTTCTATCCCTGCATTCTGACACTCCAACAATGTGTTCTGCTTCAATTTGACTCATTTTACAAAGGTGCTTATTCCTGGAGTGAATATGCAGTTTTACTCTAGAGTAAGCACCTAAGCGAAATAAAGCCATGGAACGCTTATTTGCCTTCTATCTATGCATTCTGACACTCCAACAATGTTTTCTGCTTCAATTTGGGTCATTTCACAAAGGTGCTCATTTCTTGAGTGAATAAGCAGTTCTACTCAAGAGTAAGCAACTAAGCGAAATAAAGCCATGGAACGCTTATTTGCCTTCTATCTATGCATTCTGACACTCCAACAATGTGTTCTGCTTCAATTTGACTCATTTTACAAAGGTGCTTATTCCTGGAGTGAATATGCAGTTTTACTCTACAGTAAGCAACTAAGCGAAATAAAGCCATGGAACGCTTATTTGCCTTCTATCTATGCATTCTGACACTCCAACAATGTGTTCTGCTTCAATTTGTCTCATTTTACAAAGGTGCTTATTCCTGGAGTGAATATTCAGTTTTACTCTAGAGTAAGCAACTAAGCGAAATAAAGCCATGGAACGCTTTTTTGCCTTCTATCTATGCATTCTGACACTCCAACAATGTTTTCTGCTTCAATTTGGGTCATTTCACAAAGGTGCTCATTTCTTGAGTGAATAAGCAGTTCTACTCAAGAGTAAGCAACTAAGCGAAATAAAGCCATGGAACGCTTATTTGCCTTCTATCTATGCATTCTGACACTCCAACAATGTTTTCTGCTTCAATTTGGGTCATTTCACAAAGGTGCTCATTTCTTGAGTGAATAAGCAGTTCTACTCAAGAGTAAGCACCTAAGCAAAATAAAGACATGGAACGCTTATTTGCCTTCTATCTATGCATTCTGACACTCCAACAATGTTTTCTGCTTCAATTTGGGTCATTTCACAAAGGTGCTCATTTCTTGAGTGAATAAGCAGTTCTACTCAAGAGTAAGCAACTAAGCGAAATAAAGCCATGGAACGCTTATTTGCCTTCTATCTATGCATTCTGACACTCCAACAATGTTTTCTGCTTCAATTTGTGTCATTTCACAAAGGTGCTCATTTCTTGAGTGAATAAGCAGTTCTACTCAAGAGTAAGCAACTAAGCGAAATAAAGCCATGGAACGCTTATTTGCCTTCTATCTATGCATTCTGATACTCCAACAATGTGTTCTGCTTCAATTTGACTCATTTTACAAAGGTGCTTATTCCTGGAGTGAATATGCAGTTTTACTCTAGAGTAAGCAACTAAGCGAAATAAAGCCATGGAACGCTTATTTGCCTTCTATCTATGCATTCTGACACTCCAACAATGTGTTCTGCTTCAATTTGACTCATTTTACAAAGGTGCTTATTCCTGGAGTGAATATGCAGTTTTACTCTAGAGTAAGCAACTAAGCGAAATAAAGCCATGGAACGCTTATTTGCCTTCTATCTATGCATTCTGACACTCCAACAATGTTTTCTGCTTCAATTTGGGTCATTTCACAAAGGTGCTCATTTCTTGAGTGAATAAGCAGTTCTACTCAAGAGTAAGCAACTAAGCGAAATAAAGCCATGGAACGCTTATTTGCCTTCTATCTATGCATTCCGACACTCCAACAATGTTTTCTGCTTCAATTTGGGTCATTTCACAAAGGTGCTCATTTCTTGAGTGAATAAGCAGTTCTACTCAAGAGTAAGCAACTAAGCGAAATAAAGCCATGGAACGCTTATTTGCCTTCTATCTATGCATTCTGACACTCCAACAATGTTTTCTGCTTCAATTTGGGTCATTTCACAAAGGTACTTATTCCTGGAGTGAATATGCAGTTTTACTCTAGAGTAAGCAACTAAACGAAATAAAGCCATGGAACGCTTATTTGCCTTCTATCTATGCATTCTGACACTCCAACAATGTTTTCTGCTTCAATTTGTGTCATTTCACAAAGGTGCTCATTTCTTGAGTGAATAAGCAGTTCTACTCAAGAGTAAGCAACTAAGCGAAATAAAGCCATGGAACGCTTATTTGCCTTCTATCTATGCATTCTGACACTCCAACAATGTTTTCTGCTTCAATTTGGGTCATTTCACAAAGGTGCTCATTTCTTGAGTGAATAAGCAGTTCTACTCAAGAGTAAGCAACTAAGCGAAATAAAGCCATGGAACGCTTATTTGCCTTCTATCTATGCATTCTGACACTCCAACAATGTGTTCTGCTTCAATTTGACTCATTTTACAAAGGTGCTTATTCCTGGAGTGAATATGCAGTTTTACTCTAGAGTAAGCAACTAAGCGAAATAAAGCCATGGAACGCTTATTTGCCTTCTATCTATGCATTCTGACACTCCAACAATGTTTTCTGCTTCAATTTGGGTCATTTCACAAAGGTGCTCATTTCTTGAGTGAATAAGCAGTTCTACTCAAGAGTAAGCAACTAAGCGAAATAAAGCCATGGAACGCTTATTTGCCTTCTATCCCTGCATTCTGACACTCCAACAATGTGTTCTGCTTCAATTTGACTCATTTTACAAAGGTGCTTATTCCTGGAGTGAATATGCAGTTTTACTCTAGAGTAAGCACCTAAGCGAAATAAAGCCATGGAACGCTTATTTGCCTTCTATCTATGCATTCTGACACTCCAACAATGTTTTCTGCTTCAATTTGGGTCATTTCACAAAGGTGCTCATTTCTTGAGTGAATAAGCAGTTCTACTCAAGAGTAAGCAACTAAGCGAAATAAAGCCATGGAACGCTTATTTGCCTTCTATCTATGCATTCTGACACTCCAACAATGTTTTCTGCTTCAATTTGTGTCATTTCACAAAGGTGCTCATTTCTTGAGTGAATAAGCAGTTCTACTCAAGAGTAAGCAACTAAGCGAAATAAAGCCATGGAACGCTTATTTGCCTTCTATCTATGCATTCTGACACTCCAACAATGTGTTCTGCTTCAATTTGACTCATTTTACAAAGGTGCTTATTCCTGGAGTGAATATGCAGTTTTACTCTAGAGTAAGCAACTAAGCGAAATAAAGCCATGGAACGCTTATTTGCCTTCTATCTATGCATTCTGACACTCCAACAATGTTTTCTGCTTCAATTTGGGTCATTTCACAAAGGTGCTCATTTCTTGAGTGAATAAGCAGTTCTACTCAAGAGTAAGCAACTAAGCGAAATAAAGCCATGGAACGCTTATTTGCCTTCTATCCCTGCATTCTGACACTCCAACAATGTGTTCTGCTTCAATTTGACTCATTTTACAAAGGTGCTTATTCCTGGAGTGAATATGCAGTTTTACTCTAGAGTAAGCACCTAAGCGAAATAAAGCCATGGAACGCTTATTTGCCTTCTATCTATGCATTCTGACACTCCAACAATGTTTTCTGCTTCAATTTGGGTCATTTCACAAAGGTGCTCATTTCTTGAGTGAATAAGCAGTTCTACTCAAGAGTAAGCAACTAAGCGAAATAAAGCCATGGAACGCTTATTTTCCTTCTATCTATGCATTCTGACACTACAACAATGTGTTCTGCTTCAATTTGACTCATTTTACAAAGGTGCTCATTTCTTGAGTGAATAAGCAGTTCTACTCAAGAGTAAGCAACTAAGCGAAATAAAGCCATGGAACGCTTATTTGCCTTCTATCTATGCATTCTGACACTCCAACAATGTTTTCTGCTTCAATTTGGGTCATTTCACAAAGGTGCTTATTCCTGGAGTGAATATGCAGTTTTACTCTAGAGTAAGCAACTAAGCGAAATAAAGCCATGGAACGCTTATTTGCCTTCTATCTATGCATTCTGACACTCCAACAATGTCTTCTGCTTCAATTTGACTCATTTTACAAAGATGCTTATTCCTGGAGTGAATATGCAGTTTTACTCTAGAGTAAGCACCTAAGCAAAATAAAGACATGGAACGCTTATTTGCCTTCTATCTATGCATTCTGACACTCCAACAATGTTTTCTGCTTCAATTTGGGTCATTTCACAAAGGTGCTCATTTCTTGAGTGAATAAGCAGTTCTACTCAAGAGTAAGCAATTAAGCGAAATAAAGCCATGGAACGCTTATTTGCCTTCTATCTATGCATTCTGACACTCCAACAATGTGTTCTGCTTCAATTTGACTCATTTTACAAAGGTGCTTATTCCTGGAGTGAATATGCAGTTTTACTCTAGAGTAAGCAACTAAGCGAAATAAAGCCATGGAACGCTTATTTGCCTTCTATCTATGCATTCTGACACTCCAACAATGTTTTCTGCTTCAATTTGGGTCATTTCACAAAGGTGCTCATTTCTTGAGTGAATAAGCAGTTCTACTCAAGAGTAAGCAACTAAGCGAAATAAAGCCATGGAACGCTTATTTGCCTTCTATCCCTGCATTCTGACACTCCAACAATGTGTTCTGCTTCAATTTGACTCATTTTACAAAGGTGCTTATTCCTGGAGTGAATATGCAGTTTTACTCTAGAGTAAGCACCTAAGCGAAATAAAGCCATGGAACGCTTATTTGCCTTCTATCTATGCATTCTGACACTCCAACAATGTTTTCTGCTTCAATTTGGGTCATTTCACAAAGGTGCTCATTTCTTGAGTGAATAAGCAGTTCTACTCAAGAGTAAGCAACTAAGCGAAATAAAGCCATGGAACGCTTATTTGCCTTCTATCTATGCATTCTGACACTCCAACAATGTGTTCTGCTTCAATTTGACTCATTTTACAAAGGTGCTTATTCCTGGAGTGAATATGCAGTTTTACTCTACAGTAAGCAACTAAGCGAAATAAAGCCATGGAACGCTTATTTGCCTTCTATCTATGCATTCTGACACTCCAACAATGTGTTCTGCTTCAATTTGTCTCATTTTACAAAGGTGCTTATTCCTGGAGTGAATATGCAGTTTTACTCTAGAGTAAGCAACTAAGCGAAATAAAGCCATGGAACGCTTATTTGCCTTCTATCTATGCATTCTGACACTCCAACAATGTTTTCTGCTTCAATTTGGGTCATTTCACAAAGGTGCTCATTTCTTGAGTGAATAAGCAGTTCTACTCAAGAGTAAGCAACTAAGCGAAATAAAGCCATGGAACGCTTATTTGCCTTCTATCTATGCATTCTGACACTCCAACAATGTTTTCTGCTTCAATTTGGGTCATTTCACAAAGGTGCTCATTTCTTGAGTGAATAAGCAGTTCTACTCAAGAGTAAGCACCTAAGCAAAATAAAGACATGGAACGCTTATTTGCCTTCTATCTATGCATTCTGACACTCCAACAATGTTTTCTGCTTCAATTTGGGTCATTTCACAAAGGTGCTCATTTCTTGAGTGAATAAGCAGTTCTACTCAAGAGTAAGCAACTAAGCGAAATAAAGCCATGGAACGCTTATTTGCCTTCTATCTATGCATTCTGACACTCCAACAATGTTTTCTGCTTCAATTTGTGTCATTTCACAAAGGTGCTCATTTCTTGAGTGAATAAGCAGTTCTACTCAAGAGTAAGCAACTAAGCGAAATAAAGCCATGGAACGCTTATTTGCCTTCTATCTATGCATTCTGATACTCCAACAATGTGTTCTGCTTCAATTTGACTCATTTTACAAAGGTGCTTATTCCTGGAGTGAATATGCAGTTTTACTCTAGAGTAAGCAACTAAGCGAAATAAAGCCATGGAACGCTTATTTGCCTTCTATCTATGCATTCTGACACTCCAACAATGTGTTCTGCTTCAATTTGACTCATTTTACAAAGGTGCTTATTCCTGGAGTGAATATGCAGTTTTACTCTAGAGTAAGCAACAAAGCGAAATAAAGCCATGGAACGCTTATTTGCCTTCTATCTATGCATTCTGACACTCCAACAATGTTTTCTGCTTCAATTTGGGTCATTTCACAAAGGTGCTCATTTCTTGAGTGAATAAGCAGTTCTACTCAAGAGTAAGCAACTAAGCGAAATAAAGCCATGGAACGCTTATTTGCCTTCTATCTATGCATTCCGACACTCCAACAATGTTTTCTGCTTCAATTTGGGTCATTTCACAAAGGTGCTCATTTCTTGAGTGAATAAGCAGTTCTACTCAAGAGTAAGCAACTAAGCGAAATAAAGCCATGGAACGCTTATTTGCCTTCTATCTATGCATTCTGACACTCCAACAATGTTTTCTGCTTCAATTTGGGTCATTTCACAAAGGTACTTATTCCTGGAGTGAATATGCAGTTTTACTCTAGAGTAAGCAACTAAACGAAATAAAGCCATGGAACGCTTATTTGCCTTCTATCTATGCATTCTGACACTCCAACAATGTTTTCTGCTTCAATTTGTGTCATTTCACAAAGGTGCTCATTTCTTGAGTGAATAAGCAGTTCTACTCAAGAGTAAGCAACTAAGCGAAATAAAGCCATGGAACGCTTATTTGCCTTCTATCTATGCATTCTGACACTCCAACAATGTTTTCTGCTTCAATTTGGGTCATTTCACAAAGGTGCTCATTTCTTGAGTGAATAAGCAGTTCTACTCAAGAGTAAGCAACTAAGCGAAATAAAGCCATGGAACGCTTATTTGCCTTCTATCTATGCATTCTGACACTCCAACAATGTGTTCTGCTTCAATTTGACTCATTTTACAAAGGTGCTTATTCCTGGAGTGAATATGCAGTTTTACTCTAGAGTAAGCAACTAAGCGAAATAAAGCCATGGAACGCTTATTTGCCTTCTATCTATGCATTCTGACACTCCAACAATGTTTTCTGCTTCAATTTGGGTCATTTCACAAAGGTGCTCATTTCTTGAGTGAATAAGCAGTTCTACTCAAGAGTAAGCAACTAAGCGAAATAAAGCCATGGAACGCTTATTTGCCTTCTATCCCTGCATTCTGACACTCCAACAATGTGTTCTGCTTCAATTTGACTCATTTTACAAAGGTGCTTATTCCTGGAGTGAATATGCAGTTTTACTCTAGAGTAAGCACCTAAGCGAAATAAAGCCATGGAACGCTTATTTGCCTTCTATCTATGCATTCTGACACTCCAACAATGTTTTCTGCTTCAATTTGGGTCATTTCACAAAGGTGCTCATTTCTTGAGTGAATAAGCAGTTCTACTCAAGAGTAAGCAACTAAGCGAAATAAAGCCATGGAACGCTTATTTTCCTTCTATCTATGCATTCTGACACTACAACAATGTGTTCTGCTTCAATTTGACTCATTTTACAAAGGTGCTCATTTCTTGAGTGAATAAGCAGTTCTACTCAAGAGTAAGCAACTAAGCGAAATAAAGCCATGGAACGCTTATTTGCCTTCTATCTATGCATTCTGACACTCCAACAATGTTTTCTGCTTCAATTTGGGTCATTTCACAAAGGTGCTTATTCCTGGAGTGAATATGCAGTTTTACTCTAGAGTAAGCAACTAAGCGAAATAAAGCCATGGAACGCTTATTTGCCTTCTATCTATGCATTCTGACACTCCAACAATGTCTTCTGCTTCAATTTGACTCATTTTACAAAGATGCTTATTCCTGGAGTGAATATGCAGTTTTACTCTAGAGTAAGCACCTAAGCAAAATAAAGACATGGAACGCTTATTTGCCTTCTATCTATGCATTCTGACACTCCAACAATGTTTTCTGCTTCAATTTGGGTCATTTCACAAAGGTGCTTATTCCTGGAGTGAATATGCAGTTTTACTCTAGAGTAAGCACCTAAGCAAAATAAAGACATGGAACGCTTATTTGCCTTCTATCTATGCATTCTGACACTCCAACAATGTTTTCTGCTTCAATTTGGGTCATTTCACAAAGGTGCTCATTTCTTGAGTGAATAAGCAGTTCTACTCAAGAGTAAGCAACTAAGCGAAATAAAGCCATGGAACGCTTATTTGCCTTCTATCTATGCATTCTGACACTCCAACAATGTGTTCTGCTTCAATTTGACTCATTTTACAAAGGTGCTTATTCCTGGAGTGAATATGCAGTTTTACTCTACAGTAAGCAACTAAGCGAAATAAAGCCATGGAACGCTTATTTGCCTTCTATCTATGCATTCTGACACTCCAACAATGTGTTCTGCTTCAATTTGTCTCATTTTACAAAGGTGCTTATTCCTGGAGTGAATATGCAGTTTTACTCTAGAGTAAGCAACTAAGCGAAATAAAGCCATGGAACGCTTATTTGCCTTCTATCTATGCATTCTGACACTCCAACAATGTTTTCTGCTTCAATTTGGGTCATTTCACAAAGGTGCTCATTTCTTGAGTGAATAAGCAGTTCTACTCAAGAGTAAGCAACTAAGCGAAATAAAGCCATGGAACGCTTATTTGCCTTCTATCCCTGCATTCTGACACTCCAACAATGTGTTCTGCTTCAATTTGACTCATTTTACAAAGGTGCTTATTCCTGGAGTGAATATGCAGTTTTACTCTAGAGTAAGCACCTAAGCGAAATAAAGCCATGGAACGCTTATTTGCCTTCTATCTATGCATTCTGACACTCCAACAATGTTTTCTGCTTCAATTTGGGTCATTTCACAAAGGTGCTCATTTCTTGAGTGAATAAGCAGTTCTACTCAAGAGTAAGCAACTAAGCGAAATAAAGCCATGGAACGCTTATTTGCCTTCTATCTATGCATTCTGACACTCCAACAATGTTTTCTGCTTCAATTTGTGTCATTTCACAAAGGTGCTCATTTCTTGAGTGAATAAGCAGTTCTACTCAAGAGTAAGCAACTAAGCGAAATAAAGCCATGGAACGCTTATTTGCCTTCTATCTATGCATTCTGACACTCCAACAATGTGTTCTGCTTCAATTTGACTCATTTTACAAAGGTGCTTATTCCTGGAGTGAATATGCAGTTTTACTCTAGAGTAAGCAACTAAGCGAAATAAAGCCATGGAACGCTTATTTGCCTTCTATCTATGCATTCTGACACTCCAACAATGTTTTCTGCTTCAATTTGGGTCATTTCACAAAGGTGCTCATTTCTTGAGTGAATAAGCAGTTCTACTCAAGAGTAAGCAACTAAGCGAAATAAAGCCATGGAACGCTTATTTGCCTTCTATCCCTGCATTCTGACACTCCAACAATGTGTTCTGCTTCAATTTGACTCATTTTACAAAGGTGCTTATTCCTGGAGTGAATATGCAGTTTTACTCTAGAGTAAGCACCTAAGCGAAATAAAGCCATGGAACGCTTATTTGCCTTCTATCTATGCATTCTGACACTCCAACAATGTTTTCTGCTTCAATTTGGGTCATTTCACAAAGGTGCTCATTTCTTGAGTGAATAAGCAGTTCTACTCAAGAGTAAGCAACTAAGCGAAATAAAGCCATGGAACGCTTATTTTCCTTCTATCTATGCATTCTGACACTACAACAATGTGTTCTGCTTCAATTTGACTCATTTTACAAAGGTGCTCATTTCTTGAGTGAATAAGCAGTTCTACTCAAGAGTAAGCAACTAAGCGAAATAAAGCCATGGAACGCTTATTTGCCTTCTATCCCTGCATTCTGACACTCCAACAATGTGTTCTGCTTCAATTTGGGTCATTTCACAAAGGTGCTTATTCCTGGAGTGAATATGCAGTTTTACTCTAGAGTAAGCACCTAAGCGAAATAAAGCCATGGAACGCTTATTTGCCTTCTATCTATGCATTCTGACACTCCAACAATGTTTTCTGCTTCAATTTGGGTCATTTCACAAAGGTGCTCATTTCTTGAGTGAATAAGCAGTTCTACTCAAGAGTAAGCAACTAAGCGAAATAAAGCCATGGAACGCTTATTTGCCTTCTATCTATGCATTCTGACACTCCAACAATGTGTTCTGCTTCAATTTGACTCATTTTACAAAGGTGCTTATTCCTGGAGTGAATATGCAGTTTTACTCTACAGTAAGCACCTAAGCGAAATAAAGCCATGGAACGCTTATTTGCCTTCTATCTATGCATTCTGACACTCCAACAATGTGTTCTGCTTCAATTTGTCTCATTTTACAAAGGTGCTTATTCCTGGAGTGAATATGCAGTTTTACTCTAGAGTAAGCAACTAAGCGAAATAAAGCCATGGAACGCTTATTTGTCTTCTATCTATGCATTCTGACACTCCAACAATGTTTTCTGCTTCAATTTGGGTCATTTCACAAAGGTGCTCATTTCTTGAGTGAATAAGCAGTTCTACTCAAGAGTAAGCAACTAAGCGAAATAAAGCCATGGAACGCTTATTTGCCTTCTATCTATGCATTCTGACACTCCAACAATGTTTTCTGCTTCAATTTGGGTCATTTCACAAAGGTGCTTATTTCTGGAGTGAATATGCAGTTTTACTCTAGAGAAAGCAACTAAGCGAAATAAAGCCATGGAACGCTTATTTGCCTTCTATCTTTGCATTCTGACACTCCAACAATTTTTTCTGCTTCAATTTGCGTCATTTCACAAAGGTGCTCATTTCTTGAGTGAATAAGCAGTTCTACTCAAGAGTAAGCAATTAAGCGAAATAAAGCCATGGAACGCTTATTTGCCTTCTATCTATGCATTCTGACACTCCAACAATGTGTTCTGCTTCAATTTGACTCATTTTACAAAGGTGCTTATTCCTGGAGTGAATATGCAGTTTTACTCTAGAGTAAGCAACTAAGCGAAATAAAGCCATGGAACGCTTATTTGCCTTCTATCTATGCATTCTGACACTCCAACAATGTTTTCTGCTTCAATTTGGGTCATTTCACAAAGGTGCTCATTTCTTGAGTGAATAAGCAGTTCTACTCAAGAGTAAGCAACTAAGCGAAATAAAGCCATGGAACGCTTATTTGCCTATTGTCTAAGCATTCTGACACTCCAACAATGTTTTCTGCTTCAATTTGGGTCATTTCACAAAGGTGCTCATTTCTTTTGTGAAAAAGCAGTTCTACTCAAGAGTAAGCAACTAAGCGAAATAAAGCCATGGAACGCTTATTTGCCTTCTATCCCTGCATTCTGACACTCCAACAATGTTTTCTGCTTCAATTTGGGTCATTTCACAAAGGTGCTCATTTCTTGAGTGAATAAGCAGTTCTACTCAAGAGTAAGCAACTAAGCGAAATAAAGCCATGGAACGCTTATTTGCCTTCTATCTATGCATTCTGACACTCCAACAATGTTTTCTGCTTCAATTTGGGTCATTTCACAAAGGTGCTTATTTCTGGAGTGAATATGCAGTTTTACTCTAGAGAAAGCAACTAAGCGAAATAAAGCCATGGAACGCTTACTTGCCTTCTATCTATGCATTCTGACACTCCAACAATTTTTTCTGCTTCAATTTGCGTCATTTCACAAAGGTGCTCATTTCTTGAGTGAATAAGCAGTTCTACTCAAGAGTAAGCAATTAAGCGAAATAAAGCCATGGAACGCTTATTTGCCTTCTATCTATGCATTCTGACACTGCAACAATGTGTTCTGCTTCAATTTGACTCATTTTACAAAGGTGCTTATTCCTGGAGTGAATATGCAGTTTTACTCTAGAGTAAGCAACTAAGCGAAATAAAGCCATGGAACGCTTATTTGCCTTCTATCTATGCATTCTGACACTCCAACAATGTTTTCTGCTTCAATTTGGGTCATTTCACAAAGGTGCTCATTTCTTGAGTGAATAAGCAGTTCTACTCAAGAGTAAGCAACTAAGCGAAATAAAGCCATGGAACGCTTATTTGCCTATTGTCTAAGCATTCTGACACTCCAACAATGTTTTCTGCTTCAATTTGGGTCATTTCACAAAGGTGCTCATTTCTTTTGTGAAAAAGCAGTTCTACTCAAGAGTAAGCAACTAAGCGAAATAAAGCCATGGAACGCTTATTTGCCTTCTATCCCTGCATTCTGACACTCCAACAATGTTTTCTGCTTCAATTTGGGTCATTTCACAAAGGTGCTCATTTCTTGAGTGAATAAGCAGTTCTACTCAAGAGTAAGCAACTAAGCGAAATAAAGCCATGGAACGCTTATTTGCCTTTTATCTATGCATTCTGACACTCCAACAATGTGTTCTGCTTCAATTTGACTCATTTTACAAAGGTGCTTATTCCTGGAGTGAATATGCAGTTCTACTCAAGAGTAAGCAACTAAGCGAAATAAAGCCATGGAACGCTTATTTGCCTTCTATCCCTGCATTCTGACACTCCAACAATGTTTTCTGCTTCAATTTGGGTCATTTCACAAAGGTGCTCATTTCTTGAGTGAATAAGCAGTTCTACTCAAGAGTAAGCAACTAAGCGAAATAAAGCCATGGAACGCTTATTTGCCTTCTATCTATGCATTCTGACACTCCAACAATGTTTTCTGCTTCAATTTGGGTCATTTCACAAAGGTGCTTATTTCTGGAGTGAATATGCAGTTTTACTCTAGAGAAAGCAACTAAGCGAAATAAAGCCATGGAACGCTTATTTGCCTTCTATCTATGCATTCTGACACTCCAACAATTTTTTCTGCTTCAATTTGGGTCATTTCACAAAGGTGCTTATTCCTGGAGTGAATATGCAGTTTTACTCTAGAGTAAGCAACTAAGCGAAATAAAGCCATGGAACGCTTATTTGCCTTCTATCTATGCATTCTGACACTCCAACAATGTTTTCTGCTTCAATTTGTGTCATTTCACAAAGGTGCTCATTTCTTGAGTGAATAAGCAGTTCTACTCAAGAGTAAGCAACTAAGCGAAATAAAGCCATGGAACGCTTATTTGCCTTCTATCTATGCATTCTGACACTCCAACAATGTTTTCTGCTTCAATTTGGGTCATTTCACAAAGGTGCTCATTTCTTGAGTGAATAAGCAGTTCTACTCAAGAGTAAGCAACTAAGCGAAATAAAGCCATGGAACGCTTATTTGCCTTCTATCTATGCATTCTGACACTCCAACAATGTGTTCTGCTTCAATTTGACTCATTTTACAAAGGTGCTTATTCCTGGAGTGAATATGCAGTTTTACTCTACAGTAAGCAACTAAGCGAAATAAAGCCATGGAACGCTTATTTGCCTTCTATCTATGCATTCTGACACTCCAACAATGTTTTCTGCTTCAATTTGGGTCATTTCACAAAGGTGCTCATTTCTTGAGTGAATAAGCAGTTCTACTCAAGAGTAAGCAACTAAGCGAAATAAAGCCATGGAACGCTTATTTGCCTTCTATCCCTGCATTCTGACACTCCAACAATGTGTTCTGCTTCAATTTGACTCATTTTACAAAGGTGCTTATTCCGGGAGTGAATATGCAGTTTTACTCTAGAGTAAGCACCTAAGCGAAATAAAGCCATGGAACGCTTATTTGCCTTCTATCTATGCATTCTGACACTCCAACAATGTTTTCTGCTTCAATTTGGGTCATTTCACAAAGGTGCTCATTTCTTGAGTGAATAAGCAGTTCTACTCAAGAGTAAGCAACTAAGCGAAATAAAGCCATGGAACGCTTATTTTCCTTCTATCTATGCATTCTGACACTACAACAATGTGTTCTGCTTCAATTTGACTCATTTTACAAAGGTGCTCATTTCTTGAGTGAATAAGCAGTTCTACTCAAGAGTAAGCAACTAAGCGAAATAAAGCCATGGAACGCTTATTTGCCTTCTATCTATGCATTCTGACACTCCAACAATGTTTTCTGCTTCAATTTGGGTCATTTCACAAAGGTGCTCATTTCTTGAGTGAATAAGCAGTTCTACTCAAGAGTAAGCAACTAAGCGAAATAAAGCCATGGAACGCTTATTTGCCTTCTATCTATGCATTCTGACACTCCAACAATGTGTTCTGCTTCAATTTGACTCATTTTACAAAGGTGCTTATTCCTGGAGTGAATATGCAGTTCTACTCAAGAGTAAGCAACTAAGCGAAATAAAGCCATGGAACGCTTATTTGCCTTCTATCCCTGCATTCTGACACTCCAACAATGTTTTCTGCTTCAATTTGGGTCATTTCACAAAGGTGCTCATTTCTTGAGTGAATAAGCAGTTCTACTCAAGAGTAAGCAACTAAGCGAAATAAAGCCATGGAACGCTTATTTGCCTTCTATCTATGCATTCTGACACTCCAACAATGTGTTCTGCTTCAATTTGACTCATTTTACAAAGGTGCTTATTCCTGGAGTGAATATGCAGTTTTACTCTACAGTAAGCAACTAAGCGAAATAAAGCCATGGAACGCTTATTTGCCTTCTATCTATGCATTCTGACACTCCAACAATGTGTTCTGCTTCAATTTGTCTCATTTTACAAAGGTGCTTATTCCTGGAGTGAATATGCAGTTTTACTCTAGAGTAAGCAACTAAGCGAAATAAAGCCATGGAACGCTTATTTGTCTTCTATCTATGCATTCTGACACTCCAACAATGTTTTCTGCTTCAATTTGGGTCATTTCACAAAGGTGCTCATTTCTTGAGTGAATAAGCAGTTCTACTCAAGAGTAAGCAACTAAGCGAAATAAAGCCATGGAACGCTTATTTGCCTTCTATCTATGCATTCTGACACTCCAACAATGTTTTCTGCTTCAATTTGGGTCATTTCACAAAGGTGCTTATTTCTGGAGTGAATATGCAGTTTTACTCTAGAGAAAGCAACTAAGCGAAATAAAGCCATGGAACGCTTATTTGCCTTCTATCTATGCATTCTGACACTCCAACAATTTTTTCTGCTTCAATTTGCGTCATTTCACAAAGGTGCTCATTTCTTGAGTGAATAAGCAGTTCTACTCAAGAGTAAGCAATTAAGCGAAATAAAGCCATGGAACGCTTATTTGCCTTCTATCTATGCATTCTGACACTCCAACAATGTGTTCTGCTTCAATTTGACTCATTTTACAAAGGTGCTTATTCCTGGAGTGAATATGCAGTTTTACTCTAGAGTAAGCAACTAAGCGAAATAAAGCCATGGAACGCTTATTTGCCTTCTATCTATGCATTCTGACACTCCAACAATGTTTTCTGCTTCAATTTGGGTCATTTCACAAAGGTGCTCATTTCTTGAGTGAATAAGCAGTTCTACTCAAGAGTAAGAAACTAAGCGAGATAAAGCCATGGAACGCTTATTTGCCTATTGTCTAAGCATTCTGACACTCCAACAATGTTTTCTGCTTCAATTTGGGTCATTTCACAAAGGTGCTCATTTCTTTTGTGAAAAAGCAGTTCTACTCAAGAGTAAGCAACTAAGCGAAATAAAGCCATGGAACGCTTATTTGCCTTCTATCCCTGCATTCTGACACTCCAACAATGTTTTCTGCTTCAATTTGGGTCATTTCACAAAGGTGCTCATTTCTTGAGTGAATAAGCAGTTCTACTCAAGAGTAAGCAACTAAGCGAAATAAAGCCATGGAACGCTTATTTGCCTTTTATCTATGCATTCTGACACTCCAACAATGTGTTCTGCTTCAATTTGACTCATTTTACAAAGGTGCTTATTCCTGGAGTGAATATGCAGTTCTACTCAAGAGTAAGCAACTAAGCGAAATAAAGCCATGGAACGCTTATTTGCCTTCTATCCCTGCATTCTGACACTCCAACAATGTTTTCTGCTTCAATTTGGGTCATTTCACAAAGGTGCTCATTTCTTGAGTGAATAAGCAGTTCTACTCAAGAGTAAGCAACTAAGCGAAATAAAGCCATGGAACGCTTATTTGCCTTCTATCTATGCATTCTGACACTCCAACAATGTTTTCTGCTTCAATTTGGGTCATTTCACAAAGGTGCTTATTTCTGGAGTGAATATGCAGTTTTACTCTAGAGAAAGCAACTAAGCGAAATAAAGCCATGGAACGCTTATTTGCCTTTTATCTATGCATTCTGACACTCCAACAATTTTTTCTGCTTCAATTTGCGTCATTTCACAAAGGTGCTCATTTCTTGAGTGAATAAGCAGTTCTACTCAAGAGTAAGCAATTAAGCGAAATAAAGCCATGGAACGCTTATTTGCCTTTTATCTATGCATTCTGACACTCCAACAATGTGTTCTGCTTCAATTTGACTCATTTTACAAAGGTGCTTATTCCTGGAGTGAATATGCAGTTTTACTCTAGAGTAAGCAACTAAGCGAAATAAAGCCATGGAACGCTTATTTGCCTTCTATCTATGCATTCTGACACTCCAACAATGTTTTCTGCTTCAATTTGGGTCATTTCACAAAGGTGCTCATTTCTTGAGTGAATAAGCAGTTCTACTCAAGAGTAAGCAACTAAGCGAAATAAAGCCATGGAACGCTTATTTGCCTATTGTCTAAGCATTCTGACACTCCAACAATATTTTCTGCTTCAATTTGGGTCATTTCACAAAGTTGCTCATTTCTTGAGTGAATAAGCAGTTCTACTCAAGAGTAAGCAACTAAGCGAAATAAAGCCATGGAACGCTTATTTGCCTTCTATCTATGCATTCTGACACTCCAACAATGTTTTCTGCTTCAATTTGGGTCATTTCACAAAGGTACTTATTCCTGGAGTGAATATGCAGTTTTACTCTAGAGTAAGCAACTAAGCGAAATAAAGCCATGGAACGCTTATTTGCCTTCTATCTATGCATTCTGACACTCCAACAATGTTTTCTGCTTCAATTTGGGTCATTTCACAAAGGTGCTCATTTCTTGAGTGAATAAGCAGTTCTACTCAAGAGTAAGCAACTAAGCGAAATAAAGCCATGGAACGCTTATTTGCCTTCTATCTATGCATTCTGACACTCCAACAATGTCTTCTGCTTCAATTTGACTCATTTTACAAATGCTTATTCCTGGAGTGAATATGCAGTTCTACTCAAGAGTAAGCAACTAAACGAAATAAAGCCATGGAACGCTTATTTGCCTTCTATCCCTGCATTCTGACACTCCAACAATGTGTTCTGCTTCAATTTGACTCATTTTACAAAGGTGCTTATTCCTGGAGTGAATATGCAGTTTTACTCTAGAGTAAGCAACTAAGCGAAATAAAGCCATGGAACGCTTATTTGCCTTCTATCTATGCATTCTGACACTCCAACAATGTTTTCTGCTTCAATTTGGGTCATTTCACAAAGGTGCTCATTTCTTGAGTGAATAAGCAGTTCTACTCAAGAGTAAGCAACTAAGCGAAATAAAGCCATGGAACGCTTATTTGCCTTCTATCTATGCATTCTGACACTCCAACAATGTGTTCTGCTTCAATTTGACTCATTTTACAAAGGTGCTTATTCCTGGAGTGAATATGCAGTTCTACTCAAGAGTAAGCAACTAAGCGAAATAAAGCCATGGAACGCTTATTTGCCTTCTATCCCTGCATTCTGACACTCCAACAATGTTTTCTGCTTCAATTTGGGTCATTTCACAAAGGTGCTCATTTCTTGAGTGAATAAGCATTTCTACTCAAGAGTAAGCAACTAAGCGAAATAAAGCCATGGAACGCTTATTTGCCTTCTATCTATGCATTCTGACACTCCAACAATGTGTTCTGCTTCAATTTGACTCATTTTACAAAGGTGCTTATTCCTGGAGTGAATATGCAGTTCTACTCAAGAGTAAGCAACTAAGCGAAATAAAGCCATGGAACGCTTATTTGCCTTCTATCCCTGCATTCTGACACTCCAACAATGTTTTCTGCTTCAATTTGGGTCATTTCACAAAGGTGCTCATTTCTTGAGTGAATAAGCAGTTCTACTCAAGAGTAAGCAACTAAGCGAAATAAAGCCATGGAACGCTTATTTTCCTTCTATCTATGCATTCTGACACTACAACAATGTGTTCTGCTTCAATTTGACTCATTTTACAAAGGTGCTCATTTCTTGAGTGAATAAGCAGTTCTACTCAAGAGTAAGCAACTAAGCGAAATAAAGCCATGGAACGCTTATTTGCCTTCTATCTATGCATTCTGACACTCCAACAATGTTTTCTGCTTCAATTTGGGTCATTTCACAAAGGTGCTCATTTCTTGAGTGAATAAGCAGTTCTACTCAAGAGTAAGCAACTAAGCGAAATAAAGCCATGGAACGCTTATTTGCCTTCTATCTATGCATTCTGACACTCCAACAATGTGTTCTGCTTCAATTTGACTCATTTTACAAAGGTGCTTATTCCTGGAGTGAATATGCAGTTCTACTCAAGAGTAAGCAACTAAGCGAAATAAAGCCATGGAACGCTTATTTGCCTTCTATCCCTGCATTCTGACACTCCAACAATGTTTTCTGCTTCAATTTGGGTCATTTCACAAAGGTGCTCATTTCTTGAGTGAATAAGCAGTTCTACTCAAGAGTAAGCAACTAAGCGAAATAAAGCCATGGAACGCTTATTTGCCTTCTATCTATGCATTCTGACACTCCAACAATGTGTTCTGCTTCAATTTGACTCATTTTACAAAGGTGCTTATTCCTGGAGTGAATATGCAGTTCTACTCAAGAGTAAGCAACTAAGCGAAATAAAGCCATGGAACGCTTATTTGCCTTCTATCTATGCATTCTGACACTCCAACAATGTTTTCTGCTTCAATTTGGGTCATTTCACAAAGGTGCTCATTTCTTGAGTGAATAAGCAGTTTTACTCAAGAGTAAGCAACTAAGCGAAATAAAGCCATGGAACGCTTATTTGCCTTCGATCTATGCATTCTGACACTCCAGCAATGTGTTCTGCTTCAATTTGACTCATTTTACAAAGGTGCTTATTCCTGGAGTGAATATGCAGTTTTACTCTAGAGTAAGCAACTAAGCGAAATAAAGCCATGGAACGCTTATTTGCCTTCTATCTATGCATTCTGACACTCCAACAATGTTTTCTGCTTCAATTTGGGTCATTTCACAATGGTGCTCATTTCTTGAGTGAATAAGCAGTTCTACTCAAGAGTAAGCAACTAAGCGAAATAAAGCCATGGAACGCTTATTTGCCTTCTATCTATGCATTCTGACACTCCAACAATGTTTTCTGCTTCAATTTGGGTCATTTCACAAAGGTGCTTATTCCTGGAGTGAATATGCAGTTTTACTCTAGAGTAAGCAACTAAGCGAAATAAAGCCATGGAACGCTTATTTGCCTTCTATCTATGCATTCTGACACTCCAACAATGTGTTCTGCTTCAATTTGACTCATTTTACAAAGGTGCTTATTCCTGGAGTGAATGTGCAGTTTTACTCTAGAGTAAGCAACTAAGCGAAATAAAGCCATGGAACGCTTATTTGCCTTCTATCTATGCATTCTGACACTCCAACAATGTTTTCTGCTTCAATTTGGGTCATTTCACAAAGGTGCTCATTTCTTGAGTGAATAAGCAGTTCTACTCAAGAGTAAGCAACTAAGCGAAATAAAGCCATGGAACGCTTATTTGCCTATTGTCTAAGCATTCTGACACTCCAACAATGTGTTCTGCTTCAATTTGACTCATTTTACAAAGGTGCTCATTTCTTGAGTGAATAAGCAGTTCTACTCAAGAGTAAGCAACTAAGCGAAATAAAGCCATGGAACGCTTATTTGCCTTCTATCTATGCATTCTGACACTCCAACAATGTTTTCTGCTTCAATTTGGGTCATTTCACAAAGGTGCTCATTTCTTGAGTGAATAAGCAGTTTTACTCAAGAGTAAGCAACTAAGCGAAATAAAGCCATGGAACGCTTATTTGCCTTCGATCTATGCATTCTGACACTCCAACAATGTGTTCTGCTTCAATTTGACTCATTTTACAAAGGTGCTTATTCCTGGAGTGAATATGCAGTTTTACTCTAGAGTAAGCAACTAAGCGAAATAAAGCCATGGAACGCTTATTTGCCTTCTATCTATGCATTCTGACACTCCAACAATGTTTTCTGCTTCAATTTGGGTCATTTCACAATGGTGCTCATTTCTTGAGTGAATAAGCAGTTCTACTCAAGAGTAAGCAATTAAGCGAAATAAAGCCATGGAACGCTTATTTGCCTTCTATCTATGCATTCTGACACTCCAACAATGTGTTCTGCTTCAATTTGACTCATTTTACAAAGGTGCTTATTCCTGGAGTGAATATTCAGTTTTACTCTAGAGTAAGCAACTAAGCGAAATAAAGCCATGGAACGCTTATTTGCCTTCTATCTATGCATTCTGACACTCCAACAATGTTTTCTGCTTCAATTTGGGTCATTTCACAAAGGTGCTCATTTCTTGCGTGAATAAGCAGTTCTACTCAAGAGTAAGCAACTAAGCGAAATAAAGCCATGGAACGCTTATTTGCCTTCTATCCCTGCATTCTGACACTCCAACAATGTGTTCTGCTTCAATTTGACTCATTTTACAAAGGTGCTTATTCCTGGAGTGAATATGCAGTTTTACTCTAGAGTAAGCACCTAAGCGAAATAAAGCCATGGAACGCTTATTTGCCTTCTATCTATGCATTCTGACACTCCAACAATGTTTTCTGCTTCAATTTGGGTCATTTCACAAAGGTGCTCATTTCTTGAGTGAATAAGCAGTTCTACTCAAGAGTAAGCAATTAAGCGAAATAAAGCCATGGAACGCTTATTTGCCTTCTATCTATGCATTCTGACACTCCAACAATGTGTTCTTCTTCAATTTGACTCATTTTACAAAGGTGCTTATTCCTGGAGTGAATATTCAGTTTTACTCTAGAGTAAGCAACTAAGCGAAATAAAGCCATGGAACGCTTATTTGCCTTCTATCTATGCATTCTGACACTCCAACAATGTTTTCTGCTTCAATTTGGGTCATTTCACAAAGGTGCTCATTTCATGAGTGAATAAGCAGTTCTACTCAAGAGTAAGCAACTAAGCGAAATAAAGCCATGGAACGCTTATTTGCCTTCTATCTATGCATTCTGACACTACAACAATGTGTTCTGCTTCAATTTGACTCATTTTACAAAGGTGCTTATTCCTGGAGTGAATATGCAGTTCTACTCAAGAGTAAGCAACTAAGCGAAATAAAGCCATGGAACGCTTATTTGCCTTCTATCCCTGCATTCTGACACTCCAACAATGTTTTCTGCTTCAATTTGGGTCATTTCACAAAGGTGCTCATTTCTTGAGTGAATAAGCAGTTCTACTCAAGAGTAAGCAACTAAGCGAAATAAAGCCATGGAACGCTTATTTGCCTTCTATCTATGCATTCTGACACTCCAACAATGTGTTCTGCTTCAATTTGACTCATTTTACAAAGGTGCTTATTCCTGGAGTGAATATGCAGTTTTACTCTACAGTAAGCAACTAAGCGAAATAAAGCCATGGAACGCTTATTTGCCTTCTATCTATGCATTCTGACACTCCAACAATGTGTTCTGCTTCAATTTGTCTCATTTTACAAAGGTGCTTATTCCTGGAGTGAATATGCAGTTTTACTCTAGAGTAAGCAACTAAGCGAAATAAAGCCATGGAACGCTTATTTGTCTTCTATCTATGCATTCTGACACTCCAACAATGTTTTCTGCTTCAATTTGGGTCATTTCACAAAGGTGCTCATTTCTTGAGTGAATAAGCAGTTCTACTCAAGAGTAAGCAACTAAGCGAAATAAAGCCATGGAACGCTTATTTGCCTCCTATCTATGCATTCTGACACTCCAACAATGTTTTCTGCTTCAATTTGGGTCATTTCACAAAGGTGCTTATTCCTGGAGTGAATATGCAGTTTTACTCTAGAGAAAGCAATTAAGCGAAATAAAGCCATGGAACGCTTATTTGCCTTCTATCTATGCATTCTGACACTCCAACAATGTGTTCTGCTTCAATTTGACTCATTTTACAAAGGTGCTTATTCCTGGAGTGAATATGCAGTTTTACTCTAGAGTAAGCAACTAAGCGAAATAAAGCCATGGAACGCTTATTTGCCTTCTATCTATGCATTCTGACACTCCAACAATGTTTTCTGCTTCAATTTGGGTCATTTCACAAAGGTGCTCATTTCTTGAGTGAATAAGCAGTTCTACTCAAGAGTAAGCAACTAAGCGAGATAAAGCCATGGAACGCTTATTTGCCTATTGTCTAAGCATTCTGACACTCCAACAATGTTTTCTGCTTCAATTTGGGTCATTTCACAAAGGTGCTCATTTCTTTTGTGAAAAAGCAGTTCTACTCAAGAGTAAGCAACTAAGCGAAATAAAGCCATGGAACGCTTATTTGCCTTCTATCCCTGCATTCTGACACTCCAACAATGTTTTCTGCTTCAATTTGGGTCATTTCACAAAGGTGCTCATTTCTTGAGTGAATAAGCAGTTCTACTCAAGAGTAAGCAACTAAGCGAAATAAAGCCATGGAACGCTTATTTGCCTTCTATCTATGCATTCTGACACTCCAACAATGTTTTCTGCTTCAATTTGGGTCATTTCACAAAGGTGCTTATTTCTGGAGTGAATATGCAGTTTTACTCTAGAGAAAGCAACTAAGCGAAATAAAGCCATGGAACGCTTATTTGCCTTCTATCTATGCATTCTGACACTCCAACAATTTTTTCTGCTTCAATTTGCGTCATTTCACAAAGGTGCTCATTTCTTGAGTGAATAAGCAGTTCTACTCAAGAGTAAGCAATTAAGCGAAATAAAGCCATGGAACGCTTATTTGCCTTTTATCTATGCATTCTGACACTCCAACAATGTGTTCTGCTTCAATTTGACTCATTTTACAAAGGTGCTTATTCCTGGAGTGAATATGCAGTTTTACTCTAGAGTAAGCAACTAAGCGAAATAAAGCCATGGAACGCTTATTTGCCTTCTATCTATGCATTCTGACACTCCAACAATGTTTTCTGCTTCAATTTGGGTCATTTCACAAAGGTGCTCATTTCTTGAGTGAATAAGCAGTTCTACTCAAGAGTAAGCAACTAAGCGAAATAAAGCCATGGAACGCTTATTTGCCTTCTATCTATGCATTCTGACACTCCAACAATGTTTTCTGCTTCAATTTGGGTCATTTCACAATGGTGCTCATTTCTTGAGTGAATAAGCAGTTCTACTCAAGAGTAAGCAATTAAGCGAAATAAAGCCATGGAACGCTTATTTGCCTTCTATCTATGCATTCTGACACTCCAACAATGTGTTCTGCTTCAATTTGACTCATTTTACAAAGGTGCTTATTCCTGGAGTGAATATTCAGTTTTACTCTAGAGTAAGCAACTAAGCGAAATAAAGCCATGGAACGCTTATTTGCCTTCTATCTATGCATTCTGACACTCCAACAATGTTTTCTGCTTCAATTTGGGTCATTTCACAAAGGTGCTCATTTCTTGCGTGAATAAGCAGTTCTACTCAAGAGTAAGCAACTAAGCGAAATAAAGCCATGGAACGCTTATTTGCCTTCTATCCCTGCATTCTGACACTCCAACAATGTGTTCTGCTTCAATTTGACTCATTTTACAAAGGTGCTTATTCCTGGAGTGAATATGCAGTTTTACTCTAGAGTAAGCACCTAAGCGAAATAAAGCCATGGAACGCTTATTTGCCTTCTATCTATGCATTCTGACACTCCAACAATGTTTTCTGCTTCAATTTGGGTCATTTCACAAAGGTGCTCATTTCTTGAGTGAATAAGCAGTTCTACTCAAGAGTAAGCAATTAAGCGAAATAAAGCCATGGAACGCTTATTTGCCTTCTATCTATGCATTCTGACACTCCAACAATGTGTTCTGCTTCAATTTGACTCATTTTACAAAGGTGCTTATTCCTGGAGTGAATATTCAGTTTTACTCTAGAGTAAGCAACTAAGCGAAATAAAGCCATGGAACGCTTATTTGCCTTCTATCTATGCATTCTGACACTCCAACAATGTTTTCTGCTTCAATTTGGGTCATTTCACAAAGGTGCTCATTTCATGAGTGAATAAGCAGTTCTACTCAAGAGTAAGCAACTAAGCGAAATAAAGCCATGGAACGCTTATTTGCCTTCTATCTATGCATTCTGACACTACAACAATGTGTTCTGCTTCAATTTGACTCATTTTACAAAGGTGCTTATTCCTGGAGTGAATATGCAGTTCTACTCAAGAGTAAGCAACTAAGCGAAATAAAGCCATGGAACGCTTATTTGCCTTCTATCCCTGCATTCTGACACTCCAACAATGTTTTCTGCTTCAATTTGGGTCATTTCACAAAGGTGCTCATTTCTTGAGTGAATAAGCAGTTCTACTCAAGAGTAAGCAACTAAGCGAAATAAAGCCATGGAACGCTTATTTGCCTTCTATCTATGCATTCTGACACTCCAACAATGTGTTCTGCTTCAATTTGACTCATTTTACAAAGGTGCTTATTCCTGGAGTGAATATGCAGTTTTACTCTACAGTAAGCAACTAAGCGAAATAAAGCCATGGAACGCTTATTTGCCTTCTATCTATGCATTCTGACACTCCAACAATGTGTTCTGCTTCAATTTGTCTCATTTTACAAAGGTGCTTATTCCTGGAGTGAATATGCAGTTTTACTCTAGAGTAAGCAACTAAGCGAAATAAAGCCATGGAACGCTTATTTGTCTTCTATCTATGCATTCTGACACTCCAACAATGTTTTCTGCTTCAATTTGGGTCATTTCACAAAGGTGCTCATTTCTTGAGTGAATAAGCAGTTCTACTCAAGAGTAAGCAACTAAGCGAAATAAAGCCATGGAACGCTTATTTGCCTTCTATCTATGCATTCTGACACTCCAACAATGTTTTCTGCTTCAATTTGGGTCATTTCACAAAGGTGCTTATTCCTGGAGTGAATATGCAGTTTTACTCT